>NC_137423.1:25476600-25941600 GCF_964374335.1 Astatotilapia calliptera
AGGACAGATAATCCAACAAACTACAAACTTATGCTAATATCATGGATAATATATTTAGCATAAAATATCTTAATCACTGCAGTGGTTTAGTATCAGTGCTATTGAGCCAAGTATACAACTGCAGTGTGACCGTCCATACATCAAGCTTAAAAAAAAAAGTTATTGATGTTCAGGTCTAATGGATAAGGTATTAGACACCAAATCTTTTTAAAATAAAAGGGTGTACAACTGGTCATTCACATGTCAATGACATAATACCACTGACAGGTAAGATTAAATACACTGATTAACTCCATGCACTCATGGAAAAGCTGATTACCAAGAGTTGTTTTACTGACATGAGGGAACACAATATTTAGTGACCGGTTTTAGAGTTATGGATAATGGGTGCAAGTTTGTTGTTGTTGTTTTTTTTTTAAACATTAAAAAAAGCAAGCTTTAGGGCAATGCTTAATTTTTTTTCTTAAACAAAAGAAATCCTTAGGTGGGGTTTACCAGTAAATTCACTTTCCACTGCTGATTATACCATCAGTAATGCACATCTCTGCATCTCAACCTGCTATGTAGCACATCTTTATGACTTATAGTGGCTTCACACTCCAAAGCTTATATTTCAGAACTGAGTGTGCACTCAAAAACAAACAACTTATCTAAATGAGGTAAATAAGTAACCCTCTGCATAATGTGACAACCATCCCTTTGCCTGGATGAGAGCCTTACACAGCTTGGTGCATGCCAAATTGAATGCAGTTTTTTGTATCCCCCTCATTCTCTAAATATGGGTCAGTCATAATGTAGCTTTCATAAAAATGTGTGTAATGTAATAGGCCATTTGCCTTACGGCAGACTACAATTGCGCAACCTGCGATGTCATACAAAACACAGCCAGAGACTGGTTGCTCTTTGCTATTCCTGCTACTGAACAGAGGACATTCTACATTTAAAGCATTTTTGTTCCATATGTTATAAAGAAACAAACATGTTTCAACTTCTCTCTCTAGTCTTTCCAGCTCTATTGATTTGCATATATATTGTTTGGCAAAGGCTCTAATCTAGAGCGGCCCACAGCACAGTTCAATACCTACTTCCTACCATGCATTTGAAGGTAAATGTCAACCATTTTTATTTAAAGGTGAAAGCCAAGAGGTCTACTGTGAACTGCTTACTGTTCAGCCGATTGTATTGATGTTGGCTTACAGGAATAATTTTCCTGAGAAGTGAGATAATACTTGACTGTGTGCTTTTGCCAATCATATTAACCAGGGATGGGATACATAAAAAAATAATTAAAAAGGTTAATGTAAAAATGACAAAATGCAATGTTGGCAGCTTCTACAAAGGCAGAAATCTTTAGCCAAAATGAAGAGTAACGTATGCAACTACTGTCGAGGCTGTTGCAAAACATGATTTATAATTCCCAGGTCCTAGTTAGAGCTGGGCTCTCTCTAGGTTTGAAGGCATACATCAACTTAGGTTGTGAACGCTTGTGTTGCAGCAGTTGATGTTTGTCGTTTTTTGGAAGGAACACACTAAAGAAAGTATGTGGAGGATAAACTGCTAGATTACACTGAATATCTCCTAATGTAGATTTTGAAATGGGAATTTATGGCAACTGGCTCCCTTTTAGAAAATGCGTAATGAGCAAGAAAGTTACTTTGCCCAGTGCTTAAAACTCTACCATAATGATGCCCATCAACTCAGTGCCAAGATGCTGTTCAGTGGCTTTACTACACTACTAGAATTCCTAATTTATGTATGACAAAAACATATTTTGCTGATAAATATTTTAGTACAACTAGACTGATGTAGGAGCTCAGTTCAACTGCAGATATGGAGACTTTGGAAGTAAAATATTCTAGTTAAAGTCATGATAGCAACAATTACCACAATGAACCCCAGCTTTAAAATAGACAGCATTTGGAGTTTACATTCTTTAAACATCATTTGTACAGTTTTTCTTTTGTGCTGCTGATAAGCGGTTTTTACAGATGCACCTTCTATTCTTAGATTGATATCATACAACATGTATATTCAAATGAAAATGAAAACTGTAAGCAAAAATTACTAAAAGAAATTTCTCCATAAAGTTCATAACAAATTTAAACCAAAACTACTTTGGTTTAAATGTAATTTTTTTTTTTTTTTTTTTTTAATTACACACACACCCCCCTTGTGTTTCTAAGTGTTACAAGCACAAATAGTAACCATGCATTAGCAAGGTCTAGTGCTCTAATGCCACATATGACACTCAGGCCTTCGGGTGCTACTTAAGGGGTTACTCCCCAGTGTTGTTGCCCACTCCCCCTTTCCTTCTGATGCTTCAATGGTTTCCCTGGTGAATATGCATGCTGCTTGTCCTGGCTAGTCTAACATATCCAGCTATACTCATGGCAATATGCCCATAGACAGAAGTCACTTTCAAATGTCATATGATGCTCTACACAGGCATTAGAGGAACGGAAGGAAAGACCACTAATGAGCCTGGCTGAATGTTCTGTTAGTTTCTTGCCTATCGAGTCCATTACTTTGCTTTTCTCCTTGCATCTTGAATTTTTTTTTTTTTAACCATGTATTGCATTCTCGTCTGTTAGTGGAAGGTTATGGACTCAAAACTAGATTTTAAAGATTACTCACGTGACTACTATGACAGCCTGAAACAGTTTCATAATGATCTAAATATATTTTTTGTTTCTCATACTCCACCAGTGTGTGAATGCGAGAGTGAATGAATAGTGGCATTGTAAAGCGCTTTGGGTGCATTGAAAAGCGCTATATAAATCCAATCCATTATTATATAATAAAGAAAGAGCAATTTTGATGTCTTTGGCCACATAGCAATTTTTTATTATTTTTCATTTTAGGGGGAAAAGGATCCAGGATCTGCAATAGAGCTCCTTAAATATTAAGTTTAATAATTATAATTTCTTTATTTAATGTTTGTGTGCGAGAGTGTGACCAACATCAGACTGAATTGACCAAAGACCTTTAAAGAAGCCTTTTAAAGGGACAATAATGCTATAGTCTTATCACAAGTTTTATCTCAGAGAACAGAAACAATAAAAATTAAATATGCAATACTAATGGGATAGAGTTGAAGCATTTGAGTGTTATGATCTGGGGGTGGGTCAGGTTCTGACTGCAAATGCACTGGAGAGAGAGAGGAAGGGGAAGGGAAAACAAAAAAAACAAACAAAAACAAAACACACAAACAAAAAGAAAAACATACAATACCTCAATCAGTTTGTTGGCATGCTCACGGAACACCTGAGCATATTCCTTAACTTCTTTCTCATTGCCATTCTTAGCAGCTTCAATGAGGACCAGGAGGGGAACATTAGTCTCCAGGAAAGAGTCGGAGACATGGTCCATCACAGCTTTGCGCAGCTGTGAAATAAGATGATTTTTTGAAAAAGCGTTAGAATGCCCTTGGTGCATATCCTTTACATACAGACTGATGTCTACCACAGCTTTTTTGAACTACAGATTACATCCTGACATTATGAGAGACAAGAGTCTGAGGTTTGCTGGTAAACTTCAAAAGGCTGAAGTAAAGAAAAAAAATATTTGATTTGTTTTTTTCCAATAAAAGTTCACTGAGCGCAAACACAGTTTAAAGTTGAAGACCTAGTGGAAAGAGGGAAAAGGAAGTTCACAAAAAAAAAAGTACCTGTCTGCGAAGGTCTCTAGTCTTCTTTGTCATTCTATCAATGGCAGTGTTCAGAGCATCGCTTCTGTCCTTTCTTCCCGCCTGAAACATGGAAAAAAGTAGTAATTAGTGAGTAGAATAACGGTGACCAGCTCATGTGTCAAAAATCCTGAAAAGTCTTGGGATCAGATCAAATTAAATCAATATCAAAACCTAAAATATTAAACAGTCTTGAGTAAATAAAAAGGCAAAATGACAAAAATATTCATATCTGTAAATCATCCCTTGCATCTTTTCATTTTTAAACCAACAGGGTAGTTATACAATTTATACTTTAACGTCACCCAAACTCTTCTAGAGCAGACTTGGGTCACCCTGTAGGTGTTACTCTGAAATGAAATGTAATTTTCAACAAGCTTGAGCTATTCTGCTTCGTGGAGCTAATGTTTGGAGATACCAAGTCCAGTTCATTTCTGAAGCCTCCAGTTATTGTTCATTTTGTTCTCCAATAAACAATGACATCCTCCACCGACTCACAGCAAGTAATGCTATAAAGACCTACGCACAACATTAAAAGTAGTCTGGTAACAGCCAACGTTTCTAAATCCAATGGGCTGTCAAACTTGAAACTGTTGTAAATCATTTTATATTTGTCACATTTGTGATTCTAATTTGATTCAGGGTTAATAATATTACAAGTGCTCATTTTGTTTCATTATTCCCCCTCACTAATTTTTATTACAATGCTGCCCAAGTCCTTTGGTCATTTTGTATTAGAATAAGCCATTTATCTTCAAGCTTTAAAGGCCAACATTAGCTCCCAACTGTGGAAACTATTGAGAACAAAGTAAGGACTGGATTGGCTATCATAAGGTGACGTAAGTAGAGGTGACTTGTTGCTACACAAGCACTGACCAACTTTGGGAAAGTCATAAAGGCCCAAAATCATATCAGTCTTATACATTTAAACCTATGCATCCATTTCTCGTTTAAATAAGTTCTTAGTTGTATCCACACAAGTACTCAGGGGCTGCCTTGCAGTGAACACATTCGTAACTACTGAGTAGTTTTAGTAGAGAGATGTTTGATCACATTCTGCAAAGTACAAAAGAAAAACACTGAAAACTTTTAGAAACGCTTGAGAAGATAAAGTGAGAAAGAGTGAAAATTCCCAGATAGTGGAGAGCCATAAAATTAGAGCAAAATTAGATGGACAGGAAAGGTCTGAGTAAAGGCAAAGGACCAGTTGGACTCTGGGCTCTTCTTTTCCTTTATAATGCTTAAATCAACTGCAACGTAACACCATGGATGGCGGTAGCATTGACCTACCCCATCCCCCACTGCCTTATGCCCGTTGGGGGCTTGTGCACACAGTTAGGGGCCATGGAGCTCCACAGCACTAATCCCCTGTGATTTTGTGCTGGCTGGATACAGTGCTGTGGTAGTGCTTTAGCCTGCTTTGCCCCAACACTTTCAATCCTATTTCATTCATGCCTAGCCTATATTTCATTTCCACGCCAAGGGGTTCTAAAGCACTTCTTCAGGTGCTCATTATGGAAGCAGTTTCTCTGTAGAATCTTTTATGATAGCCAGGTGAGTATATCCATCTCCTTTAGGACAGATTTAGGAACATCCCGTTCAACAAAAACCCACTAGTGTTTCAATGTAAGCAAGAGTCTGCTCTAAGAGTCAAATAATATGCAGTCAATATTATTGCTTTTCAACAATTCAACATTATTGCTTTTCAAAGTTCATCTTAGTTGGATTAGTTATAAGTTATACATTTATTGAACTTTAAGTACAAATTAAGTATAATTTAATGTTTTCCCCCTTTTAAAATTTACGTTTGCAACACGCCAAATTGCCACTAAGCAGACGACACACAGACAGATGGAACATTCCTGTAAGGTCTTAGTATTTTTACATGTTTTCTCCCATTTTGAGGATGCAGGCTAAAATAGATGTGGAAAAATACAGCAACATGCAGGACAAATGACCTGCAAATTCACCGCCAGATAATGACGGGGCTTACTTTTTCTGTGTTCCAACTTAAATTGTGAAAAAACAGAAAATATGGAATTCACCATCACCAATCAGTGATCAGTGTGCATTGTTACGTGCTTTCATTAAATAACAATGTTTAAAATCCAGATCAGATAAATTTAAGGAGACTGGGGCCGAAGAACCAACTTTGAGCAGGATACCATCTGTTCTTCATACCATTTCTGCTAAGTAGTCTGCCTGATTGCAATTTAATTTGATGCATATACCCCAAAACGCACCTCAACCAAACATTAAATAATGAAGAACTATAGGGACAAGGGATTAAGGAATTTCTCATCACCACGGTTCATTTCACACCTCGACTTTTCAGCTACCTCAGTTTTTCTACCAAAAGGGATGAACAGCAAAACAACAATAAACAAATAATAATAATTTTTTTTATTTTTTATTTTTAAAAAGGGGGATTCAAAAAAAAATTTATTAAAAAAAAACCTCTGAAATGCAAACATTTTTCCAACAGAAAATAAAAAAAATAAAAAAATAATCACAAAATAGCTTAAGGTCAAGTAGATACATGTTAGCATTAGTAAATTTCAAATCCTTTTAATGCATCACATGAATAACCCAGTATTTTTCCTTGACCTTTACATTTTAAAAGCTAGCCTAACTTAACTTCAAAGGAGCTGGCAATTGATCACATGCCTGTCCTCAAAAGTTAAAGAACTGCAACCAGGATATGTAAATTTGACACCCTATGTTAGCACTGATGTAGTAAAATCTGTTTTGCTGCGTTCTCTCTTTTTATTTTTTTTAAGGTTTATGTCCTGTGTATACATTTATACATACAGTCTGCAGAACAGCAGCAATGCGAGACTGAGATTTACAGCTGTGGTTAATTTCAACAGCATGCTGCCGCAACACGTTCAAGATATCAATATTCTGAAGGTGACGAGCCAGTGGGAGGGAAGGGAAATGCAAGAGGGAGGTGGAGGAAGACTAAGGTGCACAAGCACTGTGTATGAGGCAGAGAGCAAGTGACTGAGCAGGAGAGTGAGAGGGTGTTTGTGTGTGTGTGTGTGTGGGAGAGAAAAAGAGAGAGAGAAACAGTAGTGATGATCGACGCCAGGCTGCCACCACTCTGTAGCAGTGAGTGGCTGCAACAAAAAAGCACAGAATAACATCCCTGACTCCCTGCTCTGCTTTTTTCTCTCTCTCCCTGCGTCTCAGCTAGCAGACGAGGGCTCCGCTCACAGCTCTGCAGAGGCTATGCTGAGACTGAGCCGGCGTCAGAAGCAAGATCTCTGGCTGCCATCAACAAGTTAGGGTTGGAGGACCACGGCAATGAAAGAGAAGCGCTTGATCTTCAATTAACGGTCTGAGCTGACACCATTGCGGAGGAAAGGAAACAAAAGGGTAAAAAAAAGAAAAAGAAGAAAAAGGGAGAGGGGGGGGTCTGATCACTGGAGTCGCTCTGGATGCAACTGATCAACTTAAAAAAAATAATAATTTCTTCAAGGATTCGTGGGCTTGAAGAAAAAGACTCACTCTTCTATGAGCCTGGATTTTAAAGGACTAACAAAATAAAAGGAATAAACATCTAGTCGGGACATGGAATTTCATATTTTGTTTGAATTGGGTGGGTTCAGAATTGCTTTATTTCCCAAGAGGCTGATTCCTTTTGTGCTTAATCAAAAGGGCTTTTTCCCTTTGGATTTTTCTTCCATCTGGTTGCTCCAAGAGTCTGCGGAAAAGGACAGTTGAATGCAGCCTCCGATGTGCACAAAAGAATGGGTAAGTTAGCCCCTTTATATGACAGGTCTGGACATGAATAGGGAATACAAGTAAGAGTGAGGGAGGCTGAAGACTAAAAGCTCTTCTGCCTAGTCTATTTACTGCAATGGTCCTTCATGTTTCCTCCTTCAGACAGAAGAGTTGGGAAGACATACATTTTTAACATTTGAATCTTCTAGAAGATCTCATAAGTGATGAAAAAAAGATTTTTTTTTAAATTATTATTTTTTCCTGAACAGATAACAGATCTATGTTTTTTTCCTCCCCTAGGGAAAAAAAGAAGCATAGAGCACTTAATAAAAAAAAATAAAAATAAAAAAAAAGAATGACGATATTAAGAAAATTATGCTCGAATGAATAGCACAAAATGTGGACCAAAACAGGCTTAATATAAATGGTAAGGGAGAGGAGAGAAAAAAAAAAAAAAAAAAAGGTCTGCCTTATGTATGCAGCTGATCATTAGAAGCCTTGCTGAGAAAATGACATCTCCATTAAACCGAATCTCAAGGGTATCATGTTTACATACACTGTTAAAGTTGCCAATGTAAAATACCTTAGCAGCTATATGTAAGGACAAGACAGAGCGTACACAAAAAAGCATAACTGCCAGCATGAATTAGTAATAAGTACTCTGCAGAGATTAGCTTTCCCGCCCCACAGTTCATTTTCTTGTCTTTGAACCCACCCAGGTTTCCATTCAAGGTGGCCATTGGTGGGACCTGCACCAGCGGCTCTGTCTGTGATCAGCATGCTCCTAGCGTGCCTGCTGTCTCCTGCGTTGTGCACAACCTGCCCTCAAAAATGCCGCTGTGAGGACCTGCAGTTTTACTGCGACACCCAGGGGCTTAAGGCACCCCCAGATGGTGTGGACAAGGGAGCCCTGGGGCTGTCATTACGACACAATAGTATCACTGAGCTCAGTCCTGATCAATTCTATGGTTTCAGCCAGCTCACTTGGCTACATCTAGACCACAACCAGATTACCACAGTACAAGAGGATGCCTTTCAAGGGCTCTATAAACTGAAGGACCTCAATTTGAGCTCCAATCGTATCACCAAGTTGCCCAACACAACCTTCATCCACCTCATCAATCTTCAGATACTGGACCTGTCCTTCAATCAGATGACTGCTTTGGAGCCAGAACTGTTTCACGGACTGAGGAAGCTCCAGATACTCCACCTCCGCTCTAATTTACTTCGCACCACACCTGTTCGGGCATTTTGGGACTGCCGTAGCCTGGAATATCTGGGCCTAAGCAGCAACCGTCTCCGAAGCCTGGCACGAAATGGATTTGCTGGGCTCATCAAGCTTAAAGAGCTCCACTTGGAGCACAATCAACTGACCAAGATAAACTTGGCCCATTTCCCTCGCCTTGTTGCCCTTCAATTTCTATACCTGCAATGGAATAAGATCAGCAACGTAACATGTGGCATGGAATGGATCTGGACCACGCTGGAGAAGCTGGACCTCACAGGAAATGAAATTCGTGTCCTGACCCCTGATGTATTTCAAACGCTGCCAAATTTAAAAGTTTTGCTGCTGGATAACAACAAACTGAGCAGCCTGGATCCCCAAGTCTTGGATATGTGGCAGTCTTTGGGTATGATTGGGCTGTCCAGCAACCTTTGGGAATGTACCAAAAGGATTTGCTCTCTTGCCACTTGGCTAAGCACCTTTAAGGGAAGGTGGGAGCATTCTATCCTCTGCCACAGTCCTGAATATGCCCAAGGTGAGGAGATACTAGATGCCGTTTATGGATTCCAACTTTGTCAGAATTTTTCAGTACCAGTCGTTCAGACCATTAGTACAACAACAGACGCTACTACAGCTGCAGAGATCACAAGCTCCTTGTTTGGAATTATGCAGCCGACCCCCACACCGGACTATGCAGAGGATTTTGGGAGCTTTACCACAGTCACTACCACAACAATCATAACACAAACATCACGCACTGCTCAAGCTACTACTGCTCCATTGGAAGAGGCAGCTGTAACAGATGACTTCGCAACTGCAGACAACACTGTTATGACTCAAAGGGTTATCATGGGAACTATGGCCCTTCTTTTTTCATTCTTTTTCATCATTTTTGTTGTCTATATCTCACGGAAGTGCTGCCCTCCTACCCTGCGCCGGATACGCCACTGTTCGGCTATTCAGAACCGCAGACAGATGAGGACCCAGCAACGACAGCCTATGGCAGACCTAGCTACGCAGGTACCCTATAATGAGTATGAGCCCAGCCATGAAGAAGGGGCACTCGTAATCATCAACGGCTACGGGCAGTGCAAGTGTCAGCAGCTGCCTTACAAAGAGTGTGAAGTATGAACTCTTATTTATTCCTAGAGCATATGGTTTGTCATTTGACCATTTCAGATGATACAGGGTTTGATTTTTTTTTCCCAGTTTATGTAAAAAGCATAATTTCTACAAGTGAGATTTGAGAATATGTGAGAATGCTACAATGGCAGAGGTTGGGCAGTTACAGGACGTTGTAGAGATAGTCACAAATTTATTTTTATATGAATGCAAGGTTGTTCATATCAGGCAGGGGCAATCATTTTAAAGAAGAAAATTGTAAACTGTGAGATCTGTCTCCACCACTGTCTCTATATTCTGCAGCACAGAGAAACTACTTTGCCAAGTGGCCCTCTGCTAACAGAATACATTAAGGGAAGATGTGATTTATGTATTTTCTTTTAAAAAGTAAATATTTGAAATGCTGTTTCTAACTACACCATAGGCAGTCCAAGCCAAACATTCAATCACTGGGGCAAATGAACAGAACCAATTATCAGAACATTTTGTTTTGTAGCTTTGTTTTGAGAGAACTATAATACATTAAAGGGCACTAAGACCAAACTCAAATTATGAATTATAACTGTAAAGTAAATGTCATTATTGTTATGTTATGAATAAAGAAATCATCTGTTACGGATAGAAGAATCCTGAAATTCTATTGAGTAATCACTTATGACATTACGTTTAGCAAATCTGACATGGTTCCACGGTTTCCCACCAAGAATACATTTGGGTTGCCAAATTCAAATAACAGAAAACAAAAAGAAGAAGAAGAAGAAGAGAGGCTGTATTTAGTAAGAATGAGATTGTTTTATTTCTAAAAAAAATAAATAAATTTGGATTTCCTCCAAAGAAACATTTCTGTGTGGAAATGCAACTGAAAGTGTGGACTGAGAATGGAGAATTTATGTTCAATTATATAAATTGGAAAAATTACCTCTTTAATCAGACGTTACCCCCGTAAATGAAAAGCTGTTTTGCAGCTGACTCAAGTTAATGGATGTTTTAGCTCCCACCCACGAGGGCTCAACACCACAAATAAATTCTCAATCTGTGGGACAGACTGAACAACTGTGATTAACTTCCAACACACTACACTGCTTAGAAGGAAAAAAAAAAAAAAAAACTCATGGATGTCAGCCTCACCCTAGACATGGAAAATGATCTACAATGATCTGTACATGGATTCTCCATTTTCAACTGCCATACAAACTGTGACCATAATATTTCCAACAGCTTTAGGTGTTGATTACAATTAACTGATGAGCTATATTATACCAGGATCAATATACAGACAAGCTAGAGTGAGGGTAGCAAGTGACAAACTGTAACAAACAGCTCAAATGCCAGACAGGAGCGCATTTTATTCTGAATACAAAACCCCAGTAGCCTGTGCTCTTTACTGCTTACACACTAATAAGTCCTGACAGGCTCAAGATTGAACCAATTAAAGCAAGGCAAAATGAACTTAATATTCTATCACCCACACCAGTGATCTAGAAACATTTAGTCATGCTACCACTGAAAAATAATACAGTATATTAATCCTTGTGACCAAAAATCATGTGCGAATATATTTTTTTTAAGGTTTTGTTCTTGTTAGCGAAAAATGAATTTCAGGTCCTAGGTTAGCACTCGAACGTGTCAAGTTAAACTGCGGTCAATACCCTGAGAGCAAATGGAGATCCAGTGATAAGCAAACAGCAAGCCTGGGTCAGGACACATTTGTATGCAGCAGGGGGAGGATGTGCATTAGCATCAGACTAAAGCTGCTGCAGTAGCTTCGCACTTCTTTGTGTTCAATTTAGTAGTGGGGGTAGGGTGAAAGAGTGGGGCTGAGAGGAATAGATAGGACGATGAAGACAGAGTTTAACAATGGGGTTATGTCTTTTTCTTAACAATTCCGAGCATCCTTTTGGGCAAGTAAAAGTAGTAGAGAATGGAATGACAGAATGACAGCACCTTAGGCATGAAATGTACACTGACCAGAGTAGCAGCAACTTCACAGCTAATCAAGTGTTGAGCAGTCCAATGTTTGAACACTGTAAAATTCAAGTACTCAGCGATTTTACGATATTCTTATCAATTCCTAGGACTAGTATTTTAACTCGTGTTTACTAAAGTCTGCAATTAGTGATGACAAGATGCAGCACTTTTAAGTGAGATGCCTGGTTTTCAACAATTAGGGTGAAGTTCATTGGCTGATGCCCCCTATAGGTAAGGAGGAGGTACCATTTGTGGCTTTGTCTTTATATTGAGCTTGTCAAAATTTGGCTTCACACTCAAATGAATGCTTGCGTGTCAACATGTCTCAGCACATGCTCATAGGATGCCTAAAACAAGAAAGTGCTTTTGTAAACCAAAAATTGTTACACTTCATGTCTGAATTGAATGAAAGCATTGCATACACTGATCAGTCAAGCACCTCCATTTTCTAATTTAAGTTGTTTCCAGCTTAGCACTGCTTTAACTATTGCCCTTCTAATCTGTCTTGCATGTTCAAGAGTCAAAATTCAGTTGAATATTTCCTAATCTCATTCAGCAAACTTTATGGGGAGACTTTGTTTTTGATAACACCAAGTATGGGGATGTATATGGAATTCCTATAAAGTTCTGTCCATCATTAGACATTTCACTGTTTAATACTACAGTTGTACCAAGTGACTGAAAATCCACAAATTTGTAGAAATATGCATCCCTTTGCACTTTGGCTCTTTGTAATCTGTTTTTGTTTCCTCTTGTCATCCTCTAGCCCTTGTTCCCACCCTGCCTAAAAAAAAAAAATAATATAAAAAAAAAAAAAGAAAAAAAAAATGGAAAATAGGGAGAAAAAAAAAAAAGAAAAAAAAAAAGCAGCACCAATCCCCTCTCTAACCCAACCTCTTTGTGCAAAATGAATGCTTTTCTCTTCCCATTTTCCTTTTGTATTGTAATATGTACAATTTCATATCTGTATAGTGGATAAGCTGTGCCAAACTGAAGAAAAAAAAAAACATTGTCCCCTCAAAACATATATTTTTTAAATAAAATGATTATAATTTACAAGGTGTTTGCCAACTGATGGATGCTCACAACTTGGTTTGGTCTGTAATTGCACTTTAGTACAGTGTATAAATCATGATACTGCAAAACTCTGAACATCAACAAAGTGAAATTCAACACTTGTTGACATTCAAGAAGGATAGTTTAAATATTTATGATTTTAAAAATTCAATTTTTTTTGCTATGAGGATTCATGTTTATGGGTACATTCAAAAGTTAATTAATTTTTACTTTACCACAAGCTATAGGTTGTTGTTTAATAGAAGAGCAAATAGTGAAAAATCTACAAACTAACACTGCAATGAATAACCAGTAATTAAGCTATTAAAGCATTTCCAGTCTTATGTAAGACTGAATTGTTGAGAATATTAACTGCACCAAATTCGTGATTTTGCATCGACACTGGTCCTATGTGATTAAATGCCCAAAATTAAATGACCGATATACAAGCACTGCAGTTACAGATAATGATCATCAGATAACACCAGTAACATCCAGCATTGTCCATTTTTCTTGGATGTCAGAGCAAAAAACTAGAGATTAAACTTTGGAATTAGAAACTCTGTGACAATGTGATATTTACTTACATGGAGAAAATCAAAACCAAAACCACAAATTAAGACTTCACATTTCGTGTGGGCTAATAGATTATAGGCAACATTAATGGCATGGGTGTTTCCTTTTTCTTAGTTTTTACAAGTGACATTTATAAACAGTACTGTCTTTGAGTCTAGTTTCAGATTCAACTTTCAGATGAAAAAAAAAAAAAAGTAGTAGATATAATTCATCAACGCAAAAAAAAAAGTCTTAAGCTTCTATGTGCAAAATATAAAAGAAAAAAAATATCAAAGTGAAACATTCACACAAGACAGTAAAGCAATTTACATAAAAACTAAAACAACAGAAAAGACTTCGTTTTATCATTTCAGTGTCCATATTTTTTTTCTACAGTTGTATAACACTCCAGTAAATACAGTTATTGGCTATCTAACCTCTGGATTTTCGAGCCACTCTCTAAATCTCTGCTTAGTGCAAGTATTACTGCCACTGCAAACAACAAATCCAATATTGTTTTGATTTTAGACAGACTGAGTACTTGAATCCAGACAACTTCCACATTTTTGGATGATTAAACAGAGTACAAACTTAACTCTACCATGTTTGTTCTCACTCACTGACTGCTCTAAAACAGCTAACTGAAAACAAAATAATATCAAAATAAACACCTGACAGGTATTTGTTCAAGAAACTTTCCATAATTTACATATTTCTAATCATATTTTTAGTGCGCACTTGTGTTATATTAAGTAGAAATTATAAAGGCACAGAAACTTGTTAAGCCATTTTCTTCATGTAACTATTTCATCTGAGGATTGAAACAAAAAAAAAAAAAAAAAAAAAAAAACACCACACCCCTCTAACCTATGATCTTACATTTGTCAGAAGGTTCAGATAATAAATAACTACAAGAGCCACTTCAATTTTACCTGCTCTTTTCTGATGAGGTCTACAAAAAGCAAGCTTCCGTAATTAACCTGGAGGGTGTACCCAAGTGAGCAAGGCACAAAACTGACGAGTCTGACAGCACGGCTTCGGCAGTGTGGTTCAAGGACTCAGAACCCATGTATGTTTCAGGTACTCATTATAAGACCTCCAATAAATCTAGAAAATGCTTACTAGGAGAGACACATTGATCAGGACTCTCATCAGCATATAACCCCTAATGTATCTATTGCTTAAATTTAAAGCCATTCTCCAAGGATATCACTGGTGAGTCCTAGCACAAACAATTGAGAATTACAAACCAATAGACATGCTTGAATATTTAGCCTAATAAATTAAAATCTAATTCAAACTTAGAACAGCACTTTTATTCACAAAAACCTATGGCCGTCATGTTACCATATTACAAAATATTCCAGACCCAGCAAGTCTGCCACTGCTGTCTCATAACCAGAGAGAAATGGTCCAACATCAGGCCTGCTTTAAGTAAACAGCAAAAATTCCAACTCGAGCCTAATCAAACCATGTTTTCTACAAAACAAACACCAACGTTGCTTACACCACTTAAACCATCTGGTACTTAACTGAGGGATAAGCTTTGTTTTCTGAAAGGTACCTAAGCCCTTAGTTTTAAAGCTATAACTTTTTCTGTATGCAATATACATGTTCTTCGCAGTCTGTTTAGGTTTTAGATTCAACTATAGTTCCAAGATACAGGAACTCAAAGACAATGGCCTTTCCTGGCTAATAACTGGATTCCACATTCTCAGTTGAATCCATTTTAAGATGTGCCACTTTGGCTCTGAGGCAGCCACCTCTCTACGTAGACGGACACCAGTCCTTCTCAATCTCAACAGTAAAGGAATATTAGTGTTATATTTGAAAGTGTTTGAAACTTAGAACAAGGAAAGAAATGAAGGCTTCTTAGTTTGATCTTGTCACTTAACAGTGTATTCACAGTGTTGTAACTGTAAAAAAAAAGAAAAAAGAAAAGAAAATGCAGTATTGAAAGAAAACATTTAAACTGATGTACATTCAATGAAAATGTTATGGTGCTAAATATGAGTCTACCTTAAGGACAACTACCATCAGAAGGACCATCTGCATGCTTAAGCTGTTGCATCGGTATTTTTCCAGTATATTACACTTATAAATTGTTTCCTCAGCTCTCAAGTGACCAAGAAAGGGACACGGCAAAAGGTCAAAAGTTGACACAGAAATTTGTAATCTGAATTAATACAAATATATTAATATACAGACAAAGCTTGCCACAGCTGCCAGCAAATTATTTAAAACAAGCCGTCTAATGCAGTTCACAACACACCCTGTTAAAGAAAGGGTGTACCTCATTTACCTGACAGCAAAGCTAATCAAAAAGCTTGGAATTCACCAGCAAAAGATCACCCCATCAATGAAATGTAGCCTGAAGGGCTTTTACTGATAGACCAGTGTTTTATGGAGGCTGTAAATACAGAAAAACCTTTGGGACTCTAAAGCTTTCCCCGTTACATTGTGTGGAGTGCAATTTGTTTTAATTATCCATTGAGATTACAAATAGACAAAGTTAAAATAAAATAAATAAAATCAAAAACCCTGTCACTCTCCCACCCCAATATTTTTGGTAAAAACAGTTTATAATAATCACAACCTCTGGGTACAATATCAAACACAATCTTTGTTTGTTTCTTTGTTTGTGTTTTAAATATGTCCAAACAAAATCCTCATGTAAAATGTCAATCAATATCCTCATTAGCGTTGTGAACTTGTTATTAACACACACACACACACACACACACACACACACACACACACACACACACACACACACACACACACACACAATAAGGGTACCAGGTAAGGCGGGTACATGGCACAAGATACAAACCTAAAAAGTATTTAAAATGAGAGGCACGCACAGTGTAAGAATAAAATTCATTTTAGATGCCCAAGGCAAGAAAACAGCAAGACTTAAGAAAAGAGTGAGGCACTAAGAAAAGAGGGCACAAGCAGGAAGACTGAAACCGCAAAAGAAAGTGAAACAGAACTCAGCAAGGAGAAGGCAGAGTGTGGGAAGAGAACTACACCAAAAACCACAAGCAAGGAGGACAAGTTGGGTTCCACTACATTGGCCAGGTATGTCTTTTTTGCCTAAGGTGAAAATGATAATATATCCTATCCGGTTGAAGAAATTTAAATGTCAGTAGCTGTGTATGTCAAAACAAGCAAGTGTCACTCTCCAATGTGAAATGAAACCCTGACAGATGCCGAGAACAAGGGATGCATTATTAATAAAAAGTGGCAGAAACAGTTGCACTCGACACGTGCCATGCCAAACTGTCATGACAATATGGAATAATTGAGGTCACAATATGTGGCAGTGCTGGGGCGACATTCCCCCCACCCACCTTTCCACTTCACTGGCTGAGTAGACAAGCTCTAGTCTTATTAAATGATCATCATTAGCATTGCCCTTACATTTTCTACTCTGGGAACACGAAAAAAGAAAGACACTTGGACATATCCAAGTGATTCATCCGCATAATGTGCTTGATACATTTAGACATCTGTAGCTAGTGCATCCCAACTTTTCTATTCACTTAGTTCCATTGAATGAATGAATGAATGAATGAATGAATGAATGAATGAATGAATATCTATCTCAAAGCTCAAATTTATAAAAGTCAATACAACTTGTATAAAGTGTCTGCTGTATACAAGATAAACATATTAAATGGTGTTCAAATCAGCTCATAATTTCAACTGCTCCTCGAATAACTCTCATGGTTGAACAAACAAATGAAACAAGCAATAAATCACCTGCTGTGAATGTGTATAAAAAGGCAGTTTGAAAAGCTCAAAAACAGACCTAAACAGAACATTAAAAAAAAAAAAAAAAAAAAAAATGCTTATCAAAACAACTTTAATATAAACCAAGCTGGCTTTGAAACAAAATGTAACACAAAAAAACCAAAAACCTGATTTCTAGACAACATACCAATTGTCATTATCTATCCAGCCCTTTTCCATATAAAAATGATCAAGAGATTTTTAAGAGGGTATTCAAAGGACTTTTTTTTTTTTTTTAATTATCGCTTTAATATATTGTTGCAGCATGCCGCAGCCAGATCATTTGTATATTACTACTGGGGGTTGTACAACTTGTAATATGCCTAATTAAACAAACCTACACAAAACTTAATGAAAAAGATTAACAAAAGCATTTTTGTTTCATGGCCTAAGGGATGAGGAACACACTAGCACATAAATGCAAGCTCCAGAATTTGATTCTTGGCCACTGCTGTTAGCACATTTTAAGCTCAAAGCAACTCAAGTCGTACAACATAAAGTATAGTACAACAACCCTACACTGAACAATTAATTATACTCCAAGTTAAATCCTTTCAACAAAACCTAAGATTCAATGCTTGAGTTTTACTATACGATAGTAGGAAATCTTTGAGTCAGGAGGAGTGCAGGAAAAATGGAGAAGGGGGGTAAACAAGTTGTAGCTAGAGGGTATGAAGAAACATAAGGGATGGGAATGAATGAGTTAGGAGTCTTTCCAACACCATGAGCTGTGAGTGTAAACCCATATGCTGTAATGGCTACATACCGTTTATTGACTTTCACTGCTTCATCTGCATTCAAAATGATCTACAGTTAAAAATCAAGGACCTCATGTAGCAAGGTTGTGCCAAGCATAGGCCTACACTGGTTTAGGCAAGAAAAAGACTGCCTCCCTGAAAGACATCAAATATATTATTATCTCTCTGTCTTGGAATAATTTGACACATCCTCAAACAAGTGTGGTTTGTTTAGATGCTTAAGATTCATAACAAACATCTACCACAGCTTTAAAGGCACCATTCTTAGAGGCTAAACTACGCCATTAAAGCACACTGTGGACAATGACACATTATGCTTCTCATCTGTTGTTTTCATTTGGCCAAATGAGTGGTCATACACCTATCATGTCCACTTATCATCAGAGTGGTATTTCGCTGTAAATCTAACATCTCAAGTCATACAGGGTAACATGGCTGGCATGGATGAGTCCAGTGAAGTGGAAAAGTCATTTTGAAGCAAATCAGAGATGCTTCATGAGTGTCTTGAACCTTAAAATAAACTGAACATGTTGTGGATGGACAACGAGTGCAAACCATGACTGCAATTCTTGAGGCTAGAATAAGAGAAAATGACATTCAAACTTAGTTGACCCACAACTGCTAATTTTGTCAATGTCCAATGAAAACAAATTTTGAGGCAAACCTGATCTGCAATCAAATAATTTTATAAGCATTCACTGGTATGGTGCTTTTATGCTCTGAGCGCCCCGTGCCGAGTTGGACATCACATCATCTGGGGGCACGCCATAACATTTGTGACACCCTAGCCGGTCATGCAGTTTTGTAATCTGATGCTTTGCGCTAGGGCTGCACGATTAATCGTTAGAAAATCGCGATCTCGATTCATACTTATGTGCGATCTCATTTCCAAAAGACAACGACGAAAAAAAGAAAGAAAGAAAGAAAAAAAAAAAAAGACGACTGTACCGCATTTTGATCCGGGACGTACTCTGCATGAAAACAAGCGCTCACTCTTCCTGCTCAACAAATGACAAAGGCGGAGCCTTATACCACGTGATACAGAAGCTGTGCCGTGTGATGCTAAAATTAGCAGGGAAAAAACAACTGAGAACATGTCAGGGATGACGAGAAAGTGACAGGAGAAAATCCGTTCCGGTCAACCACCCAAACATCAATAACGGGAACCTTATACAGCGCTTCCCTATACACGTCGAACTCCCGCAGGCACAAAGAAATTACGGAGGCTATTTTTCTATTGTAGCATTACCTGCTCTATACACGCAGTGTTGAGCAAAGGTGGAGACAGAATTTCAAGCAGTACAACATTTTGCGGCAACAACAAAACGTGAGACATTTGTTGTTTTTATGTTCAGTCTCAACTGTTACGAAGTTGATGTGCAGTTAATAAGTGCAATAAATATTTATAATGGAAAAGAAAATCGTGAGAGAATCGTGATCTCAATTCCAAGCCAAAAAAAAAAAAAAAAAAAAAAAAAATATCGGGATTCTCATTTTATGCAAAATCGTGCAGCCCTACTTTGCGCCGTGGCCACCACAGCTGGGTCGAACAGTGTACCCTCGTGTCGGTTTTTACCGCCACTTTAATGATATGCCAGTGCAGCAGCTCAGAGATATCTCTCTCTCTATCTATATTTGTTTGTTGTTTTTTTGTTTTGTTTTTGGGACAAAACAAAATCCAACAAATGGGAGCAGATTTGCATCTACATACAAAACATGTCACATTAATCCAGTGATAAGACATCAGCACTTGTGGAAAAATTTTCCTTTTGAAGGATAAAAATCAACAGTTTTTGCCATTAAGTCATCTTTTTTTTTTTTTTTTTTAATATTAGATACTTCCCCAAAGGCAAGTGAACTCTAAAAAAGGTTGTGCTCTTGGTCTTTATATGTCCACTGAATCCTTAAAATTCTAAACAGATTTCACAGGCATGGCATGCAGGGCCAAGGCCAGGAATAAATATATTACTTTTTGTTACAGACAGAATAGTAATTTTAGCATTTAATAAATCAGCAGGCTCAGTTCTGACATCCAGCAATGGTGGGTGAAGTAACTGCTGGTAATGGCTGAAAAATCAACTTCTCAACTTTGAGGCAAGCAACTAAAGCAGCTACCAATGAGAGCACAGGATACAGTAGATTGACATGACAAGGTAGTAAATATATTAGGGGGTCACCAAGGCAACTTGGAGCTTGGAATGTCCACTAATGACCAACCATCAGTGACCAAGAAATGACCATCAAACAAATAGTTTCCTGTGTGGACTGGGCTTAATTGTCTCTAGCTTGGTCATTATGCTCTGCAATATTTAGTATTGTAATTTTTCTCATCTTTTCTATATGTGTATAGACTTTCCTAAGTCTTTTCTTTCCGCTGAATTTCAGAAACAAACTAGTACTTCAGTTTAAAAAGTTGTTCACAACAAGAAATATTGAGCAAGACCACATTTCGCAATTTAGTTTATATATTGAGTACTATGGGCAGCACGGTGGCATGGTGGTTAGCACTGTTGATATTGAGTACTATACTTTATGACATTAAGCAAGGTCAAGGATTAGCTATGTAATCACTTACATAATCGAATTAATTGTCACTGACAGTTATGTGTTGGTATTGGTGTGCCTGCAAGTGGAACAGATTATGTAAAGACTCGCATATTACACTCACATAAAGTCAAATGTTAAGAGTTTAACTCAATCCATGCCAGAATGAATTGTGTTTGTAGTCCGTTGCACAACCTTTGACCTTAGAAAATTGTTCTGCCTACAATAAAGAAGATGGGACGAGATAACATGACAAGAAAACAAAACTGAAAAGAGACTTACATTGCCCATATACTCAGACAGAAGGTCCTGGAGAGCCTGGCGCACAGAATTGCATTCGGCCACAATGCGCTCCCTGCGGTCATCACGTGTGCATGAAGAGTCAGCCATGAGGGCAGCACCACTGATGATGCTCTCAAGGCGCTCCTCCAGGGAAGGGCGGAAGCGCTCCTCGCTGAACGCCAGGGGGTCCACAATGATTTGTTTCTGTAAAGAAAGGGTCAGAGGGAAAATTACACAGGGAGCAAAAAAAAAAATGCACAATCATGGTACACTGATCTCTCCTTCACAAAGCCCAGAGTAACAAGAAAGGAAATGACTGAACTGACTGACTCTGAGGTGAGGTGGAAAACCAGAAGGGAGGAAAGTGCCATGTTGTCTTTTTTTTTTCGTCTCTGTACACCCTGAACAACAACAACTTCCTTTTTTAGCGCCTTTCAAAGGCAGTGTTACAAAGTGCTTTCCACATGGCAAAGAATAAAACAGATGTGTCCAACCAGTAAAGTTCATGGAATGTGTGTAGTGATTAAATTCCTCTATCTACACCAATTTACGCCAGTATTCCCCACAACGCCAAATTCTATCCCGACTTTATGGCTTGAATAACGGCCACAAAAGTGTTTTTGCAGAACATTATGAGCCAATAATATTTTTATGTTAAGCTCTTATATCTGGCTGAAGCCTGTTGAGTGATTTTTGATTTACACCTGACACAAGTTCACCTTAGTGGTCCCTGTTAAGGTGTTTACAGTTCAAAAAAAGGAAACTGGTCAAACATTTAAAGTACTAAACCTTGGGGTAAAGAAGGATGCAGTCTCCAATTGAACAAATACAAACCAGCGAGTATATACAAAGCTGCATATACTCGCTGAGCAAAATTCAAATCTCTTCATCACGACCCACTCTATAAGACGCTGAAATAAATTAATGTAAACTGAAAACAGTAGTTTCCAGCAGTAATACAATAAGAGGCCTGGTGTGACTGAGGCTTTTTATAGAGCTTGTCTGGAACTGTTGTTATCTGAGTGTATCCAGAAATTGTAATGAGACTGGCAATTCTAAGATTTTTGGCAACTGGCAGTTATTTGTAAAATGGTCTGTAGTCCATGAAAGCATGGCTAAGTTTTTGGGGGGTTTTTCTTCACTGACAGTCCACCCTCCTGCATTGTCTCTCAAACTCAAAGATGGTTTATTTTTGTTGTGGTGGAAGGGCAGCAGTATCAAAGGTAACGTTAAAGCCACTAAAGGCAAAACCCTGTATTAAACTTCAGAAATTGTAAAACAAATCTTCAGGGTTAATTGATTATCCGGGACAAAGTGAAAGTAACTTTTGCTGTCAATTTAAATACACTGCTTCAAGTTAAGCAGGTAATAATGATAAAGTCTAATATACATTCTCTTTCTCTCTCCCCAAAGCAACATGTCCTGGTTTAAAATGGTCCTACCACAAATGGTGACGAAAATAAATTCTCAGAAAAGGCCACACTTCACATAGTTAACACACTCTGCTAAAAAGCCATTAGGTTCCCACACAGAAAAATAAAATGGCTTATATATAAAAAAATATAAACACAAAACTAATTTAGGGATAAAGAATTTAAGAAAATAAGGCACTGGCAAGGAAAATGGTTTAAATGGTGTAATTTAAGGCATTTAAAACAGGCTGAGCCTCCACTGTACAGTTTGACCCTGGGGCGGATATACCTTTTGCAGGTTCTTCATGGGAAAACCAAGTTACAAAATGTAACCCAAATGTTGTTTCTAGTGTAATAAAAACAGTAACAGTAGAGTTTGTGATTGAGAACCCCATTAATTTATTAGCTAAAGAATTGAATACAGTAGCAGATGAACCTGAACACATGGTGACGACTTAAACCTTAGTAAGCTTGAGAACTGCTGCAAGGTGCCTTGTTTTGAGTATTTTCTCTCCTTTCAAGTTCAAACCATGCAGCAACCATTTGTGCATTACTGAAGGGAGCATAGTCATCCTGGAAGAAATCACTTTCATCATAGTTTAAATGCTCCTCCAGTTAATTTTGTTTAGGCACTGCTCGTTTTTCTTAATTTAAGCTTGATTATGTTCAAGTAAGGTTTCAAGTTTTTTTTTTTTTTTTTTTTTTTTTTTTTTAAATCAAACAGCAGTTGAAAAACAGTTTCCAGCTGTTTTAGGCATGTGCCCTGCTTGCCCAAAAATATCTCAGAAAAGGGTGTGGCAAAGAAAGTTCCTTGACAAAGAAGAAGGAAAACAAAAACTGCTGTGATATGTGCCTATAGACCAATTTCCACAGGCTGTATTTTTTTGCCGTCTCAGTATATATTTTCTATACAAGTCCAATGAACGTCAGCACTTACAAAGTCCTTAGTGCAAAAAGGCCGTCAGCATAGGGATTTCTTTTTCCCCTCCTCACTGTGCTCACAGCGTTCTTTGTTATAAATAGTTCAATTTTTGAAACACTGCTGCCCTCAACAATGTCACTTGCCTCTCAACCAAAGTCAAGAAGGTTTACAATATTAACACTGTAAATATTGATGAAGGACTGAACTCAAGAAGTAACCAAAAACAGGACACCATCGATACTTCCAGCGCAAAAAAGACAAACAAAAAATATATATATTTTCTTTTTAATTAAATCAGATATTCTTCAGGGGTCTCCATACTTTTCCATGCAACTGTACAACTTTCTTTTCTTTCAAGTATTAGTTGGGTAGTATTTATCGCTCATCTCAGTCTAAGAGGTGCTCCAGCAACCCACACTTTTTTCCATATATCTGTAGGACAAGGGAGCCAACTTAAACGTTTCACTTCACACGGGTAAATCTGCTGAGAAAGGCTGCTGGTGGTGACTGCGGAGGGTTAAGGTATCAATACAACGTTTGTGACAGTCTAAGACAGCCAACTTACTCGGGGAGAAATGAACTCTGCAATACTGCTGCAGATGCCCTATTGCTGAAAAATATTCAACAATTCAGCTGTTACAATCGTGGTTTATTAGGCAGCCCGCCCTCTATCACTGCCACCTCCAGCCCCCCTCCGTTATGTCTCATCTGACCTCCTCTGCTTGCGTGTCATATCACCATGGCAACAGGCACACGAGAGAGACATGGAGGAGGAAAAAAAAGAGAGAGGGAGAGAGATGGCGGGGGTTGACTCATTTGCTAATTTTGCCTTGCACTTGAAAGTGGGCACCACAACTAGGTATTCTGGAAAAGGCCTGCATTCCAGTTTATTTAGAGTGTGTGTAATTACCTGTAAAATAATCACTGATGCAACAGATACAAGGGCTTTTTTTTGTCACCTGATCAATATTGATTAATCACTCAGAAATGATGCCGTTAGGCAGAAAAGCTTTCATACTAATGATCTTTTTATTCTAGAGTGAAAAAAAATATTTTAAACACAAAAAAAAAAGGGCTTGACGCAAGCCAACTATGATATCATCAAACTCTTTTCTTTCAGCCATCAGCCTACCCTTGCCCTAAAAATACACATTTGTTCAATGCACAAACGGCATTGTGTTATATTCCCAAGTGGGACTACTTTGAGAAGTAATGCTTAGTTGATGAAGGACACTCAAAGAAGACGGTCTTACATAACACATGTACTACCTTAAGTATAGTTTTAGTCAAGCGTTTTGTTTTTTTCTCCTATTCTAGCGGGTACTGAATCAAACGGAGAGCATCTTGCCTTTTGGCTTATTGAGTCCACCACCTCCAAAAAAGAAAAGCAACAAATCCTTTAAACATTGGAATTCTCAGGCACCCTAACCGTGACAAAATTTGAAAGCCTTTAATGGTTTTGTCCAGGGGTCATCTAATACATCAAGACACTAGCAGCAATATAGAAATCAGGGAATAGAATGCCGCTGAATTTTGGCGGCCTACAGTCATGGCAGGCGAAATAAGCATTAACAACCAAGTGAGTAGATCCTGAGTTATTTCTCTCAACTTTCAGGTGAGTATTTCAAACAACTACCCTTCAACAGGAGTGAAGGGTAGTGCTGACATATGAGGGTGAAGTAAATACATTAGAGGGTTACCTAGTAGCGTTAGCAACTGCCTGTGACCAATTCGCTAGTTATAGGACCCAAAACAAGATAAATAAACAGCAAAAAGACTAAAAACTGTAACAAAACCACTTAAGGGCCTTCCGAAACCAATTCTTCACTAAAATACAAAATGTATCACATCACACATAAGATTGCACACACGCACAAAAAGCTAAATAAATAAAAACCTGATTATTAGCCTGCAGAGTGTGGTTGACATTAGCAGGCGCCTTCTTTTCCCCACACGTTACTGTAGGTTCACATTTCTCCACTAACAACCACACCAGATTACACCCTACATAGAGCCATTCATTTTCTATATCAAAGTTCTGAAACATGCTGGTTCACATGTCTGTCTTTCAGGTTTCTCATTTACATCTCCCCTGAGAGAAAGTGCACAAGGGGGGCACTGCAGCCTGGTGCATGGCATAAGATCTCAGAAACAACAATTAACTGGTGTTATACATTAAAAGTAAAATAAATCAAAAAAAGGTTGTTTAACCAAAGATGTCCATCTTTGTTGGTACAAATCTTTTAACTGTCAAATTGACTACTAATTTCAGAGAGATACAAATAAGTATCTCCCAGCTCTAGATGAAATAAATAGGTGCTTTGGCCATTACCAAATAATTTTTAGAAAACAAATTTTGTTTAGCAAATTCAGTTAACTCGAGTTTCATTTACTGAGGAAAAAGCACTGCTTTCTTTTACTAATGGCAACACAGACTCATTACCTTTGCATGCAGATCTTGCTTACGCGCAGTCACCCTTCCCACGGGTCACATTCTAGGCCGGGAATAACTGTGCAAGCAACTCCCAAACCTCCCATGTCAACCAGCAGAAATACCATGGTCTGCAATAACTATGAGTAATTAAACAATGCATCATACAGCCACTGGCTAATAAAACATGAGCATGCGAATTGCATCAATCACACGAATACACAGTGTCTCAGTATGAGCAACACATCAAGACACTGCTACTTGCGAAATGACTTAATAACCAATACAAGATGAATAATTCATTGAGCAAAAGAGGACACAACAGAAACCTGTACTTCTGTGGAGCTTAATTTGTCTCGTGGATTTGTTGAATGTCTTTGGACTTTATCTTAACATGAAAAATCTCTTGTAAACAATAAGTTACTTTGCAAGTGTGACAGAATAAGTGGCAATGGAAGAGAAATCAGGTTAATCTTCTCTGCATTTATCACCCCAGGCTGCATTAAGTTGATTAGCTTTGTGTTTTCCAGCTGTTATCCTGATGTTGTTTCCTATAAATATTATGAGTACATTATCACACGTTTTATATACCTTTCAAGTTCATTTTTCTTAAGCAATACATTTTGTAAAACCTGACCCATCACACATCCTCATCACAGGTAAAAAAAAACAAAAAACTTTACCATTTTATGCGACAATAATGTAAGCTCTAAGACTCATGTTACTTTAGTCATTTTTAAAAGCATATGGCAGTTATACTTTTACTTTCGTGGTTAAATTTGACTGATGCTGTGTCACTACCTCTGCACTGTAATGTTGCTGTTGGCAACTTGTTTCAATAAATACGCACTTCAGATTAGGCAGTGCGTCATCAGTGACAGTAGCTCATTGGAAAAGGACAGAAGATGACCTTTATTTTCTTTGCTCTACATGTTGATGCCTGCAAACTGCAATAACTGATTTATTTTATTTATTTTATTATTTATGTCATATATCGTCAGAAATTTAGCACATTTCCATTGAATGTTGTGATACAGCTTTGAGGCTATATCTCCACCCCCTCTCCGCCCCCCTCCTTATGATGCGTTCATAAAGACGGACTAATCTATGTCCTTCAAAGAATGGAGTAGTAGTGAGTCAAGCATGTGCCTTAAAGCCATGTCCCAAGTTTGTCCATGTACCTCACTAACTTTGGGGGGTTTTCATCATTTCATGAGTCAGTTTGGTTAGCTCTATATACTAGCATTCTGACCCAAGTCTAATGTTTCGTCCTAGTCAGGCCTTTGTTGTTAGACTTAGGAAAAATGTCATTTTAAATGTCATGCTTTTCTAGATTAAGCAGATACCTGGAAGTGTGACAAGTCAGGTTGTGACTTGTAAGCCACTCATTTGACTTACATCAAAATTGTTGAGGGCATCGGCAAGCTCTCCACCCCCTCCTGACTGACTGAGTGCTGAATCTCCGGTGGGAGTGGCCTGGGCAGCATTGGAGATGCCGGACACTGCAGACTGCAGCTGCTTGTAGATCAGGTCACGGTTGGCCTTGTATGCTGCCACGTCAGGATGCTGCAGGCAGGCACGGGATGCTGTGTACAGCAATGGGATGTTCCTCTGTAGCACCCCACGGGCAGCAGCCATTTGGTCCTTGTGCTGAACGTCCTTTAGTTCCTAGAATTAAGAAGAATTAAAAAAAATTTTAAAAAAAAGATCAGAAAAAAATGATAAAAATGTTCAACTTTGAGGAGGAACAGCTATGGGAGGTAGTGTGGTAATATACTTTATATTCAAAATGGACTTGTCATGCCCTTACAAAGACACCAAGTGTAGCAGTTTATTGTAGATGACCCAGATTTTTTTCCGTCCCTTGCAGAAAATACAGTCATAATCAGGTCAATATAAAGTGCCTTTGCGATTTAATACATCACTATTCAGACCATAGCATTGTACTCTAGTTACAGATTCACAGGAGGAGGAGAGGAGATAGCGATCACTACCCCCATTGTAGATTTATTATACATTTACAATGAAAAAAAAAAAAAAAAAAAAAAAACAACAACTAGCTTACATACACCAACTACTTCAGCTCCAACTGGACTACTCCCAAGGCTTTTATCTCTACTACTCATTTGCAATTAAGCCCTATTACTTCCTGATTTCACTTTTGTTAAACATTTCCATCCACACCCAAATGTTGTAGTTAAAAAAGTAATTTTCTCTCAAAACTATTATCAGTTAGATGACTCGATGGCCAAGAAGGAGAACATACTACTGATCACCAATTCCCAAAGCAGTGAGTCCACTATTCAAATTCCAGCACGCTGGGACATTGGCAAAAGGTCACAACCCACTTCCTCTCCTCCATCTCCATCAGCAAAGTCACATAAATGTCCAAAAGCAAGTTTCAACACATTACACCATTAAATAAAAAAAAAAATAAAAAATGTTATAGTATGATGTGCTAAGTAGCTTAAGATAATAAATGTCGGAGGGCAATTGACATTTTGGTCTGTTTGACCTTCATTTTCAATTGCAAACAAGGTTTCACTTTTATATTATATTCACAGCCCTATGACAGCTGGAATAGACTCTAGTGACTCTGAACTGAGTAATGCTGGGCAGACACTGTGCGATTTTTGGCCCATTTTGAGCCGATTTGAGTCGTTCGACCGTTTTGGCGATCGGCCCGATTTTGGCCTTCATCGTGCGTCATGCATCGTGTAGTATACGTGGGGTAACGAGAAGCAATTGACACCTCACAACCAGCTCCCGATCATCAATCGCTTGGTCGTGAGGGTGTCACCGCAGTTTCTCACACTGCGCAAACACAAATGTCAGCGAAAAAGACGGCGCAGCACGGCAGTGCAGCGTGTGATCTGGAAACAAGCGATGGAGGTACAACTTGTAGAACTATGGCAAGCTCATCCGAGCCTTTTCGATGTGGCCTCACAAAATTATCACGACCACAACAACCGTGAAAATAGTTGGATCTACACTGCTGCTCAATCACAGCTGCCTGATCAATGTTTTTCATTAGCAATTTAACAAAGTTGATGATGGTGGTGTGCGTGTCTGTGTGAGTGAAAGACAGAGAGGGAGAACGAGCGACAGAATTTCTGTTATAACCTTCGTTTTATGGAGGCACAGTGTGAGCACTCGGGTCGCATCAGAGCATCGGGTCGTATAGTGTGAGACCCTGCATCGTGACCTATGAACTTCTAACCCCTGCGAGTCAATCGTACAGTTTGAGCAGGAGCTCAATCGCGCGACTGGAAAAAAAAAAGGGAAAAAAAAAATAAAATAAAAAATCAGTGTCTGCCCAGCTTTAGTGGAATAAAATTGATGGATGAATGATTTGGGAGTGTACAATATTTGTGTAGATTTTAGCATCATTTTATTGATGCTAAAATCTAAAGTTTTGATTTTGGAGACAAGCTAGTAACTGATTTATAAAAAAAAAAAAAAAAAAAAAAAAAAAAAAAAAAAAAAAAAAAGCCCATTATAATCATATATAGCTATATAGCCCAGCTATAATCATTTTAAAAACACAAATCACTCCGATACTTGTATACTAATTAGAAGGCTGAATTTAATGCAAATTTTGGGACATGTTTCTTTCTCACTCAAGACTTTTATAGTCACTTGTCACTGTGCTGTTTGGAGCACGTTTTTGGTTACAAGTACTGAAGTCACTCAAAAAATTTCCAACCGTGTTCAAGCTATAATACAGATTCTGTAACTCTGCTCCTGTCTATCACTTTTTTCAATTACCTGCTGTCTCTTGGCAGCCATGGCATTCAGCTTGTCCACTTCTGGTTTCAAGGCCTTGTATTGGATTCCCAAATCCTGTTCTGTACCTGCGTTGCGCACTTTGGCCAGACTGTCCTCCACCTGAGCCACACAGATAGAAAGAGTTGCTGCAATACTGAAGACAGTAATTGAAACACAAGCAGTACTTGACTGAATTAGCAGTTTGCACAACATTAAGTGTTAACTTAGATTAGTAATGTCTATGCTTGCTTTTAAAATTCAAGTATGAGTTAGGATTAGAGCTGGGCGATATGAGATTTTTTCATATCACGATATGTTTTTTTCATTTCAGTCGATAACGATATCTATCACGATATAAGCCAAATAACTATATTTGTAAGATTTAAATGTGCCGTTGCTCACAAGTAAAATGTGAAATAATCAGCAGCTTGTTTTGATTTAAATATTTATTTCTCATAATAAGTTCAACAGGGTAGATGTACTTAAGGAACATGAGACTTTTTCAGATAAATAAAGGCAAATATTGCAAACTACACAAAAGGCAGCCGCTAAAGCGTTTAAGTTTCAAAATAGAACAAACGAAACAGACTACTAAATTGTCAATTCCACTTAGAAACAAAATATTAATTCTAAAAATAAATCTTAGTTTGTTTTACAGAAGGACAAAACTGACTAACTTTTGTCAATATCAAATAAACTGAGAACTAAAAGGAAATTCTCAATCTCTCCTTGTTGTATAGCTGAGCTTTTCAAACAGTTTTAACAGTTACTTTAGTCTGACAAAAGCCGAATGACGAATTAGCGCTTCCAGTCAGAGACTGAGGCTACGTCCACGCGTACACGGGTATTTTTGAAAACTGAGATTTTCCGTTTTCGTTTTAAAAAATAATCCCGTCCACACATAAAGGCAGAAATGAAGGAAAACGCTGCTATGAACATGCCAAAGCAGCAGGTGGTGCTAAATTCCTAACCGTGCAGAAATGTTGGCCAATCAGAAGTCTAGAAGCCTCGGTGGGAAAAAGTAAACAAAGCTGGGGCATAGAAGCAGAACCGAGTCGTATGTGTGGAGGGACAGTAACTGTGTGTATATGTAAGCATTTAAACACTGCAGAGAGTAGAATTAACAGTATTGTAGAAATTCATTTCACCGAAACAATAACGTGGCGCAGTGTGACGCATGCACCAGTTTATTGTATTTCCAGACTTGCTTTCGGCACAATTTACAGTGCACGCTACTCTGTTTTTTGTCAGACTTGAAATAGCCGAAATACCTTCCCACTACGGAACTTCTATGGCTCTTCCGTTCGACAATCTCTCCGGCATTGGAACCATCATCTGTTTTCTCTTCGGTCACGCTCGGTTGATTTTTCTAGTCGGCACACTCATTTCCTCCATTACGCGCTGGCTCCATTACCCGCTGGCTGCTTCCCAAACAAACACACGTGCGGCTTGGCACTTGTGCTGTACGTAACAAGTCACGCGACGTGACGCTGCGGCTGTGATTGGTTCGGCTCTGCGCTACTTAATTTGGCTGACCTTTTTTTTTTTTTTTTTTTTTTTTAAGAGGACAAGAGCGGCGAGGTCTATCGCGATAGCTTAATTTCTCTATCGAGTAAAAGTTATATCGCGATACATATCGTTATCGTTCTATCGCCCAGCTCTAGTTAGGATTGATCAATTAAGACATCAAGCTGTTCCCAAAAGTTTGAGAGAATGCAAGATTTCAATTTGCACTTGAATGAAGAGGTTGAGGCAATTACTGACAAATAGAAATATTAAATCAAACTGATTCTACCAACTCTGCATTCACTTCATTGTTAGTGACACTTTAATTAGAATTATCAATGTATGTTATGCATGAGAATTCAACATCTCACCAGTTTAAGTTGCACGAGAAGTTTGTAGACATCAGACATGTCTGCCAGCACCAACAAGTGCGTAACTGCTGACAGGAGGGCCCTGGCTGCACGAACCATATTGCCTCTCTTCATAGATGAACAGGGGTCTTCTGCAAATTCTCCAGAGGCCTGACGCATTGACTCACCTTCAGGTAGAGAAACAAAGCACAAAAAAAAAAAAAAAAAAAAAATCAAAAAAAAAAATCAGCTCCATATCCAAGATTTAAACAGAAACCTTACATGAGAAACCTGTTCAAAACATTTTTACAAGCATTTGTCCAAAAGCAACCATTTTAAACCATTATGACCTTTTCTTTCTGAACCCCCAGGCATCTGTGACTGGGAAAGAGTTTTCACATCTTTCACAGTAACAAAAAGAAAAATAAATAAAAGAAAACATGCTACTGAGCTGTTAACATTGATATCACATTTATTATGGGAAAAATAGTGAGTATTATTTGGGACAATATTTTATTTATTTATATTTGTGCTTAAAATGTAGATACTTTTAAATATAATTCTATTGAGAATTGTAAAGTTTTTAAAAAAATATATTTTTTTAAAAATGAAATGGACAACAGCAGCTCATCCAGTGAGGAGTAAGGCCCTGACTAGTGATTATAAAGTCTGTCTCGCATGGGCAACTGCCAAGTCTCTACCGGCCTGTATTTACTGCAGAATGTCTGCAGGTGCAGAAGGGTGCAAAGGGAGCCACAGAAAGCAGCGGACTAGTGAGCCCCGTGAGACTTGCACAACAACCATACGGTGAATGACAGAGAGACGAAGCCAACAGCCAACTGTCATCTGCTACTGCAAGCAGACTAGGCGAGAGACCCTGAGCAATCCAGAGAAAAGACAGCTGTAGACAACTGATAATCCTTCCAAGGATTGAACTACATAAATGTCCCGAGTTCTGCTTCCTCTAAATGGATACTGTTGACCGAAGGTTCTCCTTTAGTCAGCAGATGAGCTGAACCTTTTAGGAAGGGGGGAAAAAAGTGCACCACTGTGTTTAAAACAAGGACAGTGTAGCATCCAGTCGAACTGAGAAGGCCAGAACTGATGGTTGTTGAATGACCTTTATTATTCCTTGCCGTGTATCAGACAACGAACCAATGTAAGAGCTAAACAAACAAACAATTACCATATTATTCATGTAACACCATCTTAATCGCTCATTACGCTGGTCTAACGTTTTTTTATTAAACTATATAATACATATTATGCATTTCAGATTGCTCAAATTAAATCATATACATTACAAACCTTGTTCCCCTGTCGACTGTAGCTAGAACCATTCGTTACCAAAATAAAAGCACAAACGTTATATTACGTGAATATGAGCTAGCTTTACATATCCGCCGTTACAGACAGCATAGCAAAAATGAAAACAGAAGAATAACCACTGTATACCAATTATTTTGTTTTCATAAAATGCCAGAAGCCCATATGACAACCAAGATGAAAATCTGATTACTTGCCCAGCTCTACCTGGCACATGCCTCATGAAGGCAGTGATTTAGAGATATGAGACACACATTCGTACACAGCAAGCCATGTATCACAAAATCTGCATAAAATGCTTTTCAGTGGGACTTCCAGTTGAGCTTTGATGGAGTAGGAAGCGAGTCTGGGAGCTCGCGCCAATTTTGATTAAATTGTTATTTATTCGCGCGTTTTGGCCATATTTCCAGTCCTGTTTTGGTTTGTGGATTGTCTTGTTGAGAAGTTTTACTCGGGCCGGCGTAAAATGGCAGCAAAAAAAAAAAATGTTAAAACCCGCAGTACTATTCAAACACAACTGAGGCCTAGTTTGCAAACCGCGACCACACCCTCGAGTGAGCGGTCGTCTCCTGCAAAGCCCCCCCCCCACATGTCAAGCTAATCCTGATATTGAGGCTCTCAAGGTCGAGTTGCTGGCTTCACTGAGGAAAGATATCGCCGACATCTTTAAAAAGGAACTTCAGGATACTCTTGGTGATGCTTTGTCTACCATTAAGTTCGACCTGCAGGCGGTGAAGACGCAGCTGGCGATCGATAAAGCTGCCAATGGAGGTACTGGTCTGTCACACACGGACCAGTACCTCCCCTTTGACTCCCATCACCCTCTGGAACACAAACTTGGAGTAATTAGGACCCTACACCACCGGACAGAACATGTTCCCTCTAAGCCTGAAGGAAAAAAAGAAGGAACACACGTGTAAAGGAAGCACTTAAAACATGCAGCTATCCTAAATGGGCGTTCTAAAAGTCAGCAAAGAGGCACAGAAAAGAAGATCAGACACCAGCGAGGAGGATAAGAAAGACAGACGCAACAACATTGTCATCCCCTATGTAGCCGGTGTATCAGGAAAAACTCAGGAGAGTTTTCTCCAAGCACGACATCCCAGTGTATTTCAGACCCAGCAACACGCTCAGACAAAAACTGGTTCACTCGAAAGACAAAACGCCAAAACACAGACTTAACAATGTGGTGTATGCTGTACAGTGCAGCGAGGAATGCCCAGACCTCTACATTGGAGAGACCAAACAGCCACTTCACAAGCACATGGCACAACACAGAAGAGCCACCTCCACAGGATAAGACTCAGCTGTCCATCTGCATCTTAAGGACAAAGGACACTCTTTCGAGGATGCCAATGTTCACATTTTGGACAGAGAGGACAGATGGTTTGAAAGAGGAGTGAAAGAAGCCATCTATGTCCACTGTGAGCGACCATCTTTGAACAGAGGCGGTGGTTTACGACACCAACTCTCTGCCATCTATAATCCAGTTTTGAGTTCCCTTCCCAGACGCCTTAACGCCCACTCACATCCTGGCCCATCTGATCTCAGGAATTCGCATGATAAGGTGGGGCCAGGTTTCACCATGAACTCACCCGAAACTCTGGCTGATTTGGACCCACGCCCAGTTTCACACCTTGGCTCAGGGGATTAGAGGATCATCAGGGGGTCCTTTTGTCCCTCTGTGGGGGGGTCACTCCCACTAGGTTTATATCTGGGACTCTCCACCATTTGACCTTAGAACTGAAGAAGCTTCTCGGATGAGAGGTGAAACGTCTTCAAGCAACTTAAAGAAGTCCAGACACTTTTCTTTGCAAGCTCCTTTGACTACGATGACCTGGATGACTGAGAACCTTCACAGACGTTTTTCTCTCAGGTCCACCAGTCTTATTCCAGGATTGATTTTTTTTTCCATCGACAGAACTCTTAATTCATGTGTTAATTCTTCTGACTATTCTGGTATTGTAATATCTGATCATTCTCCTCTGCTATTGGATGTTCAGCTTTCTACCCATAAACGTAGTCCTCCACTTTGGAGATTTAGCTCTCTCCTTCTGGTGGATAAAGAATTTTGTGAATTTCAAGCTCTATTGAGGAGTTCTTGTCCTTCAATCAGGATGATTCTGTTTCATATTCTCTGCTATGGGAGACTCTTAAATGCTACCTGAGAGGTCAAATTATTTCTTACTCTGTCCGTGCTAATAAAAAGATTAATGCCAGGCTTAAAGAACTTCTAGCTGCAATTAGTAACCTTGATCAAAGTTATACACTGAACCCTTCTCCAGAATTACTGAAGCAGCGCCTTGATTTGCAAGCAGAATTTGATCTTATGTCAACCAAAGAGGCTGAGCACTTATTACTACGCAGTCGTGGCTCATATTACAAATATGGTTACAAGGCTAGTCGCTTGTTGGCACATCAGAAAAGCGCTATATAAATACAGGCCATTTGTGTTGATCTGTGTGGGACTGGGGGGGGGGGGCGCGTTGTTTTTTTTCATATATATTAAGTTTATTTACTTAGGTTGATTGTATTTCGGTAACTGCAAGTACTGTTTTCTTTTTTCAATAAAAATATATTTTTTTAAAAATGCTTTTCAGTGCAATGAATCACTTTTTTGTGGTTCATTAAAAGACAAAAAAAGAAGAGTAAAAACACAATCATTAATAGTAGTAGTTGCCTACAGGGAGTGACCAATGACTGAACACATTTTGTTTTTGAAATCTTCATCTGAGATATAGGCATTTGTCAGCGTTTCTGGTTATACATGGATACACACACACACACACACACACACAAAAGTAAAGGGAGGTCAAAACCACAACAAAAGGCTCGGTGTCTGCTCTGTCCAGCACCATGCTTTGTTCTACATTGGATGGGTCTGCACAGTTGACTGGGCACATAAATAAATTCTGTAGTCATGAACAAAGCAGGAAATCAGTAGTTTACTTCAGTGGAGACACATTTAACCTCAAACTCTGAAAAAGACCGTAAAACCACCATCGTTGCCCCAGAAATGCGCAGCCACAAAAAGAAAAGAGAGAAACAAAAAAAAAAGAAGAAAAAAAAAAAAAGAAAACCTGTTGTGTCTACCTTTCTAGCATGTGGTGCAGCTTTATAGAAACTGGAGAGGAGATATGACAAGCAGAATGAATAATTTTCTTTGGCCAGTGTGATGTGGAATAAAGATGAATGAAAATTAATTTAGCTGTTAATGTTTACCTTCAGTTATTAGGATCTTGCCAAACACTTCACATATCTCAACCTGATTATTTAGATAGCAGATCTATTTTTTATTTTTATTTTTTTTTTGGGGGGGGGGGGGGGGGGGGGGGCAGTGAAATATAGAAGTGCTAACACAGAAGCCATTTTCCTAGCTTGCCTGATGCATTCTGGAACTAACTGACTAGTTCTGAACAGTATCTATACTGTGGTGTACGTTATTGCATGGAAGCTTTCAAATTATTTACACAAAATGTAAATAAAGGCCATTATTACACTGTCACACATTTTACTATACAAGTGATTGTTTAACAAAAAAAACAATTCTAGGACAAAATCCTACTTGAATTAAACCTAATGAATAAACCAAGAAAAAATTTTTTTAAAAGGCGTCTTCCCCCAAACTGTCAAAATTTCATGTTAAATTTCCATTTTGACAGAAACATAAAGGCAGTTAAAATGACTAATTTTACTCACCGTCTTCTAAAATTTCACTGTTCAAAGAAATTAACAAACAAATAAGCAGAAATGGACAGATTTAACACTTTGGGATCCAACGTGTCCCTTCTAGCTTGTAAAGGAAGATAGAACGTTGGAAGCAAAGCAGCTTGGCTGCTGTGTTCACACTAGATCCACGCTGCCAAAATACTGCTTTGTTCAGAGAACCAGTTTTAAAAAGTTTATATAAACACTACAACGTCAAACAGACAAGCAAATAGACTTCCTCCCAGAAATGATACATTTTTTACTGTATGTGGCAAATGTAGAAAGCTTCAGTCATTCAAAGGCGCGTGTATCTCAACGGACAACACTGCTGTGACCATCTGTGAGCCAGAAGTGGCTGTGGCTTTAGCAGCACCACATCAGCAGCAACTGTCATATCATCAACTGGCTTCAAAACAAATCTACAGTTACAATAACTCAGTCTCCAATATACCACCAACAGTCCAAAAGATTCATTAAATAATCCCTGCAGATCTAAAATAGAGCAATACTACAAATACCTAAGAAAAGTGAGTCATAAATAGGGATGGGTACCGGTATCCGGTTCTGACATAAACGGTAGTAACCAGACTGAAAAGCAGCGCACATTTCGGTGCTTTATTTCGGTGCTTTTTTTTTTCTCCCTGAGATGTCATACACTTTGAATTCTAGCCAATCATTTTACGTTTCCGAGGATAGTAGGCAGGTCCAGGTACATACGTTCTTTTAGAGCAGACCTACAGATTAAAAATGCCCAAGGCCAAGCAGTCAAAAGTCTGGCTGTACTTCACAGCAAAATTTGCAAACTCAGCAGCCTGCAACAAGTGCTTTAAAGTGATACTGTGCAAAGGAGGTAAAACCTCAAATCCGATGAAACACCTGGCGACGCATAGCATTTTTTTTAAAAGCCGAAAAATGCGCCGTATTTGATAGCTTGCTGCGAGACCTCACACCGAGCGCATCTACTGCGGGTGGGTTGCCTGTTATCGAACCCGGAGTTAGCAACATCCCCCAAAAACACGAAGAGGAGAGTCCTGGCCCCTAGCCCTGCCAGTGTAGCAGAAAAGATGACGGATGATGATGGCAGCAGCAGCCGTTCTTCTCTGTGTGAGTAGCTTAATGCTGTCCGTGTGTAATTTACGTTGAGTAGGCTAACCACGTTATTACATTAATGCATGTAAGGTGAACTAGCAAACACCGTTGTAGTTACATGCAGCTGTCTTCTTGTTTGATGGCAGATGCTCCCTTCGCCCTGGCCAAAAAGGCTAAAATGACCAAAGAAAAAGTGGAAAACAGTTAAACATGAGAGGTTTTTGGACAAAGTTTGTGTTTTTTCCCCATTGATTAAGCACTGCTTCCAGCCAAGAGTGATACCATATATGCCCCATAGCTGCAGAAAAGGTTAACATTTTTTTCTTTTTACAAAAAAATAAAAAATAAAACCACACAAACCCAGCTGAACATGAGGTTTTTGGATCAATTTTGTGTTCTCCATTCTTTAAGCACCGGTTTGAGCACCGTTTAAGCACCGGCACCGTTTCAAAAGTACCAGTTTGGCACCAGTATCGGATAAAACCTAAACGATACCCATCACTAGTTATAAAGAAATTATTGAAACCTCAGATTAACACAAAGATGTTAATGTTTCCTGGGACATTTACTGAGACACTACTTGTTACCAATAATAACTTTTTAATTAAATTTAACAAAATCAACCATTTCTCTTGTAACTTTACAGTAATGAAGGTATTTTTAAAATGCACATTTGGAGTTTTTCTTCCTACTTCAGTGAAGCATTGTTTACTTAACTAAAAGTTGCACCACTAAAGGCATAACACACCACTCGCGCAGATTCTGCCCATTTTAGTCTGACAGAGCGAAAGCAGTTTGTGCAAATGATCGACAACACAAACCTCAAACACAGTCTGCTACACCCATAGGATGTTACTCCCCCCTGAACAAAATCAATAAGGCCATTTTCAGGGGACAGATAGTGATCAGTGCTCCTTTAATAAACTTCCATCTGTTTAATGCTCACCTGCGGCCCACCAAGTGCATGATGAAATGATTAAAATGTATATCACACAGTAAGGCTCCAAAACAGCAGGACAACAAAGACACAGAGGGAAGGGCAACAGAGATGGAACAAGGACAAGAGCAGACAGAAAGGACTGAGTAAACAAAAAGTCTTTAAAAGGGAAAAGAGGGCATAATTGCTGCAACAACCACTTGAACATGCAATATATACAGAGTTTTTATTTATTATTATGTCAGTGATTTCTTTGTGTTTCCTTTTAAACAGCTGGTAATCCACAGCTGGGTAGAAAATGCTTTCTGAATCCAGGGTGGTTTTACCCTACTCAATGGCTATATTATCAGTCTAGGCACGCTCCACTGAGCAGCATGGCATAGCTGACAGCCAGGCCTAGGCACCAGCTAACAGTCACTGAATTCCAGCCCAGTGACAGCTTACCATAACTACAGTAACATTCCTGGGCACTGAGCACAGCACAGGCTATCTAGCAACATGTCTTCTACCTCCCAAATACTCAGAGCTGAGCTTGAGCAGGGGACATCTAACTCACTGGGCATCAAGGGGAAGGGGGGCAGAGGAAAAAAAAAGAAGAAAAAAAAAAAAGAAAAAAGGACAGAGCTACAAAGATGTCACTTCAGAAGGTGATAACAGCCACCCTCCAGTCATAGCTCCTTGGTCTCAATGGTCTCCTAGCGTGTCAAAAGACGGATATGATATACGGAAAAAGAGAGAGTCAATGAGACTTGCTGTGTGGTTGTTAAGATGATGGAACCTGCTATCGCAAGACAAATTGTAATTGCATTGGCTGGTGATTTTTATGGTGGATTCCTGTCTTGAGACTTGAGGAAGTCATGAAATTGAATTTGAAATGGACTGTGCGTGGGAGGCCTCCCACCAGGCAGGTGGATATAGCCATTTAAATAAATTTGACATCACTGGTGACATCTGCAAACTTTTTTTCCTTCTCTGGTCTCCGTGGCAACAACTAAGAAGGGAAGCATTCTGATTAAAAAGCGGGAACAACAGTGCACAGCTCATGTGTCACTTCTGCCATATGAGTTTGTATACCACTAATCACCCCAGTAAGATGACTAATTACACAGAATAACAGACCTCTCCACCAACACAAGCCTCCACGGATCACTTTTGACGTTATCTGCAATATCAGGGTTTATTCTGTTTAAAAAAAAAAAAAAAAAAAAAAAAAAAAAACAGAAACGTTTTGGCCTTAGATAAAAGGAAAATGATCAGGGCTGTGATTTTGAAGTTTTTCCAAGCTAAAATGCATTTTGTTTATCAGTCCAAACCACAGGAAGTGTATTGACCTCTGTTAAGGCTGCTAACACACTCTTTGGCTATGTGAATCAATCAGACTTGTATACAGAGTCAAATCCAAAGACCTATTCTGAGCCAGGAAAAATCTTGAATACCACCAACTTTGGGTACAAATAAACCTTACAGACTTGTACGCAGATCCAGGTGTAGGTGCAAACTTGTGCCCTGTCTCGGTTCTAACAGTGGGCTGTTAACGGGTACAGAAACCTTCCTCAACCCACTGTGCTAATCATAAAACCCCAGTTCCGCAGAGATGAGCACAATAATGTAGGGCCCAGAGAGTGTGTGTGATATCACTCCAATGTTAGAAGAAATATAATAAAACTGTAAATCGGCATCAATCTTTTTGATGCTAACCATAACATAAATCTTCTAAATTTTCTATCATACAAAACCTCTTTTTTTTTTTTCACAACTGTTGATATTTGGCAATCAGTACAGAACGTGCAATTACATGTTACACCCTAATTTGTATACATTTTATGATTTCTGGCAAACACAAGATTTAAATTGGAATTTAGTTCTTCGTGTGAGTACTACATAGTTTATAGTAGACTGCTCAGTAAGGATTTTTAAAAGCCAAGAATACCCCACACACTACCCAAAAATAAGTTCTGAACATTAAGAAACAAGTAAAATAATACTGATTTGATGTTATGCAAACCTCTATAATATAACCACATCTTGGTATCCTTCTATAACAAAAACAAAGGACAAGAAACGGGAGGAAGCACAGAAAATACAACACTGAATATGGTGAGGTTGATTCTCAAATTCAGATAACTGGGGAGTATCCTAACACTGCGCTAAGAGAACACGCAGGCTTCTCTGGGAAAAGTGGTTAAATTTGATCCCCACAGAAGGTACGGGAATGACACCATCTAGCATGAAATGAATCTGAACCATGTGCATGCTTAAACTGAAAGTCTATTAATGGCCTCATTGAAAAACCCATTTCTAAAAGAAATCTATCAGACTCAAACCATATTCTTATTTCAAGGATTTTTGCTGGAGTAGATGATGTATACATAGCTTATGGTTTATTTTTCATCCGTCCTATCTTAAGAGGCACTCTGTACAAGCATGAAGCCACACTGCTGCAATTCGTATTTTCAATATACCTTGCTTGCGGACATCTTCCACAGCAGCAGTCAGCTCATCCTTGAGGAACTGACTTTCCTTTGCAATCTTTTCGCCTTTTTCAAGGAAGTTCTCGGTAGCAGTCTCCACTGATGCAGCCAAAACATGGGCCTTCTTAGAGCGTCCCTTCCTCTTGTTAGATGGGCCTTTATTGCTGGTGTTTACCAAAGTGGTGACCTATGGCAGAGATTATTAGGATATTATATACCTGCCTACAGTTAATAAATTGTGATAAGTCTAAAAAAAACCAAAACAAACAACATATGACATAGTAAGGCAAAATAACAGTTCTAAAATGGTGAAATGCAAGAATGAACCACAGGGGGGAAAAAAACACCACATTTTTTCACTTTGCTGTTTTGTGAAATAAGATGTGTAAGGTGCCTCATTTTAATAATACTAATACTTGTTGTATTACCTGTGTGACCAGAGGCTCCAGTAGCCTTTCTACTGCCAGAGTACGGATCTCCAGGCTCTTCGGGTCCCATTTAAAGTTGATGTTTGGTGCGGTGTTGCTAGTCATGATGTCTAGTTTACTGGGTTTCAAAAAAAATAAATAAAATAAAACAAAAAACAAAAACAAATGACAAATTAATTCTTCTGAAGCAGAAAATGTAGACTACAGAAAAAAATGGACATCTGTCCTTTGATTACTCAATATTTGCTTCCCTGAATGACTTAAAAGTTATAATTTCTCTTCACAAATCAAGATTTCTGTCAGATTATCAGACTAGTGTCTAGAACTTGGTGCATTAAAGAAATTATTAAAGTCCTTGTTAGAGCCAGCAGTGCTCCATTGCTTTCAGAATGAATGCCAACGGCAGAGCACAGCAACACAGTGGCCCAATTTCAATTTCTCTTTTCAGGCAGTGGCTGTGACTCCATTGATTAGCTATCAAACATGGAGGGGCAGGGATAATCAGGATGGCCCGAGGGCTGAGAGGCTTCAACTGAAAAGTTGGTCAGCTGTATTATGTGAGGAATTACAACACTAGCTATTAGCCTACATTACCAACAAAAGTACAAACATATTAAGAGGGGAACATGGCAACCATGGCTTTCTAATTTTATAGTGAATCGTTATATATTAGAGCTATTTTCAGTTCTACTGTATTATTAACCACTTTTCTTCTTTCTAATATACACAGAGTTTCTACCCATGAGTTAACACGCAGTGAAACTGATAATGTTGTATTGAAAGAAAAAGTGTAATGGGGGAAAAAAAAAAAAAATTCTGTAAAGGTTGTTTGAGGAAGACGTCTGTTTGTCCAGACAACATGACGCATTTCCACTGAAAGCAACATTAAAATGCTAGTCATGAGACGAAGGTTAATCTGGGCCAGCGTGGGAGAAACTGCGTTCGACTGCTCTGTATGGGCGTGGTACATGTCGCAAAGTGATATCTACAAATCTCTGCAAATTAAATCGAAACCGTCTAGCAGGTTTGGGGGGGTTTATGTACGCGACTTAGGCAAAAAATAATAATATTAACGGTTTAAAACTGTCAAACTAAGCCATGTGTAGGTACCAAGAAGTGTATATAATGTATCCAAACAGGAAAAATTACGTAACAAAACAGAAACATGTTAACACTTGCTGAGAAGCACTAGGGTGGGTCAATCACCTGGTGTGCTAACATTAGCTCAACTTCCACCTGTTGCAAAAACTACCTAAACAAACGTCGGTTTTACCCCGTCAAAAAGCGTTAAGCGAGAATATACAAAGCAGAAGATACTCGTGTACACATTTAACAGCCAATAACTGTCCACCTCAAGTCATTTTCAATACTTTATTAACAGCAGGCTACAGGTAACAGGTAACCAGCTTAGCTTAGCGTAATGCAGGTTGCCTGCTGTAACACGGAGCTCTCCAAACACAGCGATGAGCTAAAGCTAATGCTAAGCGACAAACAACTGTTAGCCTGCTTTCTGCGAGAAACTTTACCGACGGCCCAAACAACTAGTCCACTCATTTTGTTTAAGTATTCATTGTATGTAAAGTAAGAAAGACTCGTTATATACTCACCGACAACAGTCCGCTAGACAAAGTGAAGTTTAAAAGTTCAAAATGGAGGAATGGGAATTACGGAATTCCTTGCGTCAAAAGTTCTCCTCCCGTTTCCTCGCCCCACGGACTTAGTTTAACTGCGCCGCTCACTCACGATAAACACTCCCTCCGCTCGACGGCTATACAGAAAAGTATCACAAGAGCTCCAGCAAGTCAGCTGAAAAGTTTCGGTTAAGAGAATTTCGATGGCGTAACGTATTGCCCAACAATAGATGAGGTAAAAGGAGGAGGAGGGGGCGCTGGGCGGTGACCAAGTTCCTGAACTTCCAGGCAGCGGGGAAGGGAGGACACGGGCCACAGCAAGTCCGTAAAACCAGGAGGTGTTTTAGGCGTGGCGCTCGCTGTGTATGTCCATATATGGATTAATTACTGCTTCCATAAAGGCAGGAGTAGGGAAGAGCTATTTAAACTGTTGGGCGAAAAAACAGACTTCTGACAGAGGATGGAAAATAAACTGCAAGTAGTTATTATGAAGAAATCTGATTTTTAAATATGACATTTGATTTGAGGGGATTTTCAGACGTGACATTTTGTTGTAATAGTTTTTGTTTTGTTTTTTCTGCCAGGATTTCTTCGACATTCAATCGTAACGGCTAAACTAGAAAGCCATAAAAAGATTTACTCTTCTTAAGTCTGTCACAACAGAAAAAATAATCATTAAAAACAGTGAAATTCTCCGTGAGCAAATCAGTTCATTATCTCGTATTATTGCTAACTCGTGTATTGGACCTTTGTCTCCTGTCTTTACTTTCCTCTCTGCACTGCACCACTCAGTGACAGCAATGAGGCGGTGTCGATAACAAACTCCAAGGTTTAAGGTTATTACCACAGGCAGTGGCTCTTTTGTCTGTTGCTTATTTTCTTACTGTCTCTCTGTGTGTGCGTCGCTAGCACAATGTAAAACAGAGCCTTTTCAAACTGAAACCTTCTTTTTGTGAAGTATCACGAAGACTCACAAATAGCTATTTGCGTTATATAGTGCTGTGCAAAATTCATTAGAATTCTGCAAACTCTGTTTTTTCCTTATTTACTGTACTTCTATTTATCTTAGCACATATTTCATAAAACATAAATATGCAAAACTAGAGGGGTGAATCAAAACTTTTGCACATTTTGTACCTTCTGTTAACTTGCTGATTATCTTCCTTTCAGTTGATTTAATTTTTAATTTTAACTCAATTTAGAGCAGCTCGATTTGTTTTAAACTAAAATTATGTTTATCTTTTGTTAATACTAATGGGTTTTACATGTTAGCTGATGTGGCATCAGGTGCACAGACACAATGGGCACATTGAAGCGCCATTTATTCATTTATTATTAATAAATAAACATCATATGGAAACACTGCAGGCATTCAAGACAAGTAAATTAACCAGCATATCTATATCTAGAAATGCTTTGTGGATACGCAAACATGTGCAAATTCAACTCTTACAAGGTCAAGAGCAAATATATCTCACATATGTCGTGGACTGAGACATTTGATAAACATATTCAAGTGCTGGGTATTTTGGTTCAGGCTTGATGAAGTGTGAAAGACATAAATAGATTACCTAAAGAGGCCAGGTGCCACCCCTCTAGCCTCACTTTTCTAATTCACACATACACGCACACACGTATAGCAGTGGTAGCTTCAGTGCTTGGTTCTTGGTTGTATAGAACTAGCTGCAGAGCTGGCAATTAATAGTTTATTAATTAAGTTCAATCTGTATCCTCCTAATGTTATGTGTGTTTATGGCACAAGACACCTCTTAAAGAAATACAGTACTGTGAAAAAGTCTTGAGTTACCCCTCATTTTGTAACATTTTGCTTCCAAGGAGCCAGACTTTCTTGCAATATTGCAAAGTGTTTGTAAGTAAAAGTCCTCCAGGCTTTTCTTCTGCCATTGTTTGCTTTTTAGCCATTTTTAGTCCAGTCCTTGTACCTGACCACTTTCAGAGGAATGTGTTTTTGTGTTTGTTAAGCTACTTAACATGGACCTGTGAAAATCATGTGCTTGAGAAAGGGAGGGAATCCAGCAAAGACCTGACCTGAGAGGTACAACTGGCCTACTGTTCAGGAAAGCCACTAAAGGCAAACAGAGGAATAAAAAGACTGAAGTATGCCATATTAGATAAGAGCTGGACTAAATAATCTCTTATCTCTGTGCTGGTGTTGTTAATGTTGGTCAGCATTGCTACTGACCAGTCATATTGTTGTGACGTGATAGCTTTGGAATATTGAGAAAAAAGAAAACAAATTACTTTGTTTATATTAAACTCTTATGGAACAAATGGTAAGTGGTTCATTTTTTAAAAGTTATTTTATTTAACAAACATATGATCAAGTTAGCATTTCTTTTAGCCAAATTTAGATTACTTGTGTTGGTTTGCTCAGACAGCGTGACTGGTCAGTTGCAATGTTGAGCCAACATTGTTATGATGATGTTGTACACACAAAACCAACACTGGGGTGTCAGTTCAGACCTAAAAAGGAGTCGCAGCAGGTCTTTTGGAGCGATTAATCCAAGTTTGACATTGTGGGTTTTAATTTTTATGAGAATGTATGGAGTAGCTCAGAAGAGAGGAACAACAGTGAGTGTCCACAGCCATGTGGAAAATACAGTGGAGGCTCTGTCGTGGTTTGGGGCTGAATTTAATCCAGTGGTGTTGGATATCTTGTCTAAACTGACTGAATTATGATTGCAGAAAAGTACCATGAGATTTTGATCCATCATGCAATACCAAGTCTGATTGGCAACAGCTTCATATTCAAGCATAACAATGATCCCAAACACACTGCCACTGCAGTGAAAACATAACTGAATAGAAAAACACACAATGGAACACTATCAGTCGTTGACTGGCACCCACAGAGCCTGGACCTCAACATTATTGAAGCAGTGTGGTTCAATGAAGCTTCAAAACTGTTAGAATCGCACAAACTATACATGTTTGCATGTTTCAATAGATCTCTGCACAATGGATCTGTATTGTCCAAGCAAAATATGAAGAACTGATGGGTGAGATAAGACTTTTCTACAGTGCTTCACGTCATGGTTCCAAAAAGAGAGGACAGTCATCAGTAATTCAAAGCAGTGGACACACAGAACACTACAATCAACAATGCTGTCTTGTCCTGCAGCCAAGCACAACTAACACACTTCTATTTGTTGGCTTGAGTAGGTGTTAATTAAGAAGCTCCACCAGTGCAGCATGAATTACGGTCTTGGAGAGAATGAGCTTACAAATGTACTTATCAAGCTCTTAATGAAGGCCTCGGAATATAATTATCTTTCAGAAAGACACTCCTTAATGTTTTTTGGGGTTTTTGTGCAATAATAATTTGTGAAGTAATTGTTTTCGCCATAGAGTTTTGACCATGTTAAAACTTAAGGAGTAATGGATTCAATTTCCATATTAAATTCTTTGGGATGGAGATACAGCAGTGAACTATCTTGTGTACATTATTAATTTCAGTGTAGAACAGAGAAAACCGGCATGTACATAGTGTAACAGAGATCTGTTTATCCAATTAATACTCCGTAGAGAAGACGGTTTAGATGTGGTGTAATTGTGTTCTTGAATGATGAATGTTTGTCTAAGTAACAGCTTGCTGGGAGGACAAGTTTGGGTGTCCTTGAACTTCATCTTTTTGTACCTGTTGGGCCCGACAAATGATAAGAGCGCAGCATGCTATAAATAATTCCTTCTCATTATGTGGAAGTGCACATGTTTGTCACATACTGAATGTATAATTGAGTGCATGCAAATCTTCAGAGTGTGGCACTAGAAAAATAGAAAATGCGGCAATATTATTTTGTGCTACGTCAGGTGAATATTACAAAAATCAAAATACAAAAATGGTATTTATGCTATCTTTCCTCTTAGCTTTCATGGATTCTATAGATTAGCTCTACATTTCTATTCAGGGGACACAGCATCTTATTGAATCACAGTCCTTGGCACTGCTCCACGCCGATAAAAGAAATGCTCACGGTGACTACTAAAGGTAAGCATCTTTCACAATTGTGTTATTATCTATTGTTTTTTTCAGTCATGGATGCTACTGTATGTTACAGCTTCCTGTCAAAGTAGTTACTCATGCTTTGACGGTGACTGAACTGGAAGCTGCCTCGTTGCTGGAGGAATTTTGTTCCCTGACATAAGGAACACAGCGACTATCAGTCTGCCTAGGACCACCTGACTCATTCTGACAGCTGTCCATGGAGCTGCATGATGTCATCTGCAGGCTTTCCCTTTCCTAAGCAAAACCCTGTACCTTGATTAGAAATGAGTGTGTGGTGATGCATGGCATCAGAGAGAAGTCAGCCGACTAGTGACGCTAATGATAATCAGTCATTCATCGAGACAGTCCAGCAAAGCGGAACAGAAACGTACATTATTCCAGTGGACAAACAATAAGCCCTTATGACATATCAGACATGCCTACAGGTAGGTGTTAGGACGGTGATGTCATAATATCAGAGGTCTGCCTTGCTTGTCTGATTGGACATATCGGAAGGTCACAGTGACCATGACTCAAACACTACTAAACTGTTCTTTGCAGTCTGCTGAGCTCCACCTGCTGGTTTAGGCTTTTTGATCACACTCTTCCCTGCTGTCCCAGTGGAGCTGCTTTGACAGAACCTCTCCTTGACTTACAAAAAAAGCAAGGAACTAACGAAATAACCCTTTTTCTGTTTCTGGGTCAAGTATAACAAGTATAGCTATGAACTGATCTGAACGTGCCTCCTTTTCACTCTTCACACGTTTCTTACTGTTTATTCAGTAGTCTGGCATTTGGCTAGGGTCAGTGTCACTACTGGTAACACGAGCAAGGGTTGCACAGGTAGTCCAACTCCTCCAGGATGTCACATCAATACTTGCCATTGCCAGAAGGCTGGCTGTGTCCCCCAGCGCAGTCTAAAGAGCATGAAGGAGATTACAAGGAGCTGAGAACAGGCTCGCTGAGAGCAGACTCACTCTGAGCACATGTGACAGACTGAAATGGTCTGGAGAAACTGTGGAGAACATTTTGCTGTAACATCGTTTAGTATGACCAGTTTGGTGGTGTGTCAGTGATGGTCTGGGGAGACATATCCATGGAGGGACACACAAGCCTGCTATTAGGTATCTTAGGATGAAATCCTTGGCTCCACTGTCAGACACTGATGCAGCAGGCCTTGGATTCCTTCTGATGGACAACAGTGCCCAGCCTCATGTGATGAGAAATGCAGGCAGTTCCTGGAGGATAAAGGAACCACTGACTGGATCCCAGTGCTCACCTGAGCTATAACCAACAGAAGACCTCTAGAAAATTATGTTTCAGCCCATGCAATGCTGTCAGGTTGCACCTCAGACTGTTCCAGAGCCTAGCAATACCTTGGTCCAGGGTTAGGGGTTAGGAAGGAGACCCCCCAGGACACCATCCATTATCACACTAGGAGCATATTGTCAGGCATGTATACAAGCATGTGGGGGGCATAAATACTACTGAGTAACACTCACAGTAAGCACTTTCAGCATTTTCAGGGTTTCGTTGCATTCAGTTTTCTGGAGATTGATCATTTTCATTTTCAACAAATGATTTGGCATCCTTTCATGTCTAACATATTTCCCAGTCCAAACGAGTGTAGATATCCAGCATGATTCACCCCCCCCCCCATTGAGATCTGATGTGTTTTCAAAGTGTTCCTCTAATTTTTTCAAGCAGTGCATTTCAAACAAATGTTTTTTGCAGAGGTTCTACTTGCGAAGGTGGTGTTAATATTAGGTGATGTTGATGATAGGTGATGTTAATAGGAAAACAGTGATGCAGACTATACTATACAAGCATCTCTATTTTTTTCTCTCTCCCTCTTACTTGTATTCATCATGTTACCTCTATTGCCAGATGGGTTTCGCTGATTAGAAGACAATCGTGTGTTTATAATCACTTTCACATAAACAGTGATTACTGACTGGTATGCAATTACCACCAGGCCACCAACCACGAAATCACTTGTCATTCACAGTACAAAGAACTATTCTAGAAACCTTGTTTTATTCCAAAAGTCTCTTGAGACCCGCTGCCCTAATTTCTCATTTTCCAAGTGGGATTCAGGCTAAAAGGAAGGTGAAGTGTGTGATGGAAGCCACAGAATGAAACATAATGAATTTCAAAGCGATAATGAGTCACAGGTTTAAGCAGCTGCCAAAGTGTTTGAACTAAGCACATTCGCGAGCTTCAAAAATACAGTAGGATGCAAGCTTTGTTTTGCATTGAAGCACTAATCGTGTACACACATACACACTCATAGCATTACCAGCAGTGAAATGACTGAAGACAGCTTATATAATGTCAGACTCTACCTTACAGAAGAGATGTTTTTTTGTTTTTTTAATAAGGGACGCTCGGGAAATGTCTGCGCCACAGGCTGTTTATATTATAATCTGTGACTTCTGATAGAACATTTTATACACAAAGCGTGTATATATTTATACATATGTGTTTATAGGTAGAAATGTATTTCAAGTCACATGTGTCACATAACCAGGCGTGATTTTAGGTGGAACTTGAAGAGAAATGGGTAAAAAGAGAATCCACAAAAGGATTTGGGCTGATGGAAAATAAGACTTCTTTGAAGTTCAGAAACTAATCATAAAAGTACCACAGTAACCTAAGGGCCTTATTAAAACAGCCAAAAGAAAAAAGAAAGAATATGTTTTTGCTTGCGACTTCTAATGCGCTGAAAGAGCTGAAGCAGTCTATGTAGGAAATAAAACAATAAAACAAGCAATAAATAGATGTTTGTGAATAAAATAAAAATGGATACTTAGTCATATTATTAAAGCCTGAAATCCAATGTGGATTTGGTGTGTGTATAGTTATGAGTATGACTACTCACTAAATATTCATTTCATAGAAAATAATAAAATGCCACTCTGAGTCAATGGCTCTATAAGCAGAATAGAGGAAATAGAATTTTACAACACTGTGAGGTGGCGTTCTCTCAGATATACAGTAAGAAAGACCTCGAGAGTTGTGTGGCAAATTGGAAATTGAATCCGGCCTGTGATAGAGACAACTTCCAAGCTGGGGAAATGACCTTTCAATATTAATGATGCAGAGAGCTATGACATCATCAGGACCTGATTGGGTCCATGTGATGTGTAGACAGGCCTGTAGAGAATATCAGCTCTCCCCGGCTCCACTCATGCCATATTTATTATAATAAAAATTTATCAAACCAACTGCTCGAAGCGTCACTCAGTGCAGCAGCAGAAATGTGGCAATTCAGCCGGCACTACCTACCATTTTCCACACAGCTGATAATAAGTCAGATGATGTCATTTTTTTCTGGCTGTAGCTCGGGCAGAACTGAAGCTCAAACATTTGTTTGCTCATGGCCTGTTTAAAAGGTGCCTCACACAGTGTATTGTAAAATCAAATTACTTCCACATATAACGGAATGTAATAACCGTCACAGATTTACAGAAGTCTTCCTAAGGCAGTGAAACAATGGAAAAGAGGGGAAGTAATGCTCTTTCTGTGTAGTCGGCCATGACTTGTTTTTGCTGTGCTGCAAAGCACGGGTCATTGAAAGCATAAAATTCTCGCACATTGCAGAAAGAGCAGCGAAGGAAAGCGAACCGCCGCCGTTCTGACGTTGATTCTTTCCGATGTGAGGACTTCTGGTGGAGGAGGTTGTCACCAGAATCGTCGTTTATGTGTAGTCAGTCACTTTCACTTGATATGGCACTATGCTGTTTGAATGGATGATGGATAAAGTTTTCAGAAGCACCTGATAGTGTTTGTTTGTTTGTTTGTTTGTTTTTTGAATAATGAATAGAAGATTGAAGAGCTGATCTACTGATATGCAAAAACCTTTTACGAAGAGAAAAAGCACACAAACTACAACTGCAACGGAAATGGTTATGCATTTAGTGTTGACATTTCTGCCGTTTTGCCAAAACTAACATGGCAAACAGCAGTTTTCATTCCTCCAAGAGTACTTACAAACCTGAAGGGAATTCAGCAGACGTGTTGAATGTCAGAACGCGTATGGATAATTACCCATAAATTATCCAAAATGACAGTTTTTTTTACCCGGTCTGTAAAAGCAATACCTGCAGGTGAAAACATCAGTGTGAAGAGGTGATAGCACAGGTAAACACGGCAGGGATGTGCTGCGGTTTGGAAACAAACTGGTACTTGGAAGCGTGTGGTTGCTGTGTAGCTGCTTGCTGATAGCTCTAAATAGTGAGATACAATGTTGAAATACTGCAGGACCAGACAGCAATAAACACCCAGTCGTATCCAGGGTCCACCACAGTAAACAATCGCCGGGTATCTGTCAGCTGGATGTCTAATCAATCACCAGGATGTGTCCAATTTAATGCGCTGTCAAGAGAGGTTTATGGATTTCTATTTTGACGCGTCAGTGTTGCCAAGCGGGAATCCCGCACGTCCATTATCAAAATTCTGTAATATATGAGGAAATAAATTCTGGAGTAGCAGAAATCAGAGTGCAAATTTCTTAGAAGGAACGTATTAATTGACTCATTTGGAACATGGACTGTGCATCACATAAGCAAAAGAAACGTTTGTTACTTTTTATTCCTTATAGAGGGTGCATACTGTAGCAGTTTGTGTCAGATGCTGGAGTCAGGAGAAGTTCAGAAATCATACTGATCCATGAAAGAAAAAAAACAACTAGTGAAAAGCAACTGCTTGATAACCTCAAAACAAGCACAAAGAAGAGTTGCAGATCTAAATTATTAACATTCGCTTGATAAAGATGAAAAGTAGTATAAATAAAATATTTAAGAAATATGCAGAAGCCCTGGTGTGTCCAATTAAGAAGACTACAAACAGCAACTGAGGTAGTCAGACACTTGGTGAGGCATTCCTATATTTTATGTGATCTTAAAATTGTTGAGGATCTGTTTTATTTTGTGCTTATTTGTACCGTGTTTTTTTTTTAAGCAGTCAAAGAATAAAAATTTTACATTGGTTATCTATAGACATGACATTTAGAGATTTCTTTCTTTTCTTTTTAAATCAGAGGAGCCAAGAGAGTACACATCCACCTATCCATCCATTTCCACAACTTCTTATCAAACGTAATGTCACAGGAGGGTGGCTGGACTGTCCCAGCTCTCATATAGCGAGAGGTGCAGTATGTCCTGGTCCAACGTCTTGGGCATGCACTGTATACATTATAATGTCTGCACTGAAAATAAAAAAGGCTGATGTGTTACACCCTCTTAGGATTAATCAACGCGCTGTCTTATATTAGATTACTTTACAGAGCTGTGTGCTTAAATCAGATACTTTCAGTTTGGGTCTGTGCTATTTCAGTAGCTAATAAGAGACGGTTTATGCAGACAGGGGGTTGAACCCCTAATTGGCTGTCTGAAAAGTGACATCATTATCACAGGGCCATCAGTAATTGCTGTCTCGCTTGTCCACACCCACAATTAACTTTATGGCCCAGCACTCACCTCAGCATCTCATTAGTTTGCTGGTGCTACAGTTTAAGTGTTCGCTATCTATCTATCTATCTATCTATCTATCTATCTATCTATCTATCTATCTATCTATCTATCTATCTATCTATCTATCTATCTATCTATCTATCTATCTATCTATCTATCTATCTATCTATCTATCTAGGCTCAAGAGGTAAAGCAAGTCATCCACCAATCAGAAGGTTGGTGGCTCGATCCCTGACTCCCCCAGAATGCTAAAAAGCACTTAGTCACAGATAAAAGCGCTGTGTGACTGGATGAATGTGTTCAAGTGATCTGATTGATTTTGTGATACAAAAGTGCACATTGCAGTATAATATGATTCAATATTTCTTTAATGCGGTGACATAATAGTCCCATCCATATTTTAGTAACTCAAATCTAAGGGAAATAAACACTTTCATTATTATTCTGATAAAAGAATATACATACATTACACAAAACACACTTCCTTCAAGAGTGCATTACGAAAATGTCTTGTGGATAGGATGAGTCTTCATCTAATTATTTAATAATTATTTTAAGCAGCTCAGTGTGTGATTGTGTCAGCTTGAAATTAACATATTTACTCTGGGTTATTTCTTTAATTTTTTGGGTCAGTTTGTCCACTTCTTGGCGATATTAGCAGATATTTGGCAGAACTTGGTGTATCTGGAATGCCATGGCAGACAGTGTCACTCCCCCACCCCCAAAGCCTTGAGAACTAATGTGTGCGCCTTTAGCTTATGTTTAAATATCTGTTTACTTGGCTGTGAAAACAAGTTAGAAGAAAAATTCTCCTTTTTTCAAAATGTATTGTTGTCCAATGTCTCATAAAGCCACAAAGAAAAAATTAGCACAAACTGTGCTTTGCTTGCAGTGGCTTCACTTCTCTGTTGCACTGGGACCCATGGATCACATTGCTATGAAAATAGCACAAATACATTCAAAAGCATTATTGCTATGTCCTTGCCTTCTGACTGGATCGGAAACAATCAGATTGAACAGCTTAATTCGTGTGCTAGCATCTGTGGTATTTCAAATCTATGCTACGTGTTCAACTTTAAACACCATTCCTAACACAGTTATTATTTTTCTTGATGTTTCAGTAATGGAGCTTTCATTGAAAATTCTTCTAATTACACTTTAATATGTACATGTAAGAACCTAAGAGAAAGAGAATGACTTATGTCCAGAAAAGGATCCCACCCTGTCAGTTTGAGTGACACAGCTGAAATGCACTCTGTAGCGGCACATCAACAGCGAGATAAAGCCCATGGCGGAGAAAACTAATCCGAGGGTTAAACCACTGTTGACTATTGCACTGACGCGTCTTTGAAGAAAGACAAAGACAAGACAAAGCGATAATGAAAGGCGTCACATTGCAGTTTCATCTGGGGAAGAACTGTAGCTGCTCCATTTAACATACCAAGGTTATCTAGTGACAGCAGACAAGCCTGAAAAAAAATACAACAAGCCTGTGACAAATATAATGCAGCCTATCCAAAAAATGTGTCATCTCTTAAGTATAATGAAACCATTAGGCATGAAGCATGAAGAGATGAGAATAACAAGTGCAACGGGAAGAATGACCCAGCTGTGTTTTATAAAGAATCCGAGAGTGAGGAATGGGTTTGGAGGAGCAGAATAAAAGGGAAACAGAAAGGAGGGGAATGGACCTGGTTAAGAAGAAGCAATGATCAAAGCACAGGAATATGGAAGAAGTCCTCGTCCAGTGTCGGTGTTGCAGGATCAGGAAACCACATTGCATGTATGTCAGAGAGCTGCGTCCTGCTACAGTTAGCACCTTCAACCAATTTCTCGGTGATTTCTCGACTTATTTTCACAGATTGTGGTAAATGTTTCACACATTATTGAAGGGAATATGGCCACAAGTAGGACTTCCTTATAAAAAATTTATCCCGACAGATGTGCACTTCTGGCTTCCCCCTGCTATGTAATTCACCAGGCAACAGAATTGAGTGTAAAGCTATCTGTGCTCAAGTGCATCAAAAGCTGCCTTGCACCTGGTCGTATTGGAACAATACGCTGACTCTGACAAAAAACTAAATTACGGCTGGGAACGAGCCATTAACATCAATATAATTGAGTCCCTTTATTGTGTTGCAGTGTGTATGCAAAACATTCACTGGAGTGGAATTATGCATACATGCAATTTTAAATAGCGTTTGGAATGAAGAAAATGTTCTGCTTGTGAGGAAAATTGAGCAGCGGGCAGTTAGAAACAGATATTTTTCTCAGGGCTTGATGAAGCTTATAAACAGAACTAAACTAAGAGGAATATTTGTTGCACCAAATCAAGACCACTACTTAACCGTGCCTCCTCGGTTTGTACCTTCTTGCATGTCTGTTTTTCTCGGTTGATTTGGTTCAATTGTCGGGTGATGACAGTTGACTTTTTCAAAGCTGTTCGTAATGGTGCGCGTCAGAAAAAGCATTTCTCGTTGCTCATTATTTTAAAAAAAACATAACCTCCACCAAGGAGGTTGTGTTTTTTTTAAAAGATCCTTTTTTGTAGCATTTTTGCCTTTCACTGTTTAGCAGTGAAAATAGGAAACTAGACACACAACAAGGGGCTGCAGGTCAGACTCAAACCCAGCTCACTGCCCCCCAGCCATCTAACATGTGATCGCCTGCTCACCCACTGAGCTAAAGTGGCACCTAGAAGGTTATGGTTATGGTTTTTGCATGCATGTCATTCTGTCTGCAAACACGACAGCTCAAAAAGCCTTGAATGTGTTTTGATTAAATTTTGTAGGTGTATAGAGTGGGGTCATGTTAGTTTTTATTGGTCAGCAATGGACCAAAAGCCTTATAACTTAAAAATTATGAATCCTACAAGTGTGGTGTGTTTTGTTAACATATAGAAAGTACCACACATAAAGATTTTAAATATCACACCTGACCTCCGACCTCTCCTTCAAGGTCAATAGAATGATCTCAAGGTTAAAGTAATAAAAATGCTATATTGATCTATTTAAAACTATGTTTCTTACTTCCATTGTTTGTATTGATGACATATAGGCATATAGGGAATGATATTGGGGATTACATAAATAATGCTAATTTAGACCTCTGACCTCTTTTTTTAAAATCAAATAAGGTCAAACTTTCATTAAATGCATTTTATTTTTCAGAGAAGTGATGCTTGTCTACAGTTTTTCTTCTATGTTGATCTCAGAGTGTGTTATTTTTTACTGCACTGTTTACAACGAACAAAGAAAACAAAATGAATCTATGCAAAAGAAATACAAGACTGTTCTCTCTAAAGTAAATATTGCTGAGAGAGTGACCAGGCTTCGTGAAGGTTTGCTTTCTCTGAGCGCTTTGTGTTATACATGTTTTAGGAAATGGAGGCAAATAGGATTGAGTACAATTATCTAAAGTCCATCCATCCATCTTCTTCTGCTCATCTACTTCAGGGTCATAGCTTGGCTGGAGCCTATCGTAGCTGTGATAGGGCAGAGGCGGGGTACAGTCCAGACAGATCACCAAAATATCACATTGCTACCACAGAAAGGTCCCATCCAGCTGATGGATTAGAACCCAGAGCCTGCTTGCTGTGTGGCGATGGCACTAACCTCCACACTACCAAGTATCTACAAATTAAACAAATATTGGTTGTGTATCTATTTAAGTCAGCTGAATAGTTTTAGTCCTGTTTAAATAGTTTCACTGTGTCGTGAGTCAAAACATGCAGAATAGTTCATCTAATCAAGGATCAGCCTCAGCATGAGTGTTTTCACCTCTGCCAGTTTGGTGATTTGAACTTGATTTGAGCAGTGATAGGTGGATGTGACTGACTCATTGGTGAACAACTTGTGACTGACAAATCATTAGCCAGTGAGCTTGGTAATCCTCCTTTCTGACTCTTAGAATGACCATAAATTGCAAAATGGACGTAATGTTCTCTTTCAGTGAGAGACTGAACCCAATTACGCCATCACACAACAAAAGGGCCTAGGGTGTTTTCCCCACATAAACCTCTATACAACCAGAAGTCATTTTGGAGGAGGAGGAGGAGGAGGAGTCGCCCCCCCATCCCCATAACGATTTAAAGACCTCAGCTCTACAACTCTTCTGCAACACTTCACTTTCCGACCTAAGTCACAAGTATGAGCGCTGTAAACTGTCTGTAAAGAACTCGAGCGAAAGGAAGTTGCAACTATTTGTGAACATGGAGAAAATAAACATTTCACAGGGTCAGCATGTCAGCAGAAGACGAGCAGGGATATGTTGCGGCATGGCGATGAAAAGACAAAACACACAGAATGATGTGGAAGATGGAAAAGGACGCTTGGATTAGTAATCCAAGGTGTCTGGTTTGTACTGTCGACAAAGCTACACACATGCTTAAATCCAGCTTCATAGAAAGTGTTAAATCTATGACGGCTCCATGATGTAAATTAGCCCTAATACATGTAGTGTTTCGCGTCCACTTTCAAAGACTGAGAAACTGAGAAAAACAGCATCTTGTTTTTATGCTTCTGCTGCCTGCCTGAAAATCATCATGTATGCTTGTTAAATTGATTGATGGCTTTGATGTCCTTTCAGCCTAATTTGTGTTTTGCATTCCATTAACATTCATTCATATTTGTAAAGCACACTGCCATTGTATCAATTACTTTTAACGGCTCTGATGGCAGCACCTTTAATATATGTTTGTGCAAGTTTGCACGGAGTGCTGTGAAGGCTGATAGTCTGACTCATTGCATTTTCAATAATAAATGTCCTTTGCTCGTCAGCAGATGTCGTTCTGTATAGATAAATGAGCCATTTCTTAATCCCTTAATGACTACAGTTTCTTAAGTAATTTAATTATTTCAGCAAATTTGTCCTTTCATGCTGTATAAACTTTCAAACTTAACAAAATATTGGGATAGTTTCGAAAACTCAAAGTATGACATCAGTTTTATCTTCTCAGGGAGAGACATTATCAGTGGGTGGTGATTCAAGATCAGCCTCAGCTGCTGCAAATCCAAGTTTTATGACCAGCACGTATAGCATCATTAGTATTGTTTCCACCCTGTGAGTCTGTCAGTGTGCGTCATCGTGGCAAAACACACTTCTGGAGAAACATACTGTAGGACATGAGCATTGCAATCACGCAGGATGCAGACAAGAAATGTTACAGCAATGCAGTTCAGACCAAAATGAAGATGGTAGGGTGTAATCTATAAGTATGGAGTAAAGGGAAGCTGAAGTGGGAGGGTCAAGGGGCCATTGAACATAAGAGACATAATAATCTACTTGCAGCATCACAGAGTTGAACAGTTAGAGGAACGCTGGGCAGGCGCGCACTGGAGTTCTTGAGTATGACCTTAAAGTACAATTAACCTCTCTGCCTGATGCTTTCAGAAACCAAATGCGCTAACTAACTATTTTACACTTATGACACTCGGTGGCCTCTTTGCTGCTCCTGAATCTGATGCTTGATGTTCATAAATGGTCCGCTCCCCAGCTTTGAGAATAAAGTTGTCAGACAGGTTTCCAGGCTTAATTCTTTCTGTGCAGTTTGTATCATCGTTGGAGCGGTTTGTCACAATATAATTTGATTTCCTCTCACAGCACACAGACCTGTCATGTTGAATTCATGCTGGGGAGTGATTCCAAGGTGCAGATGTGACATGTTACTTTAACATCATCTCATAATTAGAGTCCGCTGAGCTCTATTCTGATACGGGAAGGCGATTGCTATCAATCAGCGCCGCCGGGATCCTCATGATGTTCATTCTCATTCTCTTTCCGTTGAGATCGACTTTACACCCAGGCTGGAAATGCTGTTTACTTTCACTGTAGTGTGGTCAGAGTACGCAGTTAGCACAAGTGTCTCAGGGCCTCATAGTTAACATTAGGTCAGGCTCTTGCTGATTGGAATTGATTTTCCCTTTTCTGGTTGTGTTTCTCTGGACTTCAATTTAATCATGTCTGTGCAAATGAAGCTAAATGCACCTTCTCTATGTGTGGCTGCCCACAAACCATTCATGTATTAATTATGGTGCAGTGCTATTAACCATGGATAAACAATTCTGACTTAATAATAAATGAGTAGCCATTGAGTAAACTGAGTATTTGGGCTTTTAATAAACCTTTAAGCCTTATGTATGTACTTTCACAGTACAAAACCCCTTCCTTCTAAAAACATTTTATTTTTTTACATACACACCAATCTATTTTACATTCTCTCATTTCAGATTATATTTTTAGATGCTCAACACTAATTTTGAAAACAAGACTGGGCCAAATCGTTGACACAGGTTTGCTCATTGATAGGCTTACACAGTGTTCTTCCTCTGACCTTCCTCTCTGCACTGCACTAAGATGCAAATTTGTTAAAGGCAGAGTGGATAGGAATGTTGAGCAGCAGAAGACCAAGAGTTCAAATGCAGATATGATAGCCAGAGGTATCAGTGGGAGAAAGCAATATCATTGTCAGCACTTGTGCTAACAGTGTTGAAACAACGTGTTGATCTGCCGGTGGATTCAGCTAATCAGTTACATTCACAAGTGTGGGACAAACGAGTGTGATTAAAGTATTAGGTGATTGGTATGAGAGGTGTGGATTTTCTATTGTCAACAAAGAAAATACTTTTTTTTTACAGTGAAAACCACACGGCTTATGTAAAGGTGATAATATATCAGTGGATTTTCAATCAACACAACATGGTCTGTTGTGAAATCTGTCAGGAGCCCGGCATGAATGTGCTATATGAAAGCAATGAATGTGAAAAGAAACTGCTACTTTTTCCCTTTACTCTCTCCTCCTGTGTGTGTTGCTGTACGTGTGGAGAGTAACAGAAGAAGCTTTCCTGTCTCACACGTAGTTGGACACCAAGTAATACCACGTCTGCTATTGTGACTCCTGATTCTGAGAGTAATTTAAAGTTATATTAAAACTTTTCTCAGCTAAAAATTCCCAATCATTGTCAATCAACCTCGCTTCTACTGCAAATCACAGTGTGCGGGTTAGCAGTTTCTTAATGAAATATCCACGGCTTTCCCTGAGAAAGATGTTGTTTGGATTGGAGCAAATGTTACTCTAAAGCATATATACATACAGTACACTATATAGCCAAAAGTATTAATTCACTTTCCATATGTGCACGCAGACAATTCTATAGGCACAAATGCACCTCCATATATCATTGAATGCTGATAACAAGGCAGATACTCTTCGTATATCTGCATCAATGACACCCCCCCCCCGAAAAAAAAAATTAACCTACATTTGTCAATGGCTTTGTGTCCTCGCCCATACAGTGGTTTCCATGAAAGAATCCTTACTGTTTTTATTGCAGCAAGGACCCAAAGATCATGATCATCATTGACTTTTAAACTTCTACCATGTGCACATAGATTTCTCCAGATTTTTGTAATCATTTAAAGATATTGTGTACTGTAGATGATAATTATGTTGAATTATTTTATTTTGAAATTACTTCACAAATTGTAGACACAATGTTTTGCAGATCGGTGAACCTCTGCTCATCTTTACTTCTGAGTAACTCTCTGTGCCTCTCTAAGTTGCTCTTTTTATGCCCAATTATGCCAAATAACATAACCAGTTGCACAATGTTCCTTTAGCTTTTTATTTTTAGTGCCACTTACTTTCCCAGCCTTTTGTTGCCCATGTTGCTGCCATTATATTTGACATGATATTATTTTTCTACCAAAATGATTTTCTGACTCTAAACATTTGAGATGGTTTTGATGTTCTATTGCGAAGATTTTGTGGTTTTTTGTGATTTTCACATCATTGCATCCTAATCGTATTTACATTGTAAACAGCATCCCAATGCTGCACTGTCAGCACAAGTAAATGTAGTTCCTTGAAGAACATTTCAACAACCTAATTTTATGCAACGCTAACCGAACCTTGGGCTATATTAATGTAATAATAAAATATTATTAGTAGATAGGACTATAAACTTAATTTCAGTCTAATTTTTAATTCTAATAAAGGAATCACAACTCACAATGTTTGTCTATTGAAAGCATCAGTAGACTTTTTTTAATTCAACGAAGTGTAAGCAGATGTTTTTATCAGTTGTCCTGGCTTAATTCCATCCTCTACACTGACAGTTCAATGCCTATCCCGTCTTTATATTATACACTACACAATCATCATCAGCTTAGCTTCAAATTCATCTCTACTACCCTTTAGTAGAAGTACAGATATTTGTTTAAAAATGTAGGGAATAAAAGTAAAAAGTTGACAAAAAATACTCAAAAAGTACAGATACCTGAAAATTCTAGTATTTGTACTTACTTAAATATTTCCTACCTCTGACTGCCAATGATAGATGGAAGTTTTGCCAGCTAATGCACAACAGGTCATGGTGCAATACTGTTGCATATTTTTTTTATTTGCCTCCAAACACTGCATCATAAAAACTGCTAGAGCGAAGATCTCACCAAAAATCATCTTGATGGCGAATCATCCATCATGATTTGGGCAAGGTTATTGTACAAGGCCACTGAATTTGTTTATGATGGTGCACTGAGAGCGAGCTAATGTCAACTGTACTTCATGCCTCCTACTTGGAGGTTGTAAATGCATATGCAATGGGCTGTGATCAACCTGTAAGTAGTTGAGGACATGATGGCAGCTTCAGTCGTGCCATTCACACTAATGTGCTGGGTTATAGGAAGTGAACGACTGGCCATAGATACGTGAACCCATTTGATCTTAAGAAGACACAACACAGGTGAGGAACCGCTAAAGCAATCATGCAAACAAGTAAAACATTAGGAGGCTTTTCTTCCGTTTTCATTTCTTGGTGCCTCACAAACAACTCGAGCATTTTATTGTAATGTTCTGGCCTAACAAAGCTGAGATTGGAGATTTATTTTCTTTCCCATTATCTGCCTCTTGATAACAACAAGGTAAATTATTTGGTGATTATGGCGGATGGGGATGCACTGAGTCAATCAGTTTCCAAATGGAAACTGGATGGAACAAACACAAATTTAATATGGGGAATCTGTCTCCAGGGACTCAGGCGATAGATAGACGCGTGGCCAGACTCTCAGCGCGCTAAACAACTCCTGGATGATTTTAATTCACACAGCCCGCCCAGTGGATGGCACCAGCCAATTCAGCGGATAGTAAAAACAGCAGAGGTTAAAGCTATACTGAGGACCAATATAGCTGGGGAGAATTTTCATTAAAAAGGCAACAGAAAACGAACAACTTTGCATGGAGCCTGGCTATAGTCGTGGCTGAATTGCCCTCACAAAACCTTCATCATAACGCTCTGCTGATTTTGATGAATTTCAATCCACATAACTTGAACCCCCTGATGCACCAACAGCCTCCTGTGCACAAACACACACGAGTATTGTATGCACAATCATGTGTGCACAAAAGAGAAAAAGAAACACTTAAATTTGATGCTTTCAGAATGAATCCAAGAATCTATACTTGCAGTTTCATCACCACTTCGTGTGCGGCATTTCACCCTCACCTGCAGGAACCCTGTTCTCCAGGACACAATACCGTCTGTCTCATATTATAGCTTTTTAATAACTGATAGGGATCTGTGATCTCTGCACGGTTATGTGGTAAGTTTTCACTATTAGCATGTTCTTGGGTGAAACCTCCTCTTTCACCCGTTCTTCTAAACCCTTCTGAGGCGCTGGCATGCCATAACTCATCCAGGCACCCATGCTTTGCAGCCAAGCCCCGAAGCTTTCTCGGAGGAGATTAAAGAAGAAAATTCTGAACGCATGGGGAAACATTTGCCATGCTGAACACTTGTCTTCGCTGTCACAAAAAAAATAAAACCCCACATGCACACAGACAGATGTGAAGGTAGAGGAAAGTGATCATAGGTACACAAATGCAAACAATGCAAAGCTCTACAGTAATCACTCTGGTTGTCACTGTTGTTATTGTTGTTGTTTTTTTTTTCATGAAAGTCACACAGAACTCAGTTTTCTAAACCTGGTTCTACTCCGACTTTTTCTCATCGACTGCCGATGTAGAGACTGCTAAATTAAATCTAGCCTGTTGAGAACAGGGCTATTTTTACCAGCATCATGAGACTGAGAGTCAATCCAAGCTGAAGCTGTCTATAAAGAGGAGAGGCAATCTTGGTTTTGAATAGGTCTGAACGCTCAATCAGCAATACACTGCACTCCAAAGGAAATAAGAGATCTACTTCAATTCTGACATGGATTTCTTTCTCTTCTCTCTCAAACATTGTCTTCATGATCACAGCCAGTCGCATAACTCCACATTACGCTCATAAAGGAGAGCGTCTGGGATGTTTTGCTGAGATCAAACATCGGTGCCACCCTTGCACGCACATTTATCTCATGAAATGCAGATTCTTACGCACTGCCCCGGCTCAGACGCAGCCTCGGTGCGGTTATCAAAAAGAAAAAAGAAAAAAGCGCTAATGACTGGGCACAGCTTAAAGCAGTAACTGCACAAACCAATGTAATAATGCATCAAACCACAAGAGGGGGAGGCACCACCTGTTTTTATTCCCAATAGCCGAACAGTCAGAGCAGGTCTGGGTGACAAGCTTAATTTAAAATGCACTGCAATAATGGCTCACGCACTGTGTCATCCTGTTTGAGAGAAAATTTGCAGCTTGGATATCAAAAAAAAAGGGGGTGTGGGGGTGTTCTGGACAAATTACATGCAGGAACACCTGAGAGCAGAGACACAAATCAACTCAGGCCTGAACCAGCCCGCTTTTACAACCTCTATAAACCCCTGAGGCAGCCTGTGATATGCTCCACTGGCTGCAATCTATTACATAAATATGCTCAAATTTTACATGCATGTCTACTATCTGCCCGAATCTCTATTTTGCAGCAGTAATTTAGATTTGTATCACAGACTGACAAATAAGAAGAAAAAAAATGGGGGTGGCGGGGAGATCATGATGTGCAGTGTTATCCCTTGACCAGTAGGTGGAAATGCATGCATATTAAGTGACTGAGTGAGTGCCAAGAGGTTTTGCTGCAGTGCCATCTTCCTCTGGTGGATAATGCTCTTCCACGGAACCCTGTGTGTACATCTTTAAGCTGGTAAAATGGGTGTCAGAGAAGAGGAAATCTGTCCTGAGTCGTATTTTATGGCGGCTGAACGCTAGCTGAACCCGGTGCCAACTAGGATGGAATCCAGCTCCACCGCGATCTTTGTTGGATAAGGGGACAAGAAAATGGATCATTGGTTGAAGGCATGAATGGATGGACCATGTGTGATCCCATCCTTCAGCAGTAATGCCAATGAGTTACCCATCCTGGAAAATAGTCCGTATTCATAAACTCTAAATGGGAGTTAAAAATACACACAAAATCTTTCACTGAGCACTCATAGGCCACCCATGACCTCATCCATCTTTGAACTTGGCCTTCACTTCGATCTTTACACACCTGTAAACTTTAGCGTCTGTATCTTGACATTATTACATCATCTAAAGCTGTCCACAGGCAGGAATATAAACAACTGCCAATGAGCTTCAAGAAAAAAAAACCTTTTTGGTTGGCAGGTCCTGCCTTACAGAGTCACAGGGTGAAAATGATGCCAGCTTTGCTATCATGGGCTGGCGACAAAGACAGTTACGTGTCGGGTATAAACCCGGTCTCTCTGGTGTTAAAAAAAATTTTTTTTTTATTGATTCCTTCTTCTTTGCAGGCTTAGCGCTTGTCCGTATCTCCACAGTGAAATCACTGAACTCCACAGAGGATTATGTATAAAGCGGTGACTGCAAGTCCCGTGTGCACTAAGGCAGTCTCTGCTTCTATAAAGACAGGTAGGGATGAGATGTTATCTGGAATGACACTGTGTTTGATATGTTCATCTTTGATCCACGGGCTGACACGCAGGAACGGGAATGTTCGGATCAATGCTTTTCTAGAGGACGTTCGCAGGATTTGAGGGCTAGCGTGTAACTTTAGAGCGGTATATGTAAAATCTAACGAAATAAACTTGACAATGCTCTCTATCTGCGTCAGCACCTATTCAAATTATTCATTAAGTTTTACAGCTAGAAGGGAAAAAAAATCTGCGCAGCCCCCAGTTGATTGGAACAACTGCGTTGGTGCCTGTGTATTACTCATAAATATAGCAATAAAGTATAGATCAACAAAGGGGCGGGGTGGGTAGGTGGGGGGCATGCCACAGAGTTATTTGCAGACCTGCAGGCGATGTGTGCCGCATACTGATAGTGCTGGAACCCCACAGACACCGTGTGAATGCTAAGATGCTACAGAGAGGTGAGACAACTCTTTGCGGAGATGGCGAGCTCTAATTCAAAAAGCCCCCGAGGGCGATGAAGGATCAATACGGTGTTTGTCTCTTTTTATTGTTTTTGTTCTCTCCCGCCACCCCCGAAACTATTTTGAGCCTTTTAGACTTTTGTTTGTTTGCGTAAAGCCGAGTGACGCGCCTCTTCTCTTTTCGAACAGTCATCAAACGAGCAACTGCGCACAGGCATTTTACACCCTCGAATAAAGCCACTTTCATGACTGTCGAGAAAAAGAAAGAAAACACAACATAAATGCCCTCCCTTAAGCCTGGAGAAAAGACTAATTATGCCATTAGAAACTTAAAATCACATCAAAAAGGAAGTTCTTAACTTCAGCGGCGCAGTTTGGCGCTCAGCATGGGGAAGCGGGAAAGGGGATGGCAGGAAGACAAACTGCAGTTTCATACTTTGATTGCAGTTTGCAAGAAAAATGTGTAACCAAGTGTTGCGCACGCGTAGTCTGCAGCATAACTGATTATCCACATCCAACAAATTTTGGCAGACATTTTTAGTAGAAATCTGTTTGTTTTTTTTTTATATCGCTCACTCTCTGTGCTATCAGTGGGTGTTCAGGAACCAGGATGGGAACAGGGGAACCGGTCATTGAGGAAAAAGCAATCTCAAGTTCTCCACCAGTGGCCTTGTTGACACAGTTGTCATGAAAAATGGTCCTTTGAGACGTTGTTTGATACAATAACTTTTCTTTAGCAAACATTTTCGTTCTGGCTTTGCTCCTAAAAAACGTCAAATCTCTAATCCGAACCTTACTTAATTCGTCCCTTTTACTGGAATGACTCCATTTCCAGAGGGAGCTCTGACACAGACTGGCATACAGATGTCCCCTCACAAAACAAGGCATCTTTGTGGCTCAGTTTTCATCCTCTTATTTAAAATCCAATTATGAGAGGCAATGTTTGTTGTGGCTGTGACAGGTCATAAATGGGCAAAAACTATTCCAGAGATTTGATGATTGCGCATGAAGCAAAAAATAAATAAATAAAAATGATGTTTTCACAGTGAGCTATTGTTTTCCTTTTTTCCTCTCTCTGTGCACTGAAGTAGGAGGAGAAGACCTGAAATGACTGCAGTGTCATTGTTAGTCTAGTGGCATCTGGCAAGTATAGTTTGCAAGATGCACTATGTTTTTATTGTGCTGCTGCACTTTGAGGTGAGAATAGTGGCGAAATAATTTTTCTAATGCTTAAAAAGAGCTGTGATACTACACGCTAAACTCTTATTTGCATTTCAAATCCGCACAAAAGCAACGTCAATATCCCAAAATAACATCTTGCCCTCTTGTGGTGTTGATAACAGTGCAAATAAATCTAAGAGGACACTGTTGCAGCACACAATCCCTGCTTTCTCCCAAAATATTAAAGCTTCATCTGTTTTATGAAACAGAAATGCTACAGTTTAGACTTGTCAAGTTTCAGGCACAGAAATACCTCAGTTCATTTTTTAAATTAAACTTTAAAATTACAGCTAGGGTACCTTTATTGTCTTGGTTTAAAGAAAGCGAGGGAAGAATTGTGCCCATGACTGAATAAAGCCTTCATTGGGTGTCACTGCTCTCCTATGCTACCACAATGTGGTCAGGCATCCATCCTCCCCATGCAGCCATGTGACAATGGAGGATTTTCTTCTCCTCTGCAGTTCCTATTTTTGAGTGACTCACGATATCAAAGCTGTGATTATGCAAGCAAGATCCAGTGTGGATCCTTGATTAAATCTTGAGCACCCACCATAAGACCACACAAAACATTATGCTTGTCTGCACATGAAATTGGTCGGGTATGACTCACTATTTGCCATGGTTTTCTGTGAGTCTGTGAGGCAAGTAATCAAATAAATCAATACACAATTTTGGGTAAATCAAATACTGCCATCATGGAAATGTGCCACTTCATATGTGCGTGTGAATGCTTTCTTTTTGTCCCCACTGTCCAGTCGCATCCCACAGCCGTTCTTGAATCGCACAGAGGTGTTTCCAGGCTATGTTCGAGGTGTAATCCCTCCGTGTTTGCTCGGAGACTGCCGCAAGTCTCCGTCAACTTAGAAATGTCTAACACGTGTTTGCTGACGGTGCTGGTGATGTATTTCGATCACATTTGACCCCTTTTAAACCAATAGCTTTACCCGTGAAGACAATCTAAACTGGATTAAAGCTCAAGTATTCCCATATGGAAAAGATATATATAAATCTTATAAAGTTTGCATCTGTCTTGTGCGAAACTTGTATGAAAAGCATACAAGAGTGAAAACAGATATAAGATCCCTTGAAAATTTATATAAATGAAACTTGTATGTTTTGGATACTTCCTAAAACAATATATGAAAGTAATGAGAAAGTGGCCGCTTTCATGAGTAAATCATATAAGCCTTATATGATTCACCATATGAAGTAGGCCACATCTTATGCAAGTTTTTACTATTTCTTTTCCATATGGGTTGATAGAGAAGACATGCAGAAGAATGGGAAAGTACCAAGCTCCCTTTTTTTTTAAATATCTAGTTAAATATAATTTAATTAAACATTTTGCCTGCAGGGGGCAGCACAAGGGGAGGGGTTATGGTTTGTGTTGACCAGAGCGTACCCTGCCTTGTAACTGGTGTCTGCTGGTGGAGGCTCCCCTGTGACCTTAAACCGGATAAGCAGTAAACACAATGAACAGAGGAGCAAATTCGTTCATTTTATCTGATTTAAATGGGACAGACACTTAACAATGCTAGGTAAAGACCCCACACTAATAGAGCGACCTCCTATGAGCAAGGGTTAGAGTCACTGAGCCTGCTCTCAGTATGAACCGAGAATCGGCTCTTGCGGTTCGCTGTATAATGAGCACACAAATAACAAAAAAAAAAAAAAAATCATTTGTGCAAATGCAGAATATTCAGAGACAAAACGAGACATAAAAAAACCCACTCCAGTTACAGCTCGAGCCATCCAGTAATGCAATTAGTGACAACAAGGGAGAGCTGCCCCTGTGGAGTGCAATCTGTGGAAAAACAAATTACAATCTGCAATATTTCCTAATAGTTAACAGTTGCATGCACGCTAGTTTCTTTAAAACGCTGGCTGAGAACGGAAGTTTGGAGGTAACACACAGAGCTAAGTGAGGATCTAAAGAATGACCTCTGTGCTCTTCCCAGAGTATGTGGTTTGGTAAAATGTCTTCACGAAAACGGTGTATTGTGAAAAGATCATGCCGGCTTCTGGTGCTTCACTCAGAGCTGTTTTAGGGTTAAAAAAAAAAAAGCAGGAAAAATTGTTGTTTCCCTCGAGGCCACTCGAAGCGAGTCAGTCCCCATAGACTCGTTTTAAAATGCCCAAATTCAACCATGAAAATAACATGTTTACAGCCTGGTTGTTTGTTTTTAATCAAATTTTTAAAAAAAGAAGCCTTTATAACTAACCCATCAGGGCTTTGTTATGGCTTAAAGTTACCACTTTAAATGAAAGGCATGCCTGCAGCTGCCGGCGTCCTCAGCCTCCGTCACTGAAACTAAAACCACTTATGCTGCGTTTTATTTAGTTATCATTTTAGAAACGTTTTATCGGCATTTTGTAGTCTGTTTTTTGGCACTGCATTTGTGATGCGGGATTAATGTCTGCTATTAGTAATTAAACATTCTCAGGATTGCTTGAAGCCTTCATTATGAACAAAGAACTATTACCTCTCCTTCGTCTTCTTTTATCTTAGAATATGAAATCAAATAAAGCATCAGGGTGGCATCGGGGAGCTGTGATGAGTTACATGTCACATCAAGGTTCATGGAAAACACTTCCATTAAATACTGGCATTCAACAGTAGATGTGATTATATAAACAGTTCCTTAAGCTGATGCTAAATGTTATCAAGCTGGGTTATTGTCCTTTATTTTTCTTTGTAATTTCTTCAACCTACACCCCGCTGCCATAAGAAGACATCAGGAATATGAAAATATTTGTATTTCCAAACAAACAAAGAAAGAAAAGGAAAGATTAGAAACTGCTGAGAGACTCCTGAGAACTGCCAGGAGGAAGTAAGGAACGAAGGAAGGAAAGGAAGGAGCTTTTTTAAAAGAAATCATAACTTGGCAAGTGTGGCTGATTCTTGTTTTACATCAAATCTATAATCAGATAAGCTGCAGAAAGAGAACTCTGTGCTTTCTAAACCACTGTTTTGAAAGGCATTACGAATCAAACAGGAACCGCATCAGACTGCTGTCAAAACCCCGCAGTTTGAGGGTAAACAGAGGCGCACGACATAACTGCAGATGGGTGACAAATTAAAGGAAAAATGGCAAATTAAATGAAGGGAGAAACGCTACGAACGCAAACGGTACCACACAGCTGCACTGCGTGGTACAATTAAGCAGTTAACATCCAGCTGTGCTCTGTGGTGTATGAAAGCGCTGAGGAGGCCCAGCGGAGTCTGATTCAGTATTGTGATTTGGGGGTGGGGGAGGGTCACTGCTGTCGTGGATGGAGCATCGGTCGCCGAGATGAGTAGGGTGACTAAAACGTTATAAATAAATAAGTAAATAAGGTAGGAAGCTCTGGATGACACTGGTGGCAGAGCAGAGCATATCCCGGATGAATACACATTTGAGAGAAACCATAGCACTGGTCTGCAGAGATGGGAGAAAGTGATAAAACCAGATAAGTCCTCCTCCAACATGTGTCAAAAACTCTTGATCCCAAGATCTAGTGGCACTGTTATGCTGCAAGAGGAAATTTGCAGACATGGTTTGGCTTCAGTCAGAGCCCTCGAATGGTGAATGTGGGGTCATCGTGTGATTCAGATAGTTCCTGGAAGTGCTTAACAGGCAGCTGGAATATTCAATTTATAAGATTCAATTATATTTATAGACCCTCAAATCACAACAGCAGTTGACTCAAGCTTTATATTATAAGGCAGAGAAACCCCCAACAATCAAGTGAGCAAGCACTTGGCAACAGCGGGAAACTAAAACTCCCATTTAACAGGAAGAACCAGGCACAGGCAGAAGGCAGACAGACAAGACACTGTGGAAGAGCGTAATAGTAACGGCAATTAATAGTCAATAAATTAATCAATCTATAATAATTGTTACCTCACAGTGAAGCATATGTTGCAGCACGCTGCTGGTGGTCATTTTTATTGTTAATATATTGCTAATCAATAACAATTAACTGTGATATAACTAATTGTTATATTTTTATGCAATAAAATTAATATTTCACAATGAATTATTGTCTACCTACCACTTTTTCTTCATTGTGTTTTCAGTAATCTTCATGATTCACATCTCAGAGTGAAAGTAATCTCCAAGACTTGCAGGTGGGACAGAAAGAGACTGTCGGTGATGGCATCACATAAACACGTTACCTGGACAGGTAAATGCATCAGGAGGTGAGTATGGTTTTCATTGGAAAACTCTAATGATAGAACTTTGTGACGAGTTGTGTATTGAATTACACAAATTCACTTATTATGAATTTGTGTAATTCAATACATATTCAATAAATACTAATACTGTAATACAGGATTAGAGTTATATAAGTTTTACGTATTTAGTCTAATTCATCTATTTAGTCTTGAGTATTTGTTTCAGACCTGGTAGCATATTATAAACTTACCTTGTGTTTTCAGTCTCACTGGCTCTCCTTCAGCAGTCAGCTCAGCTGTAATACAGACAGTAACGGTAAACAGGACGACAAAGCTTGAAAACATTGAAAACATTATTTGAGGATAAACAGAGCAGACAGCCGTAGGACATAATGTTTTATTAATGTTATATTTAGCTAATATTTCAATCCAGCAACCCAGCAAAAACTCAAAGTCTTTTTTTAAACATGTCATGATGTCAATGAATGAAATAACATTAGGATAAAATATTTGGTTAATTGATAAATGAATGTGTCGTTCCTCATTGCTTTTACGAGTTTGCTAGCCTAATATGTCCACAGTGTAGTAATTTGTTGCTAGGTAAGCCACAGTTTTGTGTTTCAATACACAGATTAATTTGATTTATGTGCTGATAACATGCAGGCTTGCTCATTCAACAAACAAAAAAACATCTTACCTTTTAAAAATGACCTCAAACATCAGTGCTGCTTTCTATAGTACTCAGCAACCGTATGTCGCTAACTTCCGGGAGCAATTGGTTTTGCTCCAGTCAGGCATACTGAAAAAACTGCTGGTTTTTTTATTTATTAGCACACTTCCACAGTAAATGCCAATGTGCATTAAAACTGTTCTTGGAAAGTGGTGACATTTTCCTGGAGCTCAGCACCTGTCTGCATGTTTTCACTTCACTTGCTGTATCTTAAGAAAATAAAATTTTCATGCCACTTTTCTTCTGGTCGTTATTACCCGAATTACCAGCATATATAACTTAAATGGCAGCCTATTTAAAATGTCCACAAATCTAAACTTTGTCCCGAGTTCGTAGGAAAATACAATGTTTTGATTGTTAATTCTTGGAAAATGAGATGCTAGTAAAGTGAGTTATTTGTAACACCAGAATAGATGTGTGGGTATTTTATAAGTGGATGCTTTCCCTGCATACAGTATGTGAATTCATCTTGCTCATTCCCCTGGAGGAGATCATATGATGGTCTAAAGAACCTTCACAAGATCTGTGTCATCCAACAACCAGAGAAGAACAAAACAAGCATGGAAGGACAAGTCGTACAATCGGAGTTTCTTAAAAGACATGCGCGTCATTCATTCTGTGATCCAAACACAGACACAGACTGATAAGTTTGTGCTGACATGCGCTGACCTATCGTTCGTTCTTCTTGCCTGGAGTGAGTCATTGACTAATCCGAATGAATGGCACATTAAAATGACAACTCGTGTGGGACGAAACATACAGGGAGCGTCGTTGCTATATGTAAAGAGAAAAAACCCTAAAGCCACAGTATTGTTCTGGATTCATGCTTTGTAATAGTCGCGGAATAACATGTAATTTACATTCAGATCTTTTCTTTGTTCTGGGTGAAATTTCCATGAATATTTCATCAGGCTTAGTCGGAGAAGAAGAAGCCGAACAAAAAGCTTCCTTGTGGCCAGCAGTGTTACACAGCTGAAAACAGCACATAAGGAAGAAACACAAATTCATACTGAATAGCCAGAGGAGACATGTATGTGAGGTGGTGCACCACTGGGAATCCCCCAAAATAATAAGAGATAAAAACATGTGGGGATGCATGATATGAATCCTACCAAGGTCAGATTGACCTCTTGCTTTTATGTATAATTTCTTCATTTTTTGTGCTAAAATAAAAAAAAACACTGAAAAAAAGTTTTGTGCACTCTCGTTATACAGTCACGCAGTATTTCTCCATTTAGACAGAACAGCTTTGATAAACATTGCTTTCATATCCAACACATTATAAATGTGTTCACGGTTCCTTAGTCAACCTCAAACCGTGCATACTGTTCATATTTCATGCCCTCACATTAGACGGCCAAGAACTCCCTCATAATAAATCTCTGTGCCAAGTTTCGAACTACAGATGTATTTAGAATGTATAAATAGCCAACCTGACATTAATACATGAATGATTAAGCCTTAATTTATGTTTCAGAGAGCAGCGAAAGTGTACTTTTACATTTCTACAACATTTCCTGCACATCCTGCTTTCCCCGAAGCATGAAAACAGCCATGATGATTTAAATATATTTAACGGAAAGTCAAAGTAGCAAGAAAATTCTCAAGTTGCTGAGATTTACAATATATAGATAACCATTGCAGACATTAAACACTGTCCTCACTGAAAAAAGAATAATCTATATGTACCATAAAAGGATTTTACTTTTTTACGACCAGTTTTAAGACTCATGGGTGCTTGTCTCTGTAGAAACCTGTGCAAACTCGGCCATCACTGTCCCATAAAAAACATACAGACGTGGACAGGCATGTAATAAAGTTTTTTTTAAAAACCCTGAAACCATAGATTTCTTGATGTGAGCCACGCCGGTGGATCTAAAGTCCAGCTGAATAGATATTGACAGCCTCAGTAAACAAAACCTTGTAGCACCTGTAGATTTGCATTGAATTTCCAAATACTTTAGCAAATCTGTCACATGCTGTAAGGCTACAATGATTAGGTTCAGATGCAAGATGGTCTTGGTGTTTTAATAAAATTATAAGTTTTTTATTTTATTTTACTATCCTCTACTGTTAATTTTACTAACAGAATTCTCAGATTTTGTTTTGCAAAAGTGGCTTTTTTAATATTACTAATTACTAATTGGCAGATGTGAGCCAGAGGCTGCAAGCATTAGCTGATACCTCAGTACTTCACTCTCTCATCCAAATCCAGCATAGTCTGCCTGCCATGCAGCGCACTTTCATCCAGTGTTGACCCTGAACCACTTCCATATGAAAGATTGAATTATTAATCATCTCAATTTAAATCTGGTTTCCCACAAAGACAACCAAATATGTAACAATGCAGAAATCCTAGACCTAGAAATGTAGCTTTTAGGTAGGTAGGTATTAACTGATTGTTATCAGTCACAAAATGGTATCAAAATTCCATGAGTCTGTGGTAATCCATGGCAGGGTAGCTACACCGCAAACTACAATTTCATTTAATAAACATAAAACAAAGAAGCTGAAAATATAAAAGGCACATTTCCTTGAATCATGGGATTTGTGGCTCAGAGGAAATCACACACGGGTCTAAAATGAGGTTAGCTTTTACACACCGCAGTCAAGAATGTACAAACTAGCCGCCTCCAAATTCAAGCTTAATGAGATAAATACTTCTCTTATTAAGCTTAATGAGTCTGAATGTGGCCAAGCGGGTCAAGTGTTTCCCATGTGTTTGTTCCAGCTCCCCGTGAACCACAACAAAAACTCTTAGGGACTGTTCAAACTGTGACCTGAAACTACCTTTGGCTGGTAGTCCTCTTGCATCTATTTACACACTAATGCCATAATCAAATGCAGACCGAGTCCTTTTTCCATCACTATTTGAAATATTGCTGTCATCCTGATCAGACTGTGATGCATGGCCACAGTGCTGCACTAGAGGACTGAATAATCTCTTATAAATCCTCTTCCCTACACCGCTCCTTACACTCCTTCCCTTTATCAGCTCTTAATGGCAAAGATGGTTTGTGAATAGCTTTTATCTGTTCCAGCATCTAGTCTCAACTGTGAGGGCAAATTGTTACTAAAGGTCCAATTCTAGGAATTTTCATAGCATTTGATCAATAGGAGAGGCAGCTCTATAAATAAGGTCAGGGGGCTGTGGTGGATGCCTTTTAACCCAGTGACCACAGTATAACAAGGGGCTCATTTTCATCTGAGGGATGTTTGAATGTTACTTTATCTTGTGTGTTTCGTATATCTAATCTGGAATAACGAGCGGCTTCAATGCCCGCTGAAAGCAGATTATTTAACAAAACGTAATGATATTGTAACTTTGGACAAATCTACAAGGATTGCAGCACAGTATTACTTTTTATGAGCTGAGTTCTTGCTGGTTTAAGGTCTAAAGTATGAATGCTGTCACTGAAGGAAGCTTTGATCATCGAGGAAGTCAAAAACAGACTGGGCAGCTTTGAGAAACTGTAGATCCACAGTTTCTTCTGTCACAAAAGTCACAACCTTTGTGAAGCTGGGTAGTCTTCCATAATGAGGGGATTTTGCCTTTAGTAAGATATAGCATCCATCTGTGAGAACTCTGAGTAAACATCCACTATTAAGGAAGGACTATCAGAGGGAAATTTGTACTAAGCTGAAGTTTTGCCTTCGAAAGCTGGCAAAGATCTGTTATCAGAAATGTCACAAGGGGCAATAAAATCATTATAAGCTTCAGTCATACCCTACTGCCACATTTAATTATGGTGGTAGCAATGTGGAGTACTTACCTCTTAGCTCTGCCTGTCAGCGTTTGGGGGTTTTTTTGGGTTTTTTTCACAGCTCACAAGTTTCTTTTTATTACTTGCGGCCAATGAAAATTCAATAGAACCAGTAGTTGGATGTATTTCAATTCTATATGTTTTGGAAGTAGAATGAAAGCCAGCCATGGCTGTAGAAAGTGAGGGTTTGAACTGTAGAGGGGACTAAATTTAGTTTCCAGGGACTTTTACTGCATTTGAAAGTAATGAAAAGGACAGACAGTACAGTATCTGACATTTGATTGCATCCAACAGTCTTACAGCTCTGCCGCGGCGTGGCAACCACACTCGGAGAAAAACCACTGTAGGACTGATCGTCATATATTTGCTAATGATCATTTTATACTACAAAACACCATTCTGGTGTTTTGCCCGCAGGAAAACCACATAGGCACAGGGAAAACATGCAAACTCTGTTAAGGCAAACAAATAAACAGATAACTCCACTGTAATACGTTAAAGTAAAAGATTTCATCATGGCTTTGCGGTAAACTAGCTGCAATTCAAAAATACAGGATAAGACTAAAAATCATATTTAAAATCATATTAAAAAAACCTCACAATGTAAGCTGCTTCGGGTACCAACAAATCTGTGCCTGTACTTTTAAAACCATTTGATGGGTTAGGGTTGGCTGCTTCTCTACATTTACACACCAATAAATAAACCCAGCACACCCACTCCAGCTTCAACTTTGTTGGCAACTTTAAATAATCAATGCACATTTTGCCCTTTTGCCTTAACCTTGCCAAGTCAACCATGTTCTGTCTTGTCTTTATTCTTAAGTAATTACTTTTACTTATGCTACTACTGCTGATAATAATGATGATGATCATGATGATCATGATAGTATATATATATATATATGCATTTATGCATCTTTTCATTGCAGAGTATCATGCGACCTCTCAGGCATGTGATACTGTTAACTGCACAGTGGACAGGCTGGAGTTTCATTTTCTTTGGTTCATGTTTTGCAATTGAATTGCAAACAGACACTTCTACCCTGGTTTAGTTTAGCGTTGAGCACATTATACGTACAGCCCATACGTTACTGTATCTGCTCAGTAAATTGCAGCCTGCTCAGAATGTGCAGGAAATGAAACATGATCCTTCGAAATTAATTTAATTTGAAGTCTCCTTCTATACTATACATTCAGCTTGACGTATAGATACAGTGGCAGTTTCTCTGTGGCGTTTCACATTTTCAGAATTTAATTATCGGCCTAAGGCATAGCACTATATTGCATAAAAGATGTTCCTAGATAAGTTACTCAGACACTACATTATGTTTTGCTACACTTGCCACTCACTGCTTTCAGTTCCATGTCCACAGAGTGTACCACGGGCACAGAGCACAGGATGTACTCAGGTTTGTGTCCTTTGATGTGATGGAGCATGGTTTGCTGTGGAAAGGTATTGATTGGTTTTAGTGTCTGTTTTTGGATTTTGTAAAATAATCCAAGTGAAAGGAGGAATGGGATGTCAAAACAGGTTTACAGTGCATGCTTGTCGAAATGTTTCTTAGTATAAATCTCTGTAGATGCACTCTACTAATACAGATTTATGCTCAATCTGTGTATTTTGCTGCAGTGCGGTTGCGGCCACACTTTTGACACACTTATGATGTCAGGCGATAATCTAGTGCCTATCTGCATGGATATAAATCAACCTGCATGTGTTTTACATGCGCATTTGATACTGACTGCGATACCATGAAAACACAGGTAAAAACCTGCTGTGCGCAGCTCAGTGCCAGCTCCCCGATGCTCTTTTGAAACGATTCAATGTCACAGCAATTATACACTTCACCATAATGAGTGCTCATCTGTACTGATGTGAGAAAATTCTGGAGGGCATGAAATGTCAAAAAATAGGACAGCGTAGCATCTAATATGTAATGTCTTTAAACTGTCTGGAGAAGACTTGAAACCACTTCTGTGTTTGCATTGAGGAACTTTCTAAGAAGCATGGGTAATTTCACTGAATGCTGTAAATGGTGTTTGTCACATGGATGGCATTTGGATTACTTTATTTTACTAATTCATTGAAGAGCAAAAAGGGAAATTGCGATTGACAGGCAAATGGTAATTTGCTTTTATCAGGTTAAAAAATAATGTCCGTGTGTAGATCAATATCAGAACGTTCTGTTTCTGAATGTGTTGCTTCTGTTTGTCCCCGACAGAAGCCGTGTACAAAGAACTTCTTTGTAAAGGAATGAAACCCAACATAAAAATGATTAAAGCTGTCCGCTGAAGCCGCTTCTCATCTCTGACTCTTTGTTCTTGATTCTTTGTTTGTTTTCCCTCCTGTTGTCACTAGACTCTGCTGTTGCTGTTCTATTTCCACTTCAAGGCAGCCTACCTGACCTATGGCGTCTGGGCATTGTCTGCAAAGTGTGCAAAGTGTCACTGGCCAGAGGAGACCTGCTGTTTGCGTGCTCAGACTGCACCCGAGTGAACCTCCAAAGCATTCACATTGGCTCAATTCCCGTAATCCAGGCTGGAGAAGTAGACAACAACATGAGACCATAATGAAGCCTTTGAGGACACTGGTGGCATAGGTCACATGATCATTACCTAATATACTACAGACTGAGTCACACTAAAGACAATATTTTTGTTTTGTTCACTTCTTTTTTTGCTCACTGTTAGTCTGTGGGGCAGGCATGATACATGTGAGTGAGTTTCCAATTCATGCTGTCACCAAAAAAAAAAAAAAACATTCAACAGTTTGTGTCAGTTCATCCTATAAATGAACTGACAATCCATGCAAGACCAGAGGCTTGCATGGATTGGGATCTGGCAAGTTTGGATATATTGGTGGGATTCTTGATCTAAGACAATGTTCATGTGGGTGTTCTGCATGAATGCCTTGATGCAAAGTTTCTCAAGAGGGTAATGCATGGTAAAGCATTATCTTCCTGTGGTTTTAATACACCTAACCCTTCTGGTTTAATCTGTACCCAGAAACGTGTCGGCACACTCCAAACTTTAACAAGCTGTCAGCTAATCCTAACTTGATCCAGGCTTCGTCTGTCACTCTCTTTTTTTCTGCAGTGTACTTTTTACAGTAACACACTTTCACAATCCATGGGCTAGACCAGGGCGAGCGCCGTCCTCTGCGCTCGACCACTTGAGCAGGTGTGAGGTAAGACCCTACTAACCCTGTCGCGCATCAGCGCTCACAGTGGCAGGTGCCGAAAGAGAGACTCAAACACTGCGCGCCTTTGGAGATTTGTATCAGCCACAAGCCCAGCTCTTAGAGCTTTGGGTACGTTCAGCCCACAGTAGTCTATCATTTATAGCACAAGAAGCGTGCTGCTGCAAACAATGAGATCTGTGTCTTTTTTGTACTATTTTCTACTAGCCTTCTAAGAAACAGATAGTCACATGAGAAACACTGTTATTCTCTAAACAAGCTATTAAAACACACACACACACATGTACACACACACCTACACACACACACAGAGCCGCACAGTGTTGTGTAAATGTATTTGGTTGTTATCAATGATGCAGAGCCATCAGGATGTTGCCTGACTGGTCCCAAATTCAGTCTGCAGCTGAACTATCCTCTGTTACAAGAGGAACAATGAGTCCTAAAACAGATGGCACTGCGCCCGTGGACCTTTGATTTCAACATCTTGCAGTCAGTCTAGGATTACACAAGGAGACAAAAGACAGCGAGACTGCCCAAATCCACAGAAGAACCGTGGCAAGCTTGGAACAAACTACCTGCCAAGTGGGCCCGCTAACATTAGCAAATCTGCACTAAACACAATGTGCAGGGCACAAATGGAAATTTTGAAAAGAATGGAAATGGACAGCTTTTGTAGTCACACTAACCGCCTAAAGCCATCTTTCACAACAAGCCAAACTGATCCATTCACACATACATTGATTCTCTGTGCTTTGAGAGCTTGATTCATCTCACACCCACACCTACAGCCGGTATGCCAGTTTAGAAAATTAAACCAACAAACTCTGCCTTTGGACTGTGGAAGAAACCCAGAAGAAACCCACGCAGGCAAAGGCAAAAAAGAAGCTGTCCAATGATGACTCATGACGTCACTGATGGTGACATCTGTAAACTATCAGAGGACAATAAAAGTCCTTAGAATTCATTCTAGGGGTAACTTGTGTAGGGGAGCATCCACCCAGTGAGATATACAACGAAGAAATATATCGAAAAGAAATCAGGACCTTCTCAGGGACTCGCACTTCTTATATAATATTCCACAGGAGCCCATGTAGAGAGTATGAAGTTATGCAACACTAAATGAAATAAATGCAAACAATGGATTAGTCCTTGATCTCAAGGATTTGCTCAAAAACATTTAAGCAAAGCAAATGACTTCTGATACTGCGGGGGGACATTATTATGCAAATCCTCTATTTGAAACGTAGTTACATCTCCTGTCCTTGAATTGCTGATATCAAAGTGGAGGGGCCTCAGTCAAAACGCAGCGAACGGCCTTGCTTTTAGTCACTCTGCATGTTTTTGACTTGTAGATAGAATCTGCACAGGTACTCTAGATCACAGCAATTACCCGTCTATCTCTGCACGAAGGAGGGCTGGTGTGGAGGATCAAGATAATTAAATGCAAAACTCATTTCAGAGCTGAGTTTAAAGAGCTCGCTGAGGCAGGTGGGCTGTGTGTTTTGGACAAGAGAGAACTGGCAAAAGTATAATGTATATTTTATGTGAGGACTGTGTGAAAAATAATTATATTATATGCGTCTTTGAATGGTTGGTGGAACAGAAAGAAAGCACTACGGGGAATGAACAAACAGCCCCTGAAACCGGCACGGGGAAACCTCCAATATATATTCCTGCCGGATGACCTGTAAATGGTAAATGGTAAATGGCCTGTATTTATATAGCGCTTTTACTAGTCCCTAAGGACCCCAAAGCGCTTTACATATCCAGTCATCCACCCATTCACACACACATTCACACACTGGTGATGAGATCCCAGCAGAGCCCTCTCTACGTTGAGCTGCTTCAGATTCTGGATCAGCTCCTGTCCTTTATAGCTGCTCCCAGCGATGTCAGAACAAAGCTCCAAAGAAAATCACATCTTTGATAGCAGGGTTAGACAGGAGCCTTTAGGGCTTATTCACCACCGGAAAACTTAATTGCCAGCCTTAATTTGCTGAAGTTGAAGCTAATCATAATTTAGAGAAAGCAAAAGAGAAGAATGTTTAAAGATCGTCTGGAAATCTAGGTAAACCCCCCAAAGGGAGACAGATCTTTTGTTTTATGTAAAAAAATTAAGTGAAACAAGAGAAGTGTGGAAGGGGGGCACGCTACAGCTGTCTGCAGTCTGAACCTCAGATTTGTTTCCAACTTTTTTTTAACGCCTTAAACGATTTGAAAGAACTTGAAGAGAGATTCTTTCAGTTTGCCGTCTTAAAGTTTAAGCAGGAAGTCCTCTTTGATCCACGAAGCTTGAATCTTAACCTACACCCAGAAAGAAGTAGAAGCGTAAAGGCGCACAAACTGTGGGTGTGTCGCCTCGTTTAAATGGGAAAAAATCCTGGAAACGCCCCTATGATCAAAAATGTCTCACTAAATGTTTTTTTTACTCCCCCCCCCCCAAAAAAAAAAAAAAAAAATTCTTGTCATGAGGTTAAAGTGCCGATTTGTGATTTGCTCCTCTCGTTACACAACGCGGAGCGTGATCCTCTACAAGGAGGGAACACTGGTGTCCGTTGAAGCTCGCGGCAGAAGCGCACAGTAAACATTTGGATCCTAATTTGCTCCCACATATAAACATCTTCGGAACGATATCTTTGCTAGTGGAGTCAGCCTGGATTGGACACTGCTTTTTTCCCTCCTCTTGTGCTAAATCATATAATCCTTGTAAGTGAAAGCCAGGGCAGAGAAGCGGATACGCGCGTTTGGAGAGAGAGCCAAAGTTTGCCGCCCTAAGTTTGAAGCTCGGGCTTGAGGGGATCCCGGAGCGCACGGTGCGCCACTTAATTACTGACCACGCCGAGGTGACTGTGAGGACGAGCTGAAGATGAATGACACTGGCATATTGTGCAAAAACAACCAAACAGACAGCTTCGCTGATCAGTCATGTCAGAATTCAACTCCCTCGCCTTACAGTCAGATCGACATCACCACTTTCATGCACATATTCCCTTCCATTTATGGCATCCTGTGCTCAGTTGGAGTTGTTGCCAACGGGCTGGTTATCTACGCGGTGGCAGCGTGCAAGAAGAAAATGGTATCAGACATCTACGTGCTTAACCTGGCAATAGCAGATATGCTCTTCTTGCTTGTGATGCCCTTCAACATTCACCAGCTGGTCAGAGACAGGCAGTGGGTTTTCGGAAACTTCATGTGCAAAGCGGTCGTTGTGGTGGATGTCAGCAACCAGTTCACCACAGTGGGGATTGTCACTGTGTTGTGCATTGATCGGTAAGCGTTGAAATCCACACATCTCACAGAGTTGTTCCCAATCCATGAAGATATTTTAATATTTTATCTTTTAGGAAAAAACAAAACAAAAGATATCCTCCAAAGCATGCTAACAACAAATTTTATCTGTATTTATCTGTGCAAAAAATCAAGATAATAACAACCCAATATTACCTGAAAATAAGTAAAAGTAGTTGTCTGGTATCCACTTTGTACTCACTGTCTTTATTTTATTCCACAGTAGGTGTTTTTAAATCTCATTTCCAGAGTTTTCTGTTTGAAAACAGAAATCCATGCTCATGCTCATTTGTTCAGCCTGATACATAGCCAGCCTCAGTGGGTGCAAGTGAAGCTTTCATTTCTTTTGAAAGGCACTCCTTCTAAAAATGTACCACTGAGTGGGTTTTTTCATGCGAGTAACAACCCATGAAAACACAATCTTCCCTATATAAATGTGTCGGGTCTGTGAGCTGAACACATTCAGGACATTAAATGAGCCCTCACGCCAAAGAGCTGAAGTGATAAACATCTCCATTTAGACATAATCTGGATCAGGTGGCTTTGACAGAGGTATGATTGCACACATCTTCAGAATAATACACATAATACATTTCTGCGAGGGGGGTCACTGGACCGGATAAATGTGCTCCGATTTAGCGGCACCACCTCCACAGGAAGAATTCCTCACAGGTTTCTTATTTGCTTTGCCATTTAGGTTGTGAATCATCGGAGCTTTATATCACATCAATTCAGCTTCATCATTTTAAATCACTTCTTTAACGGGTAAAACAAAGACAAAGGCTTAACTGTAGCAAACACTGAGGAAAAGATCAAACAATCCTTTTAAAAAAAATCAAAACTTCTTCCCTTTCAAGGCAAATAATTTTAGTCTGTAGTCTTGAGTCAAATGGCAGTGAAACTCATGGAAACCTAAAACAAAAAGCAGCTGATTTTCCCGAGTTTCCAAATCACATTTTTGATATCTGATTATCTGAGTTTATTTGAGTTGCCCCTTATTTCTGATATCAATGTTACCTTTCAAAGAAAGCATACATTATCTGCTCAACATCTGCTCATACTGTAATTGCATTTTTTTTTTTCCCTTAATTTCTTATTAGGTAAAGTCCAAACTGCCATTACGGTGCTTTTCTTTGAATTCGCTGCTGTTTATCCCAACAAAGGCCACTTTATCTCGGGCTGCTGTGTAATTTCATTTCATGGGAGGTTTGTGGATACCAACATGATCGTGTTCCCAATTAACAGAAGACCTAAATAATTGTAAAAACATTTACAGATGAGTGACTCATGTTTTAATGCCCCAATGCTGTTGGATTTATAGGTTTTAGATACGTACAAGTGTTTGTTTATTTGAAACACAATACCCGAAGGGCTGTTGGTTCTTTGCATAGAGGTAAACTGTAGTATTCTTCCTCTATGCAAACCTAAAAATCATCTAGGGACACCTTTTTTGCACATAATATAGTGCAGGGCTATCTAGTGTTTTGACAGTCTGAAGTGGGGGTATTTGGGCATATAGCAAACATATTCAACCTGAGCTCAGGACACAAATGGCTCTGAATGATCAGTATACTAAATTAATGATAAGAGAGCAATGGCAATTTAGCAGCATGTCATGGAGGAAATTACAGGAGTGTTTTTGTGTCCACGCCTGCTAAATCGCAACAGAAAGGTCAGGCGCAAACATGCAGACAGTCCCTGGCTCTACTTAAATGGCAATGATTGCATGTAATGGCAAAATGATTTTTCTGGCTCTTCAAACTGAAGCACAATCCATATGGAAATGTGTTTACATCCTCTTGCTAAATTACTCTTATTAAATTATGCTGATTTATCAGTGCAATCATCACTTTAATGATTGTGTATCTCTGACATAGTACCTTGTATCTCATTGGGTAGCCTGAGCTCATCCAGCATGAAAATGACCATCCAAGCAAAATCCTGCACTTGCATGCACTCTGGCAAAGCTGCTTTTACCATTTGTGTTCAAGAGAGTGGTCATACTCTTTACACAGTGCATTCTCCCTCACAGGTACATAGCTATTGTCCATCCCACCTCAGAAAAGAGGACCGTGCAGTGGACCATCATCATCAATATTCTGGTGTGGCTGGGCAGCTTCCTCCTCTCCGTCCCCGTCATGATGTACGCCAAGGTTGTGAGCAGGCAGCATTTGGAGGTGTGTATGATGTACCTGGACGGGCCTGAAGATATGTACTGGTACACTCTCTACCAGTCTATCCTGGGCTTCATCATCCCCCTCATCATCATCAGCACCTTCTACTCGCTCACCCTCTACCACGTGTTCAGCTCCATACGTCGGGTCAAGCGTAAGCAGTCTGTTTGGGCTAAAAGAGCCACTAAGATGGTCCTCATGGTCATCGCCCTGTTCCTGATCTGCTGGTCGCCCTACCACGTCATCCAGGTGATCAACCTGAGCAACAACAAGCCAACCGTCGCTTTCGTCTATGCCTACAACATCAGCATCTGCCTCAGCTACTCTCACAGCTGCATCAATCCGCTCATGTTGCTCATCTTCGCCCAGAATTACCGTGAGCGTCTGTGCCGAAAGAACGCGCTGCACAGCTCCCAGCACTCCTCCAAGGTGACGGTGGTCAAAACAGATGGCTCCAGCACGACAAACGACCCCAACTACCGCTGTACGGTCATCTAACTTTTTTTTCTATATATACACATATGTACATGTAAATATATTGCTGCTTAACACAGAAGAAAGGAGCTCGGATGGATGGAATCACCATAAACTCATACCACCTAACGTAATGGCACGAGCAGCAAAAGCAACCGCAGCTGAAAAAAACAGGAAAGTGGAAGTACTGTTTTTTTCTCTTTTAGCCTCAGTGTTTCCATTAGCCTTCATAAACTGTACTTCCAGTCTCTTGCTGGTCAGTTGCAACACTGAAGTGCAGCTTGCTGGATAAGCGTTCACATGCTGAGTGTGTGAAATGATGTGATGTTCAGGACTCTTTCTATGGGAGGGTGATAGAAGGAGTCAGCTTTATTATGTGTTTGACAGATAATGTTAACACACATGGTGGCATGTTCATTCTGAGCATTCTGAAACAGTGTTGATACTGTATATTGAGTTGAGATAGTTGATTTAATATTGGTGTTCTTCTCTCCTCCCATGTAATGTATATTTGATATGTGCTTCAGATTGTGCCTCTGACATGTAATTTTGTGATAAGAAGTTGTTGTTTTTTCTCATAAAGGGCTCAGAGTGATATTACAGAGACCGCATACTCATTTCCCTTCAGTGTAACGTTAAAATGCACAATGAAAAGTGGGAACGTTTTATAAGTATAGCGCTTCCTGTTAGATCTGTGACGCAGCATAAACACAGAGGAATAAACTGTCACTGTATAGTTTGGAAACAGCTATGACTGCACAGTAGATGATCATCACTGGTTTCTTTCATAAGTTTTTAAGATGAATTCTTTTAATTTTGAGTGTTGTTTATTCATTGTGTGCCAACTGAGGTGAAGGAGCCTAGTGAGTTTTTAAAGAGGAACGCACATTCATTAATTACAGGTCATTCCTGAGTCCTCGCACACTTGCTCCTCAGTAAATAATCACAGTGTGTTTCAGTGTGTTTCTCTCTGCGCTGTGGATTACCAGCTGTGCTTAATTAGGCGACTGGGCCCTGGATGCATACAAGTTGGAAAATTAGTTTGTGGTAATTTAACGACATGTAAATTCGTTTGGAAACTCAAAATACAAACCGAGCTCGAAGTGTTGAAGTGGCTCTCAGAGTCTGACTTCATATCGAGGCCCTGTATTGTGAAAGGGAGCCTTTGTCAATGAGTAAGCTCACATTATCTTTGTCAACGGCCCTCAAGTGATTCCTTGTTGCATTTCAATACAAACTCACAAGAGAAAAACGGGAATATCCCAGTTTCTGTCCATTTTTTTTCATGGCGGCAGCAGCTTAAAATCTCACTAAACACGACACAAGTGTTTTTGGGGGAGACGATAACGTGAAGGAACAGTCGTGGAGTGAACAGTAAACAGGCATCTGTGTCACCGATACCGATGCATCCTCCTCTTCTTCTTTTAAAGCGTGTGTCAGTGGAGTCCTTCTTATATTTTGGCTTCTGTCATATCTGCACTAATGACTCCCCAAAAACACTTCTATTGTGTTTTGTGACATTTTTTTTCCATTTCCATTGTGTTATATTTTTACTTCTGCTGTGTTTCGTGTGTTTTTGCAGCATTTTTCTACATGCTGGTGTTTTCTTAAATTACTGTGCATTTGACCTGTCAGGGCCACCGTAGTTACCTTCAAAGGGAATGTGCCCTGGAAGAGATCAAAGATGTCTGAACTACCACATGTAGCTTATTTCAATAGAGTTTGGACATGCAGATTTACCTCTACATGTCCAGATTTGTCACTTTATCACGAAAGCTCAGCACAGCCACCCAATGGAGGATATGCAATGCATTATTATCAGGTTCTTCTAAAAATTCTCCAGTTGATCCAAAACGCTGCGGTGAGAGCACCAACGGGGACCTCTTTCTCTTCATTGGCTCCCTGTTAAACCTAGAATTGATTTTAAAATCCTTGTGTTTGCATGCAAAGTCTTGACTGATCAGGCCCCATCATAGCTTAAAGATCTTATAGTATAATATTATCCCAACAGAGTATTTTGCTTTCAGACTTACTGAGGCTTTGTTGTGGTTCCCAAAGTTTATAAAAGTAGAGCGGGAAGCAGAGCCTGTATCTGTGGAACCAGCTCCCAGTATGAATTTGGGAGATAGACTCCCTCTCTGCTTTTAATAATAGACTTAAAACTTTCCTTTTTGATAAGACTTATAGTTTGGGTTGGATCAGGTGACCCTAAATCCTTTCTTAGTAATGCTGTTATATGCTCAGACTGCTGGAGGACCTCATGCGATGCACTTAGCACATCTCCACTCACCTCTTTTCACTCCCTAGGCGTTTATGAACCCCTGCAGGATGTCGTTACATTTTTCTCTTTTCTCTTCATTACTCCGTGTTAGTCTGGTTTCCTGCTCCTCTCTTTCTTTTGTCTTCTCTTTCTTTCCTTTTTTTTCTCTTTCCCTTCACTCCCAACTGGTTGTAGCAGATGGCTGCTCCTCCCTGAGCCTGGTTGTGCCGGAGGTTTCTTCCTGTTAAAAGGGAGTTTTTCCTTCCCATTAGTTCAAAGTGTTATCTCGAGGTTTTCTCCAGAATACTGTAATGTCTTTACTGTACAGTATGAAGAACCTCGAGGGGACTGTTGTTGTCATTCAGTGCTATGTAAATAAACGTGAACCGAATGGAAAATGAACTACTCAGTGCTTGTGACTGTTGTAGAAGGTTGGAAAACTGATGGACTGGTAAATGGAAAGCTTTGTCATCTAGCTCGGGTCTGTTTTCACCACAGTGGAATTAATCAATCCACCCATCCATCTCAAACTCGGTGTTAGCATCACTCGGGGATGGTCAAACTCCTTCCCTTGGGATAGCAACTCTCCCCCAATGCTGAAGGAGAACCGTTTTCTCAGACTTGATGGGACAAACCTTGTGTAACTTTCAATGTAAGCAACACTTCCCTCATTTTACAACCTCTGAACTCAACGATTGTTCATAACAATAAAGGGTTTTATTTCAAGTGAAAGCTAAAAGAAATTGGCTTTAAGCAGCTTGATTTGTCTTAGGGACAGACTATGATTTGGATTAAAATTTGCTGCTTTATTAAGGTAAACAAATCTTCATAACCATGGTTACAGTAAAATCCTTCTACCAGAAATGACCAGAATGGTGCATAAAAGACACTTTGTTGACACAGGAAATGGGAGACCGTCTGCCGTCTCTCACATCTTGTTAGTTTGCTCATCCTCCCCGATCCTCTCTTCCTCTTTGGTACTTGACTCTATAATAGTGACACTAGTTATAAACCACTAGCTTGTTGTAAAAATATTGTTTTGGGAAATTTGCTGGAAGAAGCGCTGCTGTTGTTTCTGCTGGGAGTCTCAATTTCACAGGTTGAACCAGACTAGGGCTCACTACCTGCGTTTAATGTGTGAAACTGGTGGCATTTCCCTTTATTGTTTCTGTTGCCATTGAGCTTACATCCAGAACAAACAAGTTTAAGTGAAATCAAATAATCTAAATAAAAATAAATAAAACTGATTTTTGCCCAGGGACCTCAACATTGGGTTAATCCAGCCCTGACCTTGCTTTGCTGTGGTCTCCTCACTGTCTGTATTGTAAAGTGTTTTTTCTTTATTTTCTTTCATTGCTTTATGCTGAATTACTCAGCCAATGAAAGCTTTAAAAGCCTCTTTAAAGCTTCTGTGGCTTCTCTAGCTTTTGGTATGGCTTACATGTCAATCATATATATGAACTCTGTGAGTTCTTTGTGAATTTCTTGTAAATGTTCAGACCTGCAGCATATTGTACAGTATAACTGCATCCTTCCAAATCATTTCCCAGTAATTCAAGCAGCATTTCATTTAATACATCGGTGCTCTCGATTCTCACTTTAGCAACCATAAAGAGTATCCATGGAGAGTCAAACTTTTAATCAGTAGTTGGTGCAGTGGTAATATTTCAGATTTATCTTTGATTATCTTCAGACGCATCAAGCGAAAACACTTGCCTCTGCTATTTACGGTGAAGCTCGTACAGTAGCTCTTGTGTTATTTAGCACTCCAGCAACATGCCAGTAATGCCAAAGGAACAGTTGAAAGTGCCAGTTTAAAAAAGGAGGTACTGGGGAAGTGTGCTTGACCCAGGTTAGTCTAGTGTTTTGGGACATGCCTGCATGCCTTCTTCGAAGCAAGAGTCAGAGCGTCAGCAGCGAAAACAGCTTCAAAGTCACACCAGTGCACTGAAATGACCCTGAATTATATATCGACCTCTGTCTTTGCTTTAGTTAAGTGAAGTGAAGTTGCAGAGGATTTCATCAACAACCACCACCCCCACTCCTCTTTTCTTTGGATCTTTGATTTGAAAGTTGGGAACACAGTTGAACAAAATCTTCCTGATAGCTAAAACAGGAGTTTCACAGATTTTTTTTTTCCTATTAAAGGAGAAAGTAAAATTCTTAATCTTTAGACAGGATAAGACTGCTAGTTTAGTTTAATATGACAGCTGGAAACTGCTTATAGGGATTTTAACAGAATTAATTAGTGAGCATTGTAAGTACTAGTAGGCGAACTTTTAAAATCTTCAGACAGGGCCTGGCTGGCTGTTTCTGGTCTGTCTAACTGTCTGCTCACTCCAGCTGCGCTGATCCAACAGGGGAAATAATTTTTTGATCCCCTGCTGAATTCATACGTTTGCCCACTTACAAAGAAATGAATAGTCTCTAATTTTTATGGTAGTTTCGTTTTAATGAATAGGGGCAGAAAATCAACCAAAAATGGGGGAAAAAACCCCCAAAATTACATAAAATTGAAAAACTAATTTGCATGCCGTGAAATAAGCATTCGATCTGCTAAAAAAACCCATGAGTAAGTCCAAAGCGCTGTCAGTGGATCATCAGCTTGGTGAGAAGGTGCCGACTCTGTGCGCTCAGAAACGGTACGCACAGAGATTGAAACATTTTACTTTGTGCCCTTTTTTCTGCTGAGGGTCCAGGAAGACTTCATCCTCCCTCAGTCAGAACACTGAAGATGGGTCATGGCTGGGCCTTCCAGCATAATACTGACCCAAAACATATCATCGAGGCAACAAAGGAGTGGCTAAAGCACATTAAGGTCATGGAGTGGGCAGTCTCCAAACTGAATCATGTAGAAAATCTGTGGAGGATGAAATCTAAAGGATTTAGAGAGTTTCTATAAAGAAAAGTGGCCCCTGAGATGTGTGCAAACCTGGTGATCAACCACAAGAAACATCTTACTGCTGTGCTTGCCAACAAGGTTTTCTGCACCAAGTACTAAGTTTTGCTTTGCTTGGGGATCAAATGCTTAGTCCACTCAGTAACATGCAAATCAATGTATAACTTTTATGTCATTTGTTTTTCTGGATTATGGGTTGATATTTGTTCTCTCTTCATTAATATTAAACTAATATAAAAACCACAGACTGTTCATTTCTTTGTAAGTGAGCAAACTTACAAATCCAGCAGGGGATCAAATCACTATATCCTCCATTGAATGAAGTGTTGTCCACCTTTTCATCCAAAGCTCAGGAAAAAAGTGATTAAAAAAATGTCAGGTATTTTCTTAGAGTCCTGAAAGAAATTAGTTAGTAAGCAAACTCGCAATCAAGCAATGATTAACCAAGTACGAAATGAACAAGTAGCAGTTTTAGAGAACAGGTCCATCAACTGTGTTTGTATTTATATGATTATTTTTCTGAAGTAGACTTTAATTTGAAATGAAAATAACTTTCAGTCCACCTTTACTTTTCTTATTCGTAGGGGTTTGTCCCGCTCGCCCTTTTAAAATGTGATTTTCAGCTCTTTTCAAAGGGAGATCTCACTCTTGTGTTCACATTTCGTTACTGAAGCCGGTCGAGGTAGACGGGTCATCCTGCCTTCCTCTCCGCAATCCTTGCTACAAGCAGCACCTGTTCAGCGCTTAAACCTGAATGCGTTCCAGCTGTGATTCAATCAAAGGTTTGACAGGAGTCCTTTTTATGATTCAGGCTAACATATAAATCACATTTTCCTCCTCACCTCTCATCTGCACTGACTTCTCCCTCCTATCTCAGTGAAGCAGAGCCCTTCCAGCCCAGCTTCACTTAATATTTTCCCATCGGAGACAACATGAATTCAATTATGGATTCCATACACTCCGGTCTCTGATGGGAGAACGGAAGCCAAAATCTTTCTTTCATTTTTATTTGCCTGCATTACAGAAGAAACCAGCATTATGATGATATCAGAAAAGCTGCACATCTGACATATTTTCCACTCTGCTGCTGAAACATTACAGAGAATGCAGAAAACGTGAGCTGATGCTCCTCAGGAGTTGCTGGAGTTAAACCTGACGGGCCGGCACTGACTGTAAAAACTTCACTGAATATTAAAATGTTGCAGTAGCACAGCTCTCTCACAGTAATGCTGATGCTACCTGAAAATCTATCTCTCTAACAGTAAAAAAAAAATACTGTTTGTGTTCAGAGCTCTGCTCAAACTCAAACTCAGCCTGAATTCATTCAGTAATAATGTTGAAGACCAAAAGCATTAACAGGGATCATCTGTGGAGCCACAATCTGCTTTAATTTAACTTTCTGTCATTGCTCAAACTGTTTGAACACATAAATGAGCCGCACTGTTTACTTTTGGCTTATTTTTTTTAAACCGGAGCACAAATTCTAACACAAAACTGGTTTTGTTCTTAATGCGGAATTTGTAGACAACCATAAACATATTCAGTCACGCAGGAAGCACAGTCAGAACTTGTCACAATCAGAAGGCTTAGGTTTCAGGACGTCGACTCAAATGAAAAAGATGATTATGGGAACGTGTGTGCACAGTGTTGATGTAAGACATTTGAAAGTATTAAAATGCGACTGGATTCGTGGTGCAGGAAGGCATATGAATGCTGTACGAACGCCAGCGACAGCAGCGCACGTCAGCATAATTTTCAGGTGAGCAGTGTGGCAGAACTCGTGGTGGAGCGAACGTTTACATGCACCGCGGTGATCGAAGGAGAGCGGTGGATGTGACACGAGCGTGCACTGCAGCAGTCTTAAACCTGCCTCGCGGGTTTATTAGCTGGCGAGTGAATGGGAAGCAGATTGTTGGGTGATTTGGAGCTGATCTCCAACAACTGTGACCGCTCACGTACAAATTAAACACGATGGCACTCAGTGACTTTAAGAGTATTAACTTTAAACCCTCGAGCACCACAGTGTAAAAATTTGATGAGCACCAGAACTAATAAGAGGGAAGCCGCTTTGAATGCGGTGCTTTAGAGAGCCATCCGCAGAGAGAGCTCTTCTCTGCCTGCCTGCATGAAATAAATCAGATGATTAAGAGAATAAAGTTTAAAATGTGGATGTGACATGTGCAGTCAAATCAATCAAAATTCAGAACACATTAAGATGTTACGGTGGCTTGAAGATGAGCACATAGACAACATAATTAAGCAGTAGACTGAAGGTGACATGCATAGCTGTTACCTTTAAAATGTAGCAAGTCTGCAAAGTCATAACAGATGACAGAGTGTGCTGAATTACAAGGAGCCTTACATTCACCCTGTTCACATCTGGCATTAACATGCATCTCTACGTTGGTTTAAAGGGACATCATGTCATGTCTCTTGTGCAAATAAACATGTGTTGCAGCCTGAGGTTGAAAATTCAAAGAAAACTTGATCAAAACATCTTAGATTTTCCGTCGTCATCCAGGCAAGTTTCCCAGGATTTTTGAGTTCACTGTAACACATCACTATAGGCTGTGCATTAGTACGTACTTTTGTGTACACAGAGGATGTAAATGAGTGGATCATCCTTCATTGTGACGCTTGTGCATACATGTGCTGATGCTGGTTCTGTGTGTCTGTTTCCCCAGTGGATCTGTATTCAAACCCGTACCAGCGATGAGATCACCTATCAAACATGTTACTGCCAAGCGTTACACAGATGTGTATTTGTCTTGAATTTTCCACTCCGAGGCTCTGACATCTTCACGGACATCATCAACTTTACGGTTGTAGCAGCTTCCCTGCGTTACTCTCTCATGTGATCAGCTATTAGAGAATTAAACAGAGGCGGAGAGATGTGGAGGCAAAATAAGCCGACTTTCTGTTGATCTGCTATGTCTGTGAAGCAAAACCACTGACCAAAACCAACCTCAGTGGAAGTGAATAAAGTTAATCATAGTTTAAAACTGGTGTGTGTCAAGGTCAGAAATATATTTAATGAACGTGAAGATTGACAAGGGATGGCAAATGGTAAATGGCCTGCATTTGTATAGCGCTTTTCTAGTCCATAGGACCCCAAAGCGCTTCACACTACATTCAGTCATTCACCCATTCACACACACAGGCGATAGCAAGCTACATTGTAGCCACAGCTGCCCTGGGGCGCACTGACAGAGGCGAGGCTGCCGGACACTGGCGCCACCGGGCCCTCTGACCACCACCAGTAGGCAAACATGGGGTTAGTATCTTGCCCAGCATGCAGCCAGGATGCAGCCTGGGATCGAACCACCGACCTTCTGATTAGTGGCTGACCTGCTCTGCCACCTGAGCTACAGCCACCCCTGGGATGAATAATTATGATCAGAGCATGGTTGGAGCATCTATAAAAGACCATGAGGCTCGTTCCTAAGTTATGTAAGAAACGTGCGCTATCAGATTCACCTAATATAGTCAGCAGTCCCAAAAAGCTCGATTTCGAAACTGCAAAGAGCAGTTCTGGCACGGATACAAAGCCCAGCAGGAGAGAAAAATGTGTTTTCAGGTTTATCAGTGTGGATACAGCCTAAAACCCCAGATTACATGCAATTGGTCACTAATCAGATTTTCCACTCCGCCTCTGCCACAGCGATACTGCTCTCAGTGTTTGAAACCCTCTTAAAAGTCTGGTTTTGTTCACTGTTTGCTTTTATCAGAACTCACACCTCACGTAACTATTTCTTTCCTTCTACCACACAAAACACAAAATTCCAGCTCGCTTTTAGAGCATCCCAGAGCATGTCTTGTGATGTTGTTTGAAAATTTTCTTCCTCAAATGATGCCAAATATTCACTGGGGTTGAGGTCTTGTGACTGCTGATGGAGAGCCATGCGAGCAACACTTGTTGCTCTCCCTTGGACTTTAAATAGCTCTGATGCATGTTAAGACTCATTGTTTTACTGGAAATTAAATCTTAATGCAACACCAGGAGGTTGTGGCACGAGGGATTTTACAGCAAGCTTCCCCGGGATAGAGCCCACTTCTATTTGCACTGCAGGGAGATGATCCATAAAAAATTACCAGACCTAAATATGCAAAACACACTCCATGGTGGAATCTGATTATGTATTACGAGCAGTGTTGGTCAAATTACTTGAAAAAAGTAATCAGTAACTAATTACATATAATTAGTTACTGACTAATTATATGTAATCAGTAACTAATTACATATAATTAGTTACTGATATATATCATATAAAATCTAATCAAATGGAAAAGTCTCTTTTTAAATCTTGTTTTATTAGTTTTAATCTTTTAACTTTAAATTTAATTATATGCAACATTCTCTGACTGGAAGAAATTTATTTAACATTTAAACCTATTTTCTGCACATTCCAGCACATAAAATAAAATATTTTTTTGTGTTTACACTCACTCTTTCAAATAGATGCAAGTAAAACACAGCAGAAAATAAATAAAATCAAAGACTAGCGGTCCTGTTGCTCTATTTTCACCTGTAAAGCAGTAGTGGGGTAGGCGGAGGTTTACCCTGGTGCAGGTGTGCCACAGCCGTCAGTTGAACAATGGGAAATTCTCTGTGAGTTTCCCATTACGTCGTAGCGCACTCGGTGCTTGCTCGGAAGTTTAGGGGTTTTTTTCGCTGTAAAAAGAAGTTTTCTTCCCACGCACGATGGACGCTAATGTTTTTGTCACTTTTTATGGAATCAAACTCAAAGTAAGGTCAGTACTTCCACGCTTTAAACGCTGCACGCTCATACTCTCTCCCGCACTCGATATATGATCCATTGTTGATCTGCACACAGCTGTTGTCACGAACGTCGCACTCGCTTACGTCAATGTCATGACACATTCTCGCAAAAAATATCACGGTTTTAGTAACGCAATAACGCAGCGTTCCTACGGGAAAGTAACGGTAATCTAATTACCATTTTTGCAATAGTAATCCCTTACTTTACTCATTACTTGAAAAAAGTAATCAGATTACAGTAACGCGTTACTGCCCATCTCTGATTATGAGCACTTTTTTTTTCATTCCTCACACACACACGGATGCACTTAGGTTTGAACTTTGTTTCATAAGTTGAAAAACAAAAAACATTCTTCACTGAGGAAAAACTCCCACCTAACCAGGATTGCAATCTTATATCTAATCACAAAATCTTAACTCAGGGTGTCTTGAAAATATGGTGCAAAAGGGGAAGCAAAGCCAGGAGCATCGGAGGTGGATTCAAGCTGTTCCACCATGGTTTAGATGGGAAGAGAAATGGAGCAGGAGTAATCTTGAAGGAAGAGTATCTGAATAGTTTTGTGGAGGTGAAGAGCGTCAGGCAGAATCATGAGAATGAGAATCATGAAGTTTGAAGCTGAAATGTAGTCATGTTGTATGCCCACAAATTGGATGCCAGGTAGAAGTAAAAGCAGAATTGTATGGTAAGTTGGATGAAGAGGTGGAGAGTGTTTCCGGGGGAAGAGAGTAGTGATTGGAGCAGGCTGCAGCGACATATGGGTGAAGGGAACAGAGGTAACGAGGAGGTGAGGTGTTAGGCAGGTATGGTGTTGAGGAGAGAAACCTGTAACGACAGATGGTAGTGGATTTTGTGAAGAGGATGGAAATGGCTGTGGTGAACATGTACTTGAAGAAGAGGGTGGAAAAATGGGGTGATGTATAAGAATAGGGGGAAGGTGCACACGGGTAGATTACATCTTATGCAGAGGGTGCAATCTGAAATACACTCAACAAAAATATAAACGCAACACCTTTGTTACTGCTCCCATTCCCCATGGGATGGACGTAGAGACCTAAAATTCATTCCAGATACACAATATAACCATCCCTCCCAAACAGTGGTCACAAATCAGTCCAAATGTGTGGTAGTGGGCACATCTGCTATATTGAGATAATCCATCCCACCTCACAGGTGTGCCACATCAGGATGCTGATCTGACATCATGAGTAGTGCACAGGTGTACCTCAGACTGCCCACAACAAAAGGCCACCCTGGAATGTGCAGTTTTGTCTCACAGCAAAATGCCACAGATGCCACAAGCAATGAGGGAGTGTGCAATTGGCATGCTGACAGCAGGAATGTCAACCAGATCTGTCGCCCGTGCATTGAATCTTCATTTCTCAACCATAAGCCGTCTCCACAGGCGTTTCAGAGAATATGGCAGCACATCCAACCGGCCTCACAACCGCAGACCTCGTGTAACCACACCAGCCCAGGACCTCCACATCCAGCAGGTTCACCTCCAAGATCGTCTGAGACCAGCCACCCAGACAGCTGCTGGAACAATTGGTTTGCACAACCAAACAATTTCTGCACAAACTGTCAGAAACCGTCTCAGGGACACTCAACTGCATGCCCGTCGTCCTCATCGGGGTCTTGACCTGACTCCAGCTCGTCGCCGTAACAGACTTGTGTGGGCAAATGCTCACATTCGATGGCGTCTGGCACGTTGGAGAGGTGTGCGCTTCACGGATGAATCATGGTTCACATTGTTCAGGGCAGATGGCAGCTGAGAATGTCCCAGTTCTTGCATGGCCAGCATACTCACCGGACATGTCACCCATTGAGCATGTTCGGGATGTGCTTGACCGACGTATACGACAGCGTGTACCAGTTCCCACGAATATCCAACAACCTCGCACAGCCATTGAAGTGGAGTGGACCAACATTCCACAGGCCACAATTGACAATCTGATAGACTCCATGCGACGATGTGTTGCACTGCATGAGGCAAATGGTGGTCACACCAGATACTGACCGGTTCTGGGTCCCCAGACCCCCAATACCGCAAAAAACTGCACATTCCAGGGTGGCCTTTTGTTGTGGGCAGTCTGAGGTACACCTGTGCACTACTCATGATGTCAGATCAGCATCCTGATGTGGCACACCTGTGAGGTGGGATGGATTATCTCAATATAGCAGATGTGCCCACTACCACACATTTGGACTGATTTGTGACCACTGTTTGGGAGGGATGGTTATATTGTGTATCTGGAATGAATTTTAGGTCTCTACGTCCATCCCATGGGGAATGGGAGCAGTAACAAAGGTGTTGCGTTTATATTTTTGTTGAGTGTAGATAGAAGACTGAAAAGTGGCGTCAGGGGAGAAAGTAGCTAGGCAGCATTGGATGACGGTATGCAGAATGACTTTAGAAACTAAGAAGACGAAGCAAGTAAAGTGAGAAGCAGGGGTTAAATGGTGGATTTTGATGAAAGAATTCTGTGCAGAGTTCAGGGAGGGGTTGAGGCAGGCTCTAGGTGGTAGTGAAGCGATACCAGATGGCTGGGAACGTAGAGCTGAAGTGGTGAGGGAAACTGCCAGGAAGGTGTTGGGTGTAGTCTCAAGGCAGAGGAAAGAAGGCAAGGAGACCTGGTGGTAAAATGAGGAAGTGTAGTAGTATTCAAAGGAAAAGGTATGCATGTATGTGAGACTGAACACTAAGGAAAGAGAGCAGGAGTTGTACTGATTGGTTAGGCAGAGAGATTAAACTGGAAAGGATGTACAGTAGGTTAGGATGATTAAGGATAGAGATGGAAATTAACTAACACTTATGAATCAATACAATGCGAGATAGGAGAAGGGATGGTGTGGAGGACGGTTAGTGAATCGGGAAGTTCAGAGGATTAGTAAGAAGAGAATGAGGGCAGCTATGAAGAGAATGAGGAGGTTTTCATTGGGGGCGTCGAGGATCGACACAGATAAGGTTAGAGAGGCAAGTTCGAGATGGTTTGGACATGTGCAGATTGAGGAAAAATGATGGAAACTTGAAGCTAGAGCGTCCAGACAGGAGGAAAAGAGGAAGACCTCAGAGAAGATTCATGGATGTAATGAAGGAGGACGTGCATAGAGTCAATGTGACGGAGGAGGATGCTAGGGATAGCAGGAGATGGAAGAAGATGATCTGCTGTAACAACCCCTAAAGGGAGCAGCCACAAGAAGAAGAAGTGCTGTGCAAAAGTTTTCACTCCTCGTTTCTTTATATTTTTCCAAGGAGTCAGAAACTGTCACGGTGAGCTGTGTGGCTGGCAATGGCTGGACCCAAGTGCAGGACTCCGAGACAGAATAGTTAACTCAAAAGTGGCAGCCTTATTTGCTGGCATAAGAAACTTGGCCACACAAAAATAAAACTCCAACTAGGAAGGTTAAGTAAACCAAGAATACTTGGTGACTTGATATGAGCTGACGATACAAGACAAGAGACTCACACACACAACTAACGTGGAGGACGCAACAACTGGCAGGGAAAAAACACAGGGCTTGAATACAAACTGAGGTGATTAGGGAATGTGAAACAGGAGGAGAGCACAGCTGAGAGTAATCTGACATATGGCCTGTATTTGTATAGCGCTTTTCTAGTCCCTAAGGACCCCAAAGCGCTTTACACAACCTGTCATCCACCCATTCACACACACATTCACACACTGGTGATGGCAAGCTACAATGTAGCCACAGCCACCCTGGGGCGCACTGACAGAGGCGAGGCTGCCGGACACTGGCGCCACCGGGCCCTCTGACCACCACCAGTAGGCAACGGGTGAAGTGTCTTGCCCAAGGACACAACGACCGAGACTGTCCAAGCCGGGGCTCGAACCGGCAACCTTCCGATTACAAGGCGAACTCCCAACTCTTGAGCCACGATCGCCCCATGACAAGACAAAGGTGAAGCAAAAATCAACACATTGAATAATAATACACAGACTTTCAAAGTAAAACAGGAAACATAACAGACGAGGACTTGACTAGGGGATACAGCTGACAGAGAACAAATGAACACACTGGCAAAAATGACTGTACACTAAACAGAAGTAGCACAGAACCACAACCTAAGAACTAGAACACAAGAAATGCTAAGGAACTAAGGAGCTCGGAATACTAGAGACAGAAATCAAAACCAAGAGGCTAGCAAAAACACATCATGAATTCAAGGAGAACTAATAGAGAATAACAGAAAAACACAGTCCACAGACTCAGGACTGTGACAGAAGTGGTCTTCAGCAACAGTTCTCCAGGCTTCCTGAAGGTTTTTGTCTCTTTTTCAGTCATTTTCAAGGTAAAAAGTTATTATTGTCAGTTCACAAGTTATTCTAAGACTTCCCTGTTTGCCACATTTATGATTTTCGCTCACATTATTATTGCATATTCTAAGGCTGCGTCAACATCCACATACTTATTGAACATGTGTAAATAAAATGTATGAATATGAACCCCGTCAGAGGAATCGACAGTATGGCTCACTAGTTCGCCTCCATTTCACAGAGTAGTTAAGAATAGGATCGCTTTCTTTCCCTTCGTGTACAGTGGTGCCATTTATCACAATTTGAAATCTAATGCATGTCATTTTAGAAGAATGCATCTTAACTAAGTAGTTTTGAAGTCTAAACACCAAATGAGAGAGACTGAAATCACAACTTATGTGTAAAACACAGTACCAAATTAAATTAGAATATAACCTCTAGATCCAATAAAAAAGTGACCACTAATTCGGTCAGTTTTTAAGGGTTAGTAATTTGTCCAACGTGCCTCTGGTCCAGCGTGCGTCTGTGTGTATTACCACTGTAAAGTGCTTTGCAAATACATATGTTGAGGAATGTGTATCAAATTACAGACTATAAGTGTGCAACATCTTCAAGTTAGCTTTGAGTTTGGATCATTAAATGCATTCTTTGAAATTAGGGTTTAAATTTTTTTTCAGAGAGACTAATAACTTTATTGAACCTAATTCTTAATATTAAACCAGCATGCTGTCACAGGAGGTTGTTTACTTTCATGGAGCAGTTCACCCGAAAGCAGTACGCTACAGTCAAATCAACAATACTGCCTTTGGGAAATTTAATAATAATAGAAGGAGGCGGATGCTGAAGGCAGAGCTGGGCTTAGATGGGTGGGGAGACTGTTGTGGAGTGGATCAACTTCCACAAGGGTAGAAACACTGCACTGTGTGAGATTAATCTGAATAAGGTGTGACAGTGTACTTTAATCAGCTATATTATCTGTTGATGCATATATATGACACAGAAAAGTAAGCTCTGTGAAAATAAACAAAGCCTCTACAGTTTTTGTTCAGGATTCTGCTCCTCCAGAATCCTTCTCCTTTCTACTTGAGTGCAACTAAGACATTTTTTTACGTTATCAGAAAGAGCGCAATTTAGGGGGATGAAGAAGCATGGTTTAGCACCCTGTGACAAAGGAAAACTGAAGACACATCGAAACCCTGGAGAAAAGGTGAAAATCACAGGGGAAAGAGAGGGTGACATTCAGAAACTATGCCATTTTCTCTGTATATCGTCATCTTGACATTTCTCTGCTAGGAAGCAGTAAGTAAGCTCGTCATGACTTTCTCTGGGTAAAAACAAAGTTGTGATTAGTTGGAAAAAACGTGCACAAAGTAAAGCCCTTTAAAATGATTGGTGCTTTTTAACACTCAGGAGAACAATATGAACCCAGCAGTACAGTTGCAGTGGAAGTCCCTGATCAAGCTCAGGCACTTTACCAATTATGTTTTATCTCCTCTTCCCCTGCTTAGCTTCAGTTCTTCATTTCTTGCATTTGCATATACTGCATATACTAGATTGCATTACTTCATTAATCCTTATAAGTTTAAGACGCTTTGTAGTCCTTTGTGGCAAATAGTAAAAACTACAAAGGTCAGATTGGTCCCGGCAGATAGTTAAAAAAACTAATCTGAGAGCACATTAAGGTGGCTTTAGAGCAGTATTAAAGGCAACTAATATATGATAAGACAATATATCACATGTCTCATACAGCCATGTAAAAAGGAAAGTACATTTAAGGAGACAATACAAATAATCAGGTCCTAATCAGATCTTAAATTTAGGTAAATATAACCTGAGATGAACAACACGATATTATATCATTATGCATTTGACAAAGATTAAGCCTAAATGCAGAAGCAGTGTGAGGAAAAACTAAGTGCATCCTCACTGCTTCCATAGAAGGATGGTAAGTGGCTGCTGGGTGCTGCTAATGAAATGCAAACGATTAACTGATGATCACCTTTATAAAAGCAGCTACTCTGGAAACATTCAGGTGTGAATCCACAATCGTACCAGCAGCGAATGTATTGTTGTCCCAGTCAGTTCACCCCAAGATCAAACCGTGCAATGCTCAGAGAAATTGCAAACAACCCAAGAGCTACATTTCAGGCTCTAAAGGCTGCAGTTAGCATGTTAAGTGTTTAAGTTCATCACATTACAATTATAAGAAGACCAAGCAAGTATGGCTTGTTTGGAAGGGATGCCTGGAGAAAGCTTCTTCTCTCAAAGATTTGCAAAATTGTATCTGAACAAACCACAAAATGTCTGGAACAATGACCTTTGGATGGATGAGACCAAAGTGAAAAGGTTTAGTCATAATACACAGTATCCCATTTGGAGCAAACCAAACACAACATATCAGAACAAACATCTCACACCAAGTGTCAAGCACGGTGGTGGAGCGGTGATGATTTGGGCTTGTTTTGCAACCACTGGATACCAGATTATTCAGATGTGAAGCCATCTGTCTGACAGCTGAGAGACGTTAAGAGCAACATCAATGAACTAAAGCAATATTGTAAGGAAAACATTTTGGCAAAATTCCTCCACAACGATGTGAGAGACTGAAAATGATTATTTCACCAAAGGTGGTTCTATAAGCTACTGAATCATGGGGTGAGCTTATTTGGCTTAGTCTTTGTTCCAAAGAATAGCGACACAGTGGGATGTGTCATGTGTTCATTATATCCTAACATGAAAAAACATGAACTGAAAGAAATTACAGATATGTAGTTGAAATTTGGAGGGTGTTACGCTCTTAAAGCACCCGCTAAGTGTGGAAAAACAGCAAATTTTGGGAATGCTGGACTGGACGTCTGCCAGAGATAATAATGAGACATGACTGATGCACTCAAATTGGCTACATTCAAACTTCACCATGCCAAGCTGCAAAGGACATGTGCAGTTTCTGTGAAATTCCAGGGGTTTCCACAAACAATTCTTAGTTCTAAGGAAAAATTAGAAAACGACTGAGACTGCAAACTCTGAACCACAACTGTAGCGGCGGATGTGTAAAGCTGGCCCACATTCACGTAATGTAACGTTTGTGCTTTTGTTTTGGTAACTTCCTGCGGGACCGGAAGTGAATGTTTTAACGGTAAACGGCTTGATGTGCAGAAAGACGGAAGAAGGTGAAAAATTAATGCTAACGGAGAAAAGGGAGAGAGGGATATAGTTAAATTGTACGAAAACGAATGGTTCTAGCTACAGTCGACAGGGGAACAAGGTTTGTAATGTATATGATTTAATTTGAGCAATCTGAAATGCATAATATGAATTATATAGTTTAATAGAAAACGGTTAGACCAGCGTAATGAGCGGTTAAGATGCTGTTACATGAATAATATGGTAATTGTTTTATTTGTTTGTCTAGCTCTTACGTTGGTTCGTTGTCTGATACACGGCAAGGAATAATAAAGGTCATTCAACAACCATCAGTTCTGGCCTTCTCAGTTCGACTGGATGCTACAGTAAGAGCTTGACCGCCGCCATTTTGCTACACCACGAGGGCTCAAGGTTTAACGGCAATTCCCACAACGTCCAGCAGATGGCAGAAGCAGGTCAGAGAACAAAACGGCGAAAGGCATAAGGAAAATAAAGTTAAAATGGAGGATTCAGAAGAAGACATTAATGAACAGTTTGCAAACAAAGAACAAATATTAAATGAGCCACAAGATAAAGCTCAAAGTAACTCTGCGATTCCAAGGCGTTCAGAAAGAGCCAAGGTGCCAACCGAAAAAATGCTAACTTATCAGAAAGAAGAGATAAGTAAAAAAGAAAAAAGACTATTAACTCTTTATGAACAATGGAAAATACGAGTGCGAGAAACAAGAGAAAGATTAAAGTTGGACATTTCAGAGAAAGAAATGGCAGATCTTGCAGATGATGTAGAGCAAAGAAAAGATGAACTGCTAAAGTTGTACACTGAAATGAGAAGTCACATTGCACCTTCATCAGACATACGAAGAAAAACCGATGCATGTGAAGCAGTTACTCATGACATCGTGAAAGTCATCCTGGAAAGAATAAGCGGTGTAGATGGAGATTTTGATGGAGAATATGAAAGAAAACGTCTACGCAGCCTATTAGAACATGATTATGCCCAATCCATCTATGGTTCAACTGCAGCATCGAAACGTAGCCAACTGTCTTCAGCCTCACATCTTGCTTCAAAACGAGCAGAGGCAGCAGCAGAACTAGCAGCAAAGGAGGCAGAGTACAAGATTGTACAAGAGGAACAAAGACAGAAGGAAAAGATAAAGGCTCTAGAAGAGGAGCATAAGAAACAAATGGTAGTTCAAACATCAGAGTTGGAACGCCTGAAAGCCGAAAGGGAGGTGGAAGCCGCTCGCGCCAGGTTGGACGCCTACAACAGAGAGTTGTCGCAACTTGATGATGCATATTCAGTTAAGATGGAAAAGGTGAACCCAGAGCACACACCCAAACACACTGTACCATCATACTCCATACCGGCGCCAACAACCCCTCCTAGTGTCAGCCAGCTTGCACAGGCGGTACAAGACAGCATAAGAATAAATAGACTCCCCACGCCAGAACCAACGATGTTTAGTGGTGAGCCAATAAAATTTATTGAATGGAAATCCACTTTCATGTCACTTATTGAACAAACTGGCATGTCAGCAGCAGATAAACTGTACTATCTGAAAAGGTATGTAACTGGCTCAGCTCGCAAGTGCCTTGAAGGGACTTTCTTCAGAAATGATGAAGCGTATAACGATGCTTGGGCAAAGTTAAACCAAAGGTATGGCCAGCCTTTCGTGCTACAAAGGGCATTTAGAGAGAAGTTATCTAGTTGGCCTAAAATACAGTCGAGAGATGCTGATGGGCTAAGGAACTTTGCTGATTTTGTGAATGCATGCACACTTGCTATGCCTCACGTGAAAGGACTGCAAATACTCAATGACTGAAGAAAATCAGAAACTGTTGCATAAATTGCCAGACTGGATAAACACAAGATGGAACAGGCATGTAACAAAGATACTCATGGGCGGTGGTGAATTCCCCAGCTTTAGTGAATTTGCCTCCTTTCTCTCGCTTGAAGCAGAAGTAGCATGTAACCCAGTCACTTCCATACATGCACTTCGCTCCCCGGAAACAAATGATGACAAAAGAAACACAAAAGAAGTCAAAAGAAACAAGGCAAGTGTATTTAACATTAACACAACTGAAAGAGATGCAAAGACTAAAATATACAACAGTTCTTCATGCACACTGTGCCAAGAGTTGCATCCACTTATAAAGTGCCCAAACTTTCTGCAAATGACCCTGGAAATGAAAAAGAAACATGTAAAGGATAATAAACATTGTTATGGTTGTTTAAAGCAAGGTCATAGTGCTAAGGACTGCAAACGGCGCCTCACTTGTGAAACCTGCTCTAAGAGACACCCGACCTGTCTTCACGATGAGAACTACAGCATCAGTCTGCAAAGAGAAAAGCAAGCTCAAGTGAGTATAGACAACGCAACACAAGGGAACTCACCTGAAAGTGCAACAGCCATAGCGTTAAATGTCGCTAGAGCAGAACACACAGTCAGCGCCTCCATGATAGTCCCAGTATGGGTCTCAACGGCTGCTAATCCACAAAGGGAAAAACTAGTCTATGCGCTACTAGACACGCAGAGTGACACTGTTTTTATAGATCAGGATGTAACACAGAAACTGCAAGCAAATGTGTGCCCTGTAAAACTCAGACTTACCACAATGATGGGTAAAAATGCAGTAGTAAGCAGCGGAAAGGTGTGTGATCTTCTAGTGAGAGGTTACAATTCAGCAACAGTGCTAAGGCTCCCAACTGCTTACACAAAGGACTACATACCTGCAAATAGAGAACACATACCAACATGTGACACGGCAAAACTGTGGAGTCATTTGTCGTCCATTGCAGATGAGATCCCACCGCTCCTCAGTTGTGAGGTGAGTCTCCTGATAGGTTATACTTGTCCCCAAGCTCTGGCGCCTAGACAAGTACTCTTAGGTAAAGACAATGAGCCATATGCCATCCAAACTGATTTAGGATGGAGCATAGTTGGCAACTCAGTGCCATGCAGTGCATCAGAGACAACAAGGAGTCTCTGTCACAGAATAACTGTTAAAGAAATGCCTCCATGTACTCCCGCAGATGCAATACGTGCACTAGAAAGGGACTTTAAAGAAAACGAAATAAACGAAAAGACGGTGTCTCAAGACGACCTTAGGTTTCTTGAGAAACTTGAACAAGGCATAACACAAGCAGAAAAGGGACATTATGAAATGCCATTGCCATTTAAAGAAAGGCTACAAATGCCAGATAACAGACAACTCGCCGAGAGCAGACTCAATCAGCTCAAATGTAAACCAATGCGTGATGAAAAATACAAAAGAGACTATGTCACATACATGAATGACATTATACAAAGGGGTGATGCCAAAGAGATTGATGATAATGGACCTGAAGGCGAGACACAAAACAATACTACACCACAGCAATGGTTCTATGTACCGACGAGTGAAAACCCCGCTGACATAACATCAAGGAGCACATCAGTAGCGGAACTGCTATCATCAAACTGGCTCACAGGCCCTCAGTTCTTATGGGAAAAGAAGTTAAACCTTCCAACTAAAGAGTCTATTGAACTTTTGGTGGGAGATCCAGAGGTGAGAAACGTGCAAACACTCAACAGCCAAACTACAGAACACAGAAGTCTCTGTGACCGTCTCACAAGGTTCTCATCCTGGTCACACGCTGTCAGTGCCATAGCACGTCTCAAACGTTTCCTACTCAGAGACAAATCAAAGTCACTCAGCACTGTAACTGAAAGACATAACGCTGAAATGGTGATTATCAAAAACCTACAAGGACTAACATTTTCAGATGAGATAAAGACATTAAGCAAAGGAAAGGCACTACATGAGAGCAACAAAATTTACAAGTTGGATCCTTTCTTGGACGAAGACAATGTGCTCAAGGTGGGAGGAAGGCTACAACACTCATCGCTTCCTAACACATTCAAACATCCAACTGTCATTCCAAGAGACCATCATACTACAAAACTCATAATCGCTCACTGTCACGAAAGAATAAATCATCAAGGAAAGAGCTTCACAATGAACGAAATACGGTCCAGCGGTTATTGGATTCCCAAGCTAAGTCAAACAGTATCAGACTACATCCGTCAGTGTGTGACATGTCGGAGACTAAGGAGAGCTGTGGAAGGACAAAAAATGAAAGATCTCCCCACAGAAAGAGTCGAGCATTCTCCGCCTTTCACATACTGTGGTATGGATGTTTTCGGCCCGTTCCTAACCAAACAAGCAAGAAAAGAAAACAAAAGGTACGCTCTCCTTTTCACTTGTTTCTATTTACGAGCAGTACACGTAGAAATGTTAGAAGACCTGACTACGGACGCTTTCATTAATGGACTAAGGTGCTTTATAGCTCTGAGAGGCTCTGTCAGACAAATAAAATGTGATCGAGGTACTAACTTTGTAGGTGCCAAAAATGAACTGTGTGCAGCACTGAATGAAATAGACACTGAAAAACTGACAATCTTTCTATCTGAGAAACAATGTGAATTCGTGTTTAACACACCCCATGCTAGCCACGCAGGTGGAGTATGGGAACGACAAATTCGGACTGTGAGAAACGTCCTCAACGCCACACTCGCTCTCGCAAAGAGACGACTCACCGATTCATCGCTCAGAACCTTTCTCTATGAAGCAGCTGCAATAGTAAACAGCCGCCCGTTGACGACAGACAATCTCAATGATCCAAACAGTTTGAAACCAATAACTCCAAATCATCTCCTAACTATGAAGACCACAACAGCCTTGCCTCCTCCAGGACAGTTTGTTAAAGAGGATCTGTACGCCCGGAAGCAATGGCGTCAGGTGCAATACCTAACGGAGCAATTTTGGAGCAGATGGAAGGGAGAATATCTGCACAACATCAGGGTCCGGCAGAGATGGCATGTTGTTAAAAGGAATATGCAAGTAGGTGACATAGTGATGGACAAGGAAGAAATACTGCCACGATCCCAATGGAGACTTGGTAGGGTTGTGGACACCATAACAGACGAAGATGGACTTGTGAGAAAGGTCAAAGTAACCTTTGCAGACAGAAACCTTAGTAAAAAGGGTGAACGTTTGCATAAGATGTCTACAGTGGAACGCCCAGTTCATAAGTTGGTTCTACTGCTGGAAAGTTGTGAAAAACAAGATGCACTAAGCAGTTAAAATGCGATGAGAATTTGTTGTTGCATATACAAAGGTATTATCATTGTTAAGTTACCTGTTTAGAAATTATTTGTGTTTTATTTGTTTGTGACAGCAAATAATTTGGTGGGAGTGTAGCGGCGGATGTGTAAAGCTGGCCCACATTCACGTAATGTAACGTTTGTGCTTTTGTTTTGGTAACTTCCTGTGGGACCGGAAGTGAATGTTTTAACGGTAAACGGCTTGATGTGCAGAAAGACGGAAGAAGGTGAAAAATTAATGCTAACGGAGAAAAGGGAGAGAGGGATATAGTTAAATTGTACGAAAACGAATGGTTCTAGCTACAGTCGACAGGGGAACAAGGTTTGTAATGTATATGATTTAATTTGAGCAATCTGAAATGCATAATATGTATTATATAGTTTAATAGAAAACGGTTAGACCAGCGTAATGAGCGGTTAAGATGCTGTTACATGAATAATATGGTAATTGTTTTATTTGTTTGTCTAGCTCTTACGTTGGTTCGTTGTCTGATACACGGCAAGGAATAATAAAGGTCATTCAACAACCATCAGTTCTGGCCTTCTCAGTTCGACTGGATGCTACAACAACTTTGCAGGGGTATACTGTAATTTCTTTTTCACATGACTGTATATTACGTAAATATTATGTAAATTATTGAACTAATTTTCCATGCAGCAACTTTTCAAACTGCTAAAAGCACCAAACACGAAACAAACTCCACTACAGATCCTCCACCAACTCTTCCAGTGAGGCAAGACCTTTGACTTAAAGCTTTTCTTTTTAATAAACTGAATTAATGAGATTTTTAAAGCCTGATAAAGGAAAAAACTTGACTGACAGACAAACCTAAATCATCAACAAATGAGACTATGCTGTACTGCTGCACACATACTGTAGTATGCAAAGCAATTTGCACTAAAGCACAATATAAACCTCTTTATGTGTGACAGCAAGCTGACACTCAAGTGCCAACATTAAAGTGACAGAAAGCTTCTTTATGGTTTTCTAAATTAAAAACCTCTCAGAGTAAATGTGTGACTGTTCCTTTGTTGTTGTTGGGTTTTTTTTAGAGAACATTACTCTGGGCTTAAAGCAGAAAGCTAACAGAGCTGCTCGAATGTAGTCAGTTGTGCACATCAGTGATCCACGCTGGAAGCTCTTTGTGCAGTCATCTAGGCTCATAAGCTTGAAAGTATAAGTTATGGCCTCTGTTCCATTGACATAAAGAGGAGCCTTGTACTGACAAAGCTTGGTCTTCAGGCCTCGCCTAACATGACTTTTCAGCTACAGAAAAGAATGCATATTTGCAATAACAAAAATCATATAGGACACTGTGTTGAATGAAGGTTTTGTGCAATTCCTGCTTGAGCTAAAGATTCAGTGTTTTCTCATGAAGGCTTTCAAGAAAAACACACTCCAAACAGCGTAAACCCTCAGTCCCTGCTTCTTACTCAACAGCAAACTCCTCGGCAGCGTTGTCGTGCCAGGTCAAGTAAACAAATTTCTTAGATACATCTTGGCCGAACGCTATAAACAGCAAGCGAGGCAACATGAGAACACTGTGCCGTTTCCTGCTGTTGGTGTTTTAGTGTAGCATACCCAAAGCTATTTATGCATGTACACCGTTTTTAGCTTTTGTCAACCAGCTTAACTCCTAAAAGAACTGTAGTTTAAAACCTCGTGACTGTTTGATGACTTAAACATCAGGAGGAGATGACAGCTGTGACATAACCTTAGTAAAAATGTGGTATTATATTACAATTGTAACATTTCAAAAGCATTATTAATATAAATTATCATTTTAAATATTAATAAATAGTATAATTAATATATTCTATTATTATGTAATAACAGTTATTTAATCAAAAGAAGAAAACTTTCAAATTACTTTGAGTTTTAATTTGAGTCATTTGAGTCACAAGGTTGAATGCTTTATAGTGACGGAGGGGACTTATCTGAGGCTTCATAAGAGCATTTCTTCCATGTCTTCTTTTCTTTGTCTACCAGGATCTTGGAGGAAAACTGTTATTATCTAAACTATCAGAAAAGCACTAAGCTTATTTTAATTCTTGATTTTTAATAAGAACATTGGTCAAAATGTGCAAGATGAGCGTTTCTAATTTAAATTACAACAAATTTGAGTATTTTGTGGATTTAATTTTAGAGTCATGGGTGTAACAGAAAATGATGGCGTACTATTTCTTCCATGCTTACCAATTCAAGTGTTACCTTTTGTACCTCTTTGCTTTGTCTCCTTCACTGCCTGTGGGGAAGATGGGGTAATATTTTCCAACTATTATCAGGTACTTCCCGTGCTAGGGCACTGGTTCATTGTGTTCTGGCTCTTTTTCCTACTCTGTTCTAACAGGCTGAACATAATCAACTCCCCAAGCAATTTTTAATACAAATGACTCAGTAACTTCACAATTACACTTTTTTCTCATAACATAAAGAGACTTTCTGTTTCAGTACAGTTGCTGTAACAAATTTTATGAGCACATTACTCAGTGTAATGTCCAGTCTCATAGACGTAGATATGCAGAGCTGTGATACCAGGCCTATTGTTCCCCATTAAGAAGCAAACTTAAACCCCTTTTCAGCCATCTTTCTTCTCAACTGCTCTGCTCACAGGAGTATTTTCCTTGAAAAAAGCTGAAACAGCCAGCGCAGCTACTGAGGCAGTGGCAGATTTTCAGCACCGTTTGTCTGCCTGTCTGTTGTTTTTCTGTCACTCTACTCTGTCAGCAAGATAAGACTAAAGCTCCTGAGCCAAATGAAACTTGGGGAAGAGATGGGGGAAAGTGGAACCCAGTTAAAATTTGGTCTGAATCGGGATCGGCTCTTCATATCTATGTATAAGTACACCCATACTCCCTCCATAGGAAAGGACAAATAGCAGCTAGGTGCTGCTAATCAAATGTATTTGATTAAACATTCATCAGTGAGTGTGAGCACCTCTAAAAAAGTAGAAGTTTTAGCAGTTTGCTGGTCTCAAGCTTTTAGGTATGTCTTTACATAATCTCACAATCTTCCCAACATTGGACATCTACGGTGGCCCTGAGAGGCCAAATGGACTGCAGCTTAAAAAAACACCAGCAATAAGAAAAACGCTGCAAAAGCACACAAAACACAACGGAAATAGGAAAAAAGAAAACAGAAATATGAAAAAACAGATTTCCGAAAGCACAAGGGAAGTGTTTCTGGGGAGACAATAACCTGACGGACCAGTTGCAGGAACCAAAATATGTTAAGAGTTGCGCTTAAAAGAAGTGGAGGATCTATCGGTTTTATGAGGAAAGAAAAGATGAGAGGTAAGTGTGTTAGCCTAAAAATCTGTCATCAGTATTATATGAATCATGATAAAACACACCTAGCATGTTTTGGGTTCCAGCAACTGGTTCGTCTGGTTATTGTCTCCCCAGAAACACTTCCCTTGTGCTATTGGAAATCTGTTTTTTCCTATTTCCGTTGTCGTTTTTCCTATTTCCGTTGTCGTTTTTCCTATTTCCGTTGTGTTCTGTGTGCTTTTGCAGCGTTTTTCTTATTGCTGATGTTTTCTTAAGATCAGTCCATTTGGCCTCTCAGGGCCACCGTAGACATCCCCACAAATTCACCCCAAAGTCAGACTGTGCACTGCATGGAGAAAGTGCAAAAAAGACCAAGAGCTACATCTCAGGCTCTACGGGCCTCGGTTAGCATGTGAAATGTTCATGACAGCACAATTAGAAAAAGAGTGAACAAGTTTGGCTTGTACGGCAGAGTTTGCAGGGGAACACCTCTTCTCTCTAAAAAGAGCATGACAGCACGGTGTAGTTTACAAAGTCCCATCTAAACAAACCACAAGACAGGCGAGATAAAAGTAGAGGTGTTTACATAATGCACAGCTCCACGCTTGACAAATACCAAACACAGGATATGAGCACAAACACCTCATACAAACTGTCAAGCACAGCATGATTTGGACTGTTTTTTGTAACCACCACACCTGGCCACCTTGCAGTCATTCAGTCGACCATCAGTGATCGCTTCTGTTTACCAAAATACTCTAGAGTCAAATGTGAGCAGGCCCGGCCCTAACCAATCTGGCGCCCTAGGCAAGATTTCAGGTGGCGCCCCCCTACATCGGCAGTGTAGTGTATGTACTCACAAGAAACCGAATAGCTTTGTCTTTGACCTTTTTTTTTTACTTAAAGAAAGCAAATTCACAATCAGAATAATTAACAAGATAAAAAAAATATATGAATAAATAAATGAATACAAAAAATTAAAAAATGAATATATGAAATACAATAACACCGCTTGATGCTGCTGCAAAACTGGTGGGTTGTGCTGCTGAGGTGGAGGCAACAGGAAGACCGCTTGATGCTGCTGCATCATGGCTGGGTTGTGCTGCTAAAGCTGCATCACTGGTGGGTTGTGCTGCTGAAGTGGAGGCAGCAGCGGTAGATGTGGTAGATGGCCCAGGGGTGGGATTTAGAAACTTCAACAGTGCATCTGAAGAGAGGAGTATGTGACACCACTGAGTATTAAAGTCTAATAATAAAAACATATGATTCCAGGAATAAAATGAAATTATATAATATAAATGAAAAACCAAAGAGATATATGTATGATGTTAACTGATATGCAAATTAGATTAGATTCAATTTATTGTCATCATTACAGTGAAATGCTGAATAGCAGAATGCAAAGTAACAGTATAATATCATATGAGAATGTTATGTTATGATTATCTTTGACCGAATCACAGCAGTGCTCATATTAAAAAACAGCATTCCCTCTCATGTGATATTGCTTAATTAACATTAATGATGTGCACTTTAACAACTAGGCTTACAACTATAATATATACAGGGGTGGAAAAGTGACTATTACCTGCAGGGTAAACGTTAGCTAACCAGAAGGCAATAACAATGTAAACAAAAAACACCTGCTTAAAAGATGAATACAAATGAGGAAAGGTGGGAGTACTGTAATTACCTAACGTTACATTATTATTTTCCATAACAATTTAGCCCCCTCCACAATATTAACTGACGTTAAAACAGTTAACTAGCTATTTATTGATTAGCAATTAGCGAATCATGTAACATTAGCTTAATGCTAAAAATTTAGGTTACTATCACATTCAGACAAATAATTTCATGTAGGCTAACGTTACCTACCTCTGTCTTTTTCTCGTTTCTCCTCCTCTTCTTTTCTCTTTTTTCTTCCCTGGGCACCTGACAGCTTTGGCCGTTTTGACATCTTGTGTTGATTTTTTGATGTGGTGACGTCCAAAAGGAACCATGATACGGGGAGGGAGGGGGCGCACCGTGCGGGGGGCGTAATGTTGTAACAAATAATATTTCTATTAAATAAGCTTTACTTTGCATTTTAATTAACGTGGGATTATTTTTTGTATTTAGAAATAATAGTACCAACTTTTTTTTTTTTTTTCAACATTTGTGGCACTGGCGTGGCGCCCCCTGATGGACGGCGCCCTTAGCATTTGCCTATACGGCCTATGCCACGGGCCGGCCCTGAATGTGAGGCTATCTGTTCAACAGCTTGGCCACAAATGAGCCACAGGACAGTGATCCCAAGCACAGCAGCAACTCTACAACAGATTTTTTGAAACAGAGTAGAAAAGCGCCAGAGAGTTTCACAGCAATGAGGGACCGATAATTCATAAAGAAAGCGACTGTTTTAAGTTATTGCTGTCATGAAAACCAGTTGGCTAAGGTTCTCCAATAAATAGATTCTCCTGGTGCCACCAGAAACCAGAAATGGGCAAACATCTTAGTGCTGCGCTTTTGTGATTCATCTTTGCTTTGGAAGGAAGTTGTCTCCTGATGCCAGAGGGTTGTAACACATCCAAAAACTCTTCAGTAACTGTATTTGGATAATTACCACAAGTACTATGAAGCAAATCCACCATAAAAGATATCCTCTGGCCTCGGTGTTCAGTACACTTTCTAAGCGCTCTTCTATTGTTTTACTTTTGTCATCAAGCTAATATTGCTACCCACAAAATAAATAAACACTACTAACAGCTCACTAATGCACCTCATATCTCTCCCACTCACTGGCACAACTACTGAAATGATTTCTGTCTCGAGGTGCTGGAAGAATCCTCCTCAATTTGTCTTCCTGCATCAAAGACTGAACAGAATATCCCGACCTGCTTCAAACACACTGGCTAACATGTTCCTATTGATGCCACTAAATCTAGTTACTTTCTCTGATTAAGCGATTCTCAGTCTCAACGAGCAGAGACGGCCCTTCCAGTCATCGAGCAGCGCCGCATGAGATGGTAATGCGGGGTGAAATAACTGAGATTGAATATTGATCAGGTGTCTCTGTACAGCCCCGAGGCACCTCAATATAATCATTTCCACACTTGTTCTGCCTCCGTCGGGGCACACCTGATGGAGTGATGACAGAGGATGCAACCACGCTGTGCAAGGTGTTATCTGTCATATCTCAGCGCACACATACACACACACACTAGCATGCACGCGCAGGTTATGAAAGAGCGATCGGGTTACATTCAAGTGCTGATCCAGATGCATCGTAACTTAATTGTTTTGATCATCTATATTAAAAAAGGTGTGGAATGGAGATTAAATAGCTGGGAAATGATTGAGTGTTCTGAAATTGAAATGAGTTAGACTCGGCTCCATCCACTGAATCGGACTTTTCTTTATCTGCAGCACAAGTTTAATTGAACTGTGTCAGCAGTGTTAAAAAAAGCGGTGCTTAGACTGGAAAAGAGAGTGTCTGAGAGGCATATTGATTAGCTCCTCCTGGAGGAAAGGATCCTCCTCATCGCACTTCCTGGCAAAACCTCCCCACAGGGCATCCATCTTAATGTGATATGACAACCCTCAGCCATATCAAAACGAAATCTGGACATTGATTTTGACATTCAATTTAAACGCTGAAAAACACTTTTCCGCTTTCATACACGCAGGCAGACGCAAGGGTGTTTGTCTTGCTAAGAGGGACTCCTGCTGTGGGCCTTGCACAGAGCACGCCGGAAGCGGACGCCCACTGTCACTTTCACAAAGTTTCTTGCTGTTCCTTGTGCAGTGTTTTCTATTAAACCCTACCCCACCTGGCCCCCACAGAAGGTCATAAATAGCTTTAAAGCGTGGCCTTTCTAGAGTGCGACAATAAAAAGGTCGGCGTTTTTTTGTTGTTTGTCCTCATAGAAGCTGAGGCTCTGGTGACTCGCATCTTTAATTCGTAACTGTAATAATGTGCAAATCCATCCACACAGAGCTCGTCGTGCTGCGGTTTACTTGCCAGAGAACATACTGTTTGAGTCGGGATGCTTAAAGGAGGCAATATGGTTTCAGCAATTGGCTCAGACTAGAGGAGGCAATAAAAAAAAAAGCCAGAAGACGAGAGGTTTGGCAGCAGAAACCAGCAGACCAGTTTAATAGGTGCAGACACTCTGTGCACAAATCTGCTATGAGGCTTAAAGAATAAATGCACCAGTGACACAACCAAGGCGGGGTGTGCTCATGCACAATATAATACGCACAATATAAAAAAAAGTAAGAACAGCCCAAGAAATTGTGATGTTTATGTATAAATTTGGACAGTCCTCGTTGAAGCAGCGCTGACTTAAACAATTATTGATTATCAAAAACATCCAGAGAGTCTGAAGTAAAGATAAAGCCTCGAAAGCCGGTATTGCCCTCTGTGGCAAACAACAACAACAAAAAATTACTGTAGCTATTTCGCACAATTGTTACATTTTGACCCCACTTTCGTGTCCTTCAGGAGTGTTTTTATGTACCATGTGTTTCAAATCTCCCAACAGCATTTCAAAGGGATTGAAATCAGGGCTTTGGCTCTATCTCTTCCTTCCTGAGCCTTTTCTCGATATGTTTCTCTGTGTGCTTTAGAATAATTATTCTCCTGATAAACCCATTTACATTTTCACTGAAAATTGCAGACAGACAGATGCCTTCACATTATCATCAAGCACTCTTTGGCGCGATGCAGGATTAATAATTGAATAACTGACTGTGAGCTACCCAGTCCCCGAGGCGCCAAACAACCTCAACCCTTAATATTCCCACCACCTAATATTCTCATAGTTTCTCCTGAAGTCTGGGGGTCAGGGCCTAATATTTCTGCTTTTACCATGGCCAGACAACTCTGTCTTTCAGCACATTATTCCAAAAACACCTGCTCATCATCTTAATGTTCATTCTCTATGTTTTATCTATGTAATATTTTTCCGATTATGCATCCATCACCAGTCTGCCCTTAGCCTGGAAAAACTGGCATTCATTTGAAATCTGAGCCATTTGAAGAAGACTTTCCTTACAGCAGAATAGTTTATTTCAAATAATTTGGAGATCTTTTTAAACCCACAGCCAGACTGATAGACACCCACTGATAGCCCTTTCTGAAGGCCTCAGAGAGCTCGATAGATCTTGGCAGGATGGCACCAGCCCCACTAGAAAGAAGCCAAATATTCTTAAATATAGTCAAATTGTCCCGTATCAAGAAAAATGACAAAAGAAATCTGCCAATACGGCACGCCAGTTTTAATGGACTATAATTCTCAAAACTAGCTTCAGAGTCTAGACATAGAGATCAAAATGGGCCCTAAAACTAGAAAAAGATGCCAAATGTTAAGCAAGTTGTGCTTCTTACAAGCAATTTAAGTCTTTAAGGGGTTGTGATTCAGCTCTTTACCAATATAGTGGGGGTGCCATGTGAAAAGCAAAACCTGCTTTACCAAGTGAATCACAGCCACCTGACTTTGATATGTTCATCAGACTTTAGTTCAAGCGCTGCTCTCAAACAAAAGTCAAACAATTGAACTTTAAGTTAGTTTTATTATGCTTGAATAGTATTTGCACAGTATCATCATTTTCATTGGTAATACACAGACATCAGTGACAAGCTTCTGATAATAATCAATGCAAATGAGACAGTACCTGTTTGTGGACTCATTTAAAAAACAGATATGTAGCAGACAGGCCATTGTACTGTTTTAAATAGTTTTGAATGACAGTTTAATGAGACTCTGGGTGAATAGAGATCTGGCAGCATATAGAGATTCTGTACTTAATCTCGCCCCGGCGCCTAGAGTTATATGTTAGATGATGAAAAGATATCATATCAGAAACATTATAAGAGAGAGACATAGTCTGCTAGTAAAAGCCCATGCAGTACCGTATTGCTTGGTCTGCGATTTTAGTCCGTTGTTAGGTGGTTGTCAGGCAAGGTGATGGCGTCATAATACATACTTGACTTCATGTATTTTTCAAGTTTTGTGAACATCAGTAAGAAGTTACTGACACGACACAATGCTTTAAAAAAGGTGTTGAATGTGCATAAATGCAACAAATGGGTCATTTCAGTCCATTGGTAGGCGGTTGCTAGGCAACGTGGTGACTTCATAGCATCTGACGAGAACCTTCGGGGGACTAAGACGTACCAATGTGTCAAGTTGGGTTGCTCAAATGCTGATTGCGTAGGAGCAGTTGTTGGACGGATTTTGTGTATTATGGTAAGTAAAGGATTGTGAGGATTCAGCTCAGAGGAAAACAGTTTGTTTTAGAAGGAAAGTCGGCAAAGTTTTTAAGCATTTTCTTCATTTAATTTGTAAAATTATTCAAAACAACATCTTAAGTAAGTGTCCAGTGGCCTTTTAGGATGACTGTCAAGTTTGATCATACATTTTACTATTCGATCAGCTTTAAAAAACGAACAATTTTGTTTTGTTGAACTGGTATTGCCGATACTCGTGATTTGAAAATTAATGTTTTTTCATTGTCGCAGTATTAATTGTTACTGGGCTGTCTCTCATTGCTTAAAGAAATGTCCAGGCAAATTAAACAGTTTATTTATTATTATAAGCAGCACATACAGCCTATAAAAAGACCCCACAAAAGCATGTAATTTGACTTTATAGCCTACATTCAAACATGCAGTAATAATATTACAACTTTTTTTTTTTTTTTTGACCTTGAATAAAGCTCTTCAGAAAACCCTGCCCCGAGGTCCATTAAAAGCCATTCTGGAGCTTTGGATTGCATCACATGATCTTTATCAGCAGACAGAGTTGGCCCGAGTTGTCGTGGAAATGCAGCTTTCTTAACATCCATTTTTTCCTAAAGGAGCTCAGGGATTTCTGGTTCACATCTGGGCGCGCTCAATCGGCAGCTGAAGATTACATGATGTCACTGAAAGCTCCAGAACAGCAAATTGATAAATAAGTTGTATCCTGACATGTAAATGAAGCACATTGTCAGTGTCTGAACATGTTCATGTGAGTGTTTTCGCAGCGCTGCATGTGCTTCTTCAGCCCCCTCCACCGCTCCTGACAGCTACAAAGGTCCCTTTCAACAAGGCTGCCACAGTGTTTGGGCATCTGTCCCACACAAGGAGGAGTGACTCGGTTCAATTCGCTCTTAGCTACAGCAGCCATCATACCATGACTTTGCTAAAAAACCAACACAAAAGGAGTGTGATTAAATTGCCTTGTAGTAACATATACTAAGGTGGGAGATAAACAAATCTGCAGAACTAAGGAATGCGAGGAAGTAGTCAGACACACACAACCCTCGCTTTCTCACTAATATGATTAAGTGGGACTTGTTGGCAGGTGTGTGCATTATATAAGCTAGCCTTGATGATATGTGGAGAAATGATGTGATTATGACTGCACTGCTGCAAAGATGGGATTCTGTATTTCATGCCAAAAAAAGCTTAAACGTGAAGTGCATAAAGTGTGTAAGGAAGTCTTTTCGCTGTACTTTTAGCTGCATTGAAAGTGCCACTGGCTGATGTGTTCATGGTGGAGCTTAACATTATTAATATCCTGGAAATTAAATTGTTAATTAACATCATTCAAAGCATTTAGAAAGTTTTATTTTTACAGTGCAAAAAATGGTAAATATGACTTTTGAACACTCAAGGGAAACATCTCAATTTGTATTTTGAGGAGAGTAATGGGCTTAGCATAGAAGAAAGCTGGAAAAAGACTGCAGATGTTCACCAGCATAGATTATGCTACTTGGCATACAGCGATTAAACCTTTCCTCTGATGATACTTGGATACTTGGCACACAGTGATCAGAGAGCAACTAACACTGTGACATTAAAATTTAATCGGCACCAGAATGAAAAGCAGAAACAGAATTGCATTTTAACATTGAATAAAGTGTAAAGTACTAAAAAGTACTAAGTAAACTGTCCCACTCAGACCCATAGTCAGTAGCATAAACTCAGCCACTTATATTGCAAAACACCTTGCTACCATCCTTGCTCCTCTCGTGGGGAAGACCCCACACCACATCAAGAACTCCACCGACTTCACTGACAAGGTCCAGAAACTTACCCTGGATCCAGATGAAACCATGGTGTCCTTTGATGTAGTCTCTCTCTTCACTTGCATACCCACTAACGGAGGCAGTGGAGACTGTCAGAAAACGACTACAAGAAGACAGCTCCTTGGAAAACAGGACCAACTTCACACCCGATCAGATTTGCACACTGTTAGGCCTCTGCCTTACCACAACATACTTCAAATACAACGAAGGCTTCTACAGACAACAACATGGCTGTGCCATGGGCTCCCCCGTGTCACCTATTGTAGCCAACCTTTACATGGAGGAAGTGGAAAGGAAGGCTCTTGGCTCTTTCAAAGGAAGAGTACCCAGCCACTGGTACAGATATGTGTTGTAGACGACACCTGGGTCAAAATCAAGACACATGAAGTGGAATCCTTCACTGCGCACATTAACACTGTGGATAAAAACATCAAGTTCACCAGGGAAGACACAAAGGATAACTGTTTGCCTTTCCTGGACTGCGCTGTGCACATTGAAGAGAATGGCAACCTCAACATCGAAATTTACCGGAAGCCCACACACACGGACCAGTACCTCCCCTTTGACTCCCATCACCCTCTGGAACACAAACTTGGAGTAATTAGGACCCTACACCACCGGGCAGAACATGTTCCCTCTAAGCCTGAAGGGAAAAAGAAGGAACACACGCATGTAAAGGAAGCACTTAAAACATGCGGTTATCCTAAATGGGCATTCTTAAAGTCAGCAAAGAAGCACAGAAAAGAAGATCAGACACCAGTGAGGGAGGATAAGAAGGACAGATGCAACAACATTGTCATCCCCTATGTAGCCGGTGTATCAGAGAAACACAGGAGAGTTTTCTCCAAGCATGACATCCCGGTGCATTTCAGACCCAGCAACACGCTCAGACAGAATCTGGTTCACCCGAAAGACAAAACTCCAAAACACAGACTTAACAATGTGGTGTATGCTGTACAGTGTAGCGAGGAATGCCCAGACCTCTACATTGGAGAGACCAAACAGCCACTTCACAAGCACATGGCACAACACAGAAGAGCCACCTCCACAGGATAAGACTCAGCTGTCCATCTGCATCTTAAGGACAAAGGACACTCTTTCGAGGATGCCAATGTTCACATTTTGGACAGAGAGGACAGATGGTTTGAAAGAGGAGTGAAAGAAGCCATCTATGTCCACTGTGAGCGACCATCTTTGAACAGAGGCGGTGGTTTACGACTCCAACTGTCTGCCATCTATAATCCAGTTTTGAGATCCCTCCCCAGACGCCTTAACGCCCACTCACATCCTGGGCCATCTGACCTCAGGAATTCGCATGATAAGGTGGGGCCAGGTTTCACAATGAGCTCACCCAAAACCCTGGCTGATTGGGACCCACACCCAGTTTCACACCTTGGCTCAGGGGATTAGAGGATCATCAGGGGGTCCTTTTGTCCCTCTGCGGAGGGATACTCCCACTAGGTTTAAATCTGGGACTCCCCACCATTTGACCTTAGAACTGAAGAAGCTTCTCGGATGAGAGGTGAAACATCTTAAAGCAACTTAAAGAAGTCCAGACGTTTTTCTTTGCAAGCTCCTTTGACTACGATGACCTGGATGACTGAGAACCTTCACAGACAAAGTACTGAATGCCAGTTTGATACATCAGCCTCTTTGCTAAGGCTGGTTCCTTTAGTTATTTTGAAACCAACAGATAGACTTTTTGGTGTGGTACTTGCTTTTTCTGAGTTAGATGAGCTCACTGATGACATCAATGTGTTGTCCTAAAACAAAGTCTGAGAGCCTGCCAGGACAGAAGGCACAGTTTGAACAAAATGCTAATGTTAGCATGCTAAACAGTGCTAGCATGCTAATGTCTACTAGGTAAGCAGTACTGTGTGGTATATTCAAAATACAGAGGTATTTCATAAAGACACTTACCAGCCACTTTATTAGGTACACCTGTTCAACTGTTTCACAATCACAAGACGCATCTAAGCATGAAGACATGGTCAAGAAGAGCTGCTAACGTTTGGACTTAGCATGAAAATGAGGAAGAAAGGTGCTTGAGGAACATGTGGCTGTTGGTGTCAGATGGGCTGGTCAGAGTATTTCGTAAGCTGCTGATCTGCTGCTGGGATTTTCCAAACAGCCATCTGTATGGTTCAAAGAGGATGCTATGAAAAAGAGAAAGTGTCCAGTGAATGGCAATTATCTGGGCAAAAATGCCTTGGTGACATCAGGGATTCTTTGAGTTGATAGGCAGGCAACGGTAACTTAAATAACCACTCGCTGTAAGCAAGGTATGCAGAAGAGCATATCTGAATACACAACACATCGAATCTTCTATCAGATGGGCTGCAGCAGCAGAAGACCAAACTGAGTGCCACTCCTCTCAGCTAAGAACAGGAAAAAAGAGTCTCCAGTCCACACAGCCTCCCACAAATCAGACAACCTTTAGTTTGAAAAACGTTGCCTGGTCTGATGAGTCTCGATTTTTGCTGCAACGTTCAGATGGTAGGTCAGAATTTAGTGTAAACAACCTGAAAGCCTGGATCCACCCCGTTGTTGTATAAATTTATGGTGGGTATTTTATTAGCACACTTTGAGTCGCTTAGAATCAACTGAGCATGTTTACACTCCGCAGCCTGCCTAAGTATTGTTGGTTACGATATCCATGTCTTTCAGCCCGCAGTTTACCCATCTTCTGATGGCTGCTTCCAAGAGGATAACTCACTATGTCACAAATCTTAAATCATCTCAAACTGCTTTCATGGACATGACAGTGAGTTCACTGTACTCAAATGGCCTCTACATTCACCAGATCCCAATCCAATAGATCATTTTGGGATATGGTTAGACTTGGAGATTTTAAAGGCTGACAATAACCATAATGCCATTTTCTTGCTTTAATAAAAACAAAAAACAGTTTAACAGTAATAATGTTAGTAAGATACAACTTCAGTTACCAATTTGTATATTTTTGTACACAAAAGAAGATCTTAAAAAGACATGTTTTGTTTTTAACAAACAGTTTAAAAATCAATTAAGCTGACTGGCAGAAGATTAATTGCAGACTATTTTGTTAATCAATTTAAGTCACTCTGTTTGAAAGTATTTCCTGGCTGCAGCTTCACAAAATGATATTTCTCTTTTTCCTCTTATTTATTTAATAACTTTAATATATATATAATTTTGATAATGTTAACAATTAACAGCGGGTAACTGTATTGCTTTTTTCAACATACTGTACCCACTAATGCTAGTTTATGTATTTACTATTTTTAATTTTAGTATTTTGAGTTCATTTTTGTAAAGTAAATGCAGAACATTTGCTTTTAACAGAGCATTTCTACAGCACAGTATTAATACTATTGCTTCATTAAAGGAGCTGAATGCTGGCAGTGGTAAAAATACATCGGCACAAGTGGTCTTTTTCATAGACACACACGCACATCCTGCTCTTCTTTTCGAGCACCTTGAAGCACTATCAATATATATAGCTCAGATAAATATTCTGGCTAAAAATGGGTGACATGCAATTAGCTCTTGTGGGATTCTGCCTTTAAAGTAGAGCCACTTGGGTGACTTATGGTTGGCCTGAGAAGCTCTCTCCTTCAACTTAACCCTACGGCACATTCCTCAGACTGAGGAGGCAGCAGCTAAAGAGCAATTCTGCGATTTTGCTGCTTGGGCCATTGTAATCCCTCTTGCCGTTACTTCAACTGGCCCCTGCTTCAATCTCAGTTTGTGTGGTAATAAGAGAAACATACTCATTCAATTACAACCAATCAGATCTGTTAGATCACAACAAAGGGCAGACATCATGACATCATTTGATGTCTGTGTTTGTCTCGACTAAGTGGAGGCCATTGCTGTCTAATAATGCGGAGTTTCTGATTATAGGATAAAAGATAAAATAATGATGTTCATTTTCCTCACACGCACTAGATAAGAAAACAAATCAAAAGCAGCATGTTTCATTTAATCCCAAAAGAAAAAAAATAAAAGCTTTTACTTGAAAACTTCAAAGATTTTTTATTTAACTGCAGTATGTGTCAATGACTCCCTTGTCCCCCCTCCATGAAGATACCACATGAAAAAGCGAGAGTGCTGTCATGTGATGTCTGTTTCTCTAAGTTAGCTTACGCACATTTGACGTCACCGGCTATTTAATGGGCGCCTTTGACAGTTTGGTGGGGAAAGCTTTTTTCTATAGAACACATCAATGAAATCAAGTTCTGTCCATGCCAGAGGCAATATCATCTCTTTCTGCAGGCTGACATGATCCCTCCCCTTGTGGAGAACCGCAAGGAGGTTTCCCACTGCCTCGTAATGATATTGTTGTTCCTCGATGCTTGTTCAGATCAATCAGAGTGGATGCAGGGGGCTTAAACTTTTACACCTTTCACTGGAAAGTTATGCCTTTCATTCCCATGTGAACCATAGGAAGGAAATGCTGTGCTAGGCCAAGACTGTGAAACCTCTGTGTTTTTCATTCATCTGTGCTAGGAGCTTAGTTTCTGCTCATGAGTTTTTGACTCATCCAATTTCAGATAGAAGAAATCCAGGCTGGGCTATAGGGTGTCACGCCTTCAGGAACAAGATGCTTTTGTTCTTGAGTGTCACATCGGGGCCATTCGGCTTCTTTAAGATGGTAAACAGAGGCCCCACCGTGCCATTTAATTAGCTAATTACTAACTGTGTGCATCCAATTTAGCTGCTTAACTGCATATTTAGACAACCTGAACACAAATGTATGTTGTTGTTGTTGATGATGTTTTTTAGGGGGCTATGGTGTGAGTCAGGCTGCAGTGAGGGAAATCTTACTGCACTGCACTTTATGAAATAACTCAGCACAACTTTTTGCAAGCCTAAACACAAACAACAAGAGTGTCTAATCAGATTTAACTGCCCTGTAGTTTTATGTAAATAAGATCCAACTGCAGTATTCAGCAACAGGTTATCATTACATATGTTTATGAATTCAGACAAAAACTTTTTTTAGATTTCAAGCTTCTCATGGATCTGAGCAGTGACCAGCTACTAAAAGCTACAGTGTGCCACCTACAGGTAAAGCTAATAGTTTTTAAAACTATTGTGCCACCTGAAGGCAATGAGTGGTACTGCTGCTGGTTTTAATAGCTACCGCTTTTATTCTCCTATAGTTCTAAAAAAGAAAGCAGCAAAAAAAGTCAAACGTATACTTAGTAATACAGTTTTTTTTAAACTTTTTTAACTTTAACATAAAAAGCTAGATTTATAGAGAAAACAAAAAGAAGCCAAAAACAGAATAAAGTTTCCATTTTTCCCAGTGCTCAGCAGAATAACTGTACCAGCTACTTAAAAGTTATTTTGATAGTTTAACCCCATAACTTCCGTGCTACTCTTTAACCTTCCAGGGCCCACCCGTGGGCTATAATAGCTATAATGACTTTAATGACTAGAGTTATTACCCTTTTAGATGCAACACTGGCTGTGTTGAACTGACAAATCTTATATATGACCAACAAGTGGGTAACAATTAGTAATGAAAAAAGATTAAATTCCTAGCTAGCAGCTGGGGGGGGAAATGAAGCAAGAAGTAAAGTTATCTCTGCTGAGAATCTATATCTCCCACGGAGTGCCAGAGGGTTTAGAAAGTCTCAGAAACCTAGAAAACCACTTACTCGCCATGCTCCGTGCTGAGGTCTGTGGGACAAATGGTGGTACTCTTTTCATAAGAAAAAAGTGCTTCTGAGCATTAGAGCGCTGTTACCCATGCTGCAAACTCTAGCGGGGATGCACCCCAGTAAAAAGTGAGCTACCTTTACAATACAGAAAAAGGCAAGGCAAGTTTATTTATATAGCACAATTCACCAGCGAGGTCATTCAAAGTGCGTTACAGAGACACTAAAAAACAAAAGCAAATAAAAAGCATGATTTAAAATGGGAAAAAAGAAAGAAACAATAGATAAAATCAGTAGTTAAAATGTAAGTTTTGAAATTTAAGCTTAAAAGTAATACAGTGTGGATTTGGTGCTTTATTCAAATGCAGCTGAGAACAGGTGAGTCTTCAACCTGGATTTAAATAAACAGTGTTTCAGCGGATCTGGGGCTTTCTGGGAGTTTGTTCCAGATATATGGAGCATAAAAGCTGAATGCAGCTTCTCCGTGTCTGGTTCTGGGAACTGATAAAAAACCGGATCCAGATGACCTGAGGGATGTGGAAGGTTCATACTGGGTCAGGAGGTCACTGATGTATTTTGGTCCTAAACCATTCAGAGCTTTCATTCAAAAGCTGCAGTTAACCCACTAACCCAAACCCTGCTTTGTTGTACAGCCCTCTGGAGAAGCTCTGTTCATGTTACGTGGATACAGAGATGTCCTCTCCCAAAAAGAGACCTTATAGGTCTGTCAGGCTGTTATCAGTTTAATGTATGTGTCTGAAGAAGTGTATGTACGATGGGTGTTGGTGCTGGCATCTTTAGATTTGGAATTGGCACTGTGCAAGAACATGAAATAGAGCTTTCTAAAAATGCTTCAGATGACCGGAAACTCCTATTATTCCTACAGCGTAACCTTCCATGCTTTTTAAGTCGTTGTGGTATGCATCAGCCCGACATGTAGCTAGATTTCTCGGGAGGTGCACGTCAGGTTAAGTAGGAGGTTGCGGTCCAGGGTTAAAATTGGGTTGCAGTTATGGCGTGAGTTACGACGTAGATCTGACTCAGCAGTATGATTCACATGTAGCATGAATCTCAGACCATGATCTTTTCCAGACTTCAAGCAGGCAGCTTTCAGTGAGTTGATGTGAGACCAAAAAAAAAGGGTGGGTTCAGATCAATACTACTAGTATTATAAAGCTGGTAGTCCTGGTCACTTTTCACACTGCAGCTTTGCTTTATTTCTATTATTGAAAAATCTGATTGTCATTTATTGTTTAACCTTTATTGTTGAGTTATTTTGCCAGAGACTAAATGCTCAATATCTGTTCATTTTATCACGGGAATTGAAGGAAAGGTTTGATGTAGTGAGCGCTGTTATTGGACAAGGGGGATAAGGATATAACAAGAGGCTTTACTTATGCAAGTTATTAAATCTATCCCTATTGTTCTGTTATCATGCCCATCCCGTACTTTTTCCACTGAACTTGGGGGGAAAATAATATCAAAACAAATTTAAAAGATTACAAGCATAACACTTGTGATTAATATTATTTAAGGTGAGAAGGTCAGGCGCTCTGCTTTCCTCTCAAAGATGAAAGGCAGTAACAATAGGGACTGCAGAAGCAGCAGAGTCTGATGTAGCCTTCCAGATGTGAGATACAATCTGGAGATTAAATCTTTAAACGTCTCTCATAAAGGAAATGGAGCATGCATCGAGCAGTGATCTCTCTGAACTGTGTCTTTTAAATGATATCAATTGGTCTGGTTTTCAGTGATGAACTACAGTATGGTATGAAAGCGAATTGTTGGTGCCTAAGATGCTTCCTGCGCCTATAAAAACACAAGGTCAGTCAAATCTATTGGACAGATGATGGTAGCAGCTGCTCTAAATCAAATCAGAAAAGAGGGAGCTGTACTGGCTGGTCTGTCCATGAAGCTGCATGCTTTTTTTTTTTGGTAATAAGTTAAGACTTTCGGTGTATTCGTTTTCCCCCGTGGCCAGAAACGGTAACAAAGATGGAAAAGACCAGTGACATTTGTCTGTTAAGTTATTTGTTTACTGCCAGGGAAAGAACAGCAGTGCGTGCATAACTATGAAGTGTTTCATCTCTGAGATGCGTAAGAAAATGTCTCTGAAGTTCACGGATTAAACTAGTTGATTAATTTTTCTCTTTGATCTTGTTATCATAAGGCAGAGCTGCAACAGCAGGTCGACGGGATGGGTTTGTATAGATCTGAGCTGTTCTACAAAAGCTAATAACATCAAGAATACAATACAGAAACGCACAGCTTTTTGCACGGCGTTTTCTCTGACTTTCAGGATTAGCAGAGGAGGTCACAGCAGCACTGTGTCAGCATCTGAGCTCTGAATCACTATTTGTCTCCCTCTATTGGCTAAATTTATCCAAATATGATGAATTAAAAGGACTTTGTAAACATAGGAGACATTAACAACACCCCCAGAGTAAGTAAATGAGTAGGTTTAGCATTCATCTTTTGCCCTTTAGGTAGGCCTGCTTCCCCATAAACAATATTCTGTAACATTAGACTTCATGTACAAGTAGAAATAACTTAATCTCAAATACGGGTCAGGATTGCTGAAAGACCTATTACATAAAAAAAAAAAAAAAAAAGAAAGAAAGAAAAAAAATGTTATTATTGCTACTTAGGCTTCATCATAAGGCCACGTATTCATGTACTGGCCATTCATTCCTTTTTCATGTGTCATTAATGATGAATAAGGATTTCGGACAAAAGAAATAAATACATAAGGCCCAGCGTTCATGATTATTTTCATAAACCACAAAGGAAAAAAAGAACACTTTTATCAATAATCCTTTAATATATGAAAGAGGCATGTATTAACAGAATATACAGTGTAAAAGACCAAGTCCCACAGTTTTCATTTACAACACTTCTTCACGAGGTTACCCCTCGGAGTAGGCAGATCGGAAAAATACGGCCGATTGTGGTATTATTCTGCTGTTATCCACAAAGCTTTAAACATAAAAAACAAACAAACAAAGAAAACAGAGGATCTTCAGAAATTTTTGTGGTGGTTTATATCAGACTGACAAACAAGTTGTCTTCATAAATGTCATCTCTGTAAAACCCACCAAATCAACACAAATGCGTTTTCATACCAGCTCAAACCACAAATGTGTTCGATTTGGGAACGTCGGTACTAACACGTGTGGTATTGCTGTTCATATGCTAGCAAACGAGCCAGTTAAGCTGCATTCTGTGTGACATGAGCACGTGCACACGATGAGGTAAGACGTACAAATGTCTGATGTGCTGCTCATTTCTGTTAAACATGCTCGCAGGACATGTCATCCGACGCACTTGGCAGCCACTCTGAATTATACCTGTAAAGCAATTTTTAAAAGGCTCATTCAGATAATTCAATCAGTACAAATGAATAATCGATAATGGTTTATTCCAACCTGAACAGACAAGTTTGTGTATTTAAAGAAAAAGATCCACATATTCAGCTACACAGAGAAACCAGGACGATGTTAACTGGTTGTATCTGCTAATTAAAAAGGTTTTGTGATTGCATATAAATGTAGGTCCACACACACACACACACACACACACACACACACACACACACACACACACACACACACACACACACACACACACACACACACACACACACACACACACACACACACACACACACACACACACACGGAGATTGAGGAAAAGGAATGCTCATCCGCTTTCATGCTCGCTACAACATATTTAAAAATGTAGAAATCTTCAAGAAAAGAACATTAAAACATCTCCGCATACTCTTGATTCACATTCCTTATCTCGATTCATGTTATGCATTGCACTGCATCAGGATAAAGGGAAGTTCAAACTGAATGTGGAGCAGTAGGTCCACGCTGATAACAGACTTGTACATTCATGGTATGTATAAGGCTCCTTCTCGGGAATGATTTAAGCACCCACAGGGGGGAAGCAGAGAAAATTAAGAAGGTGTTTCTTGATGCAAGGCCATTATGATAAAGGACAAAGCGTAATTAGCATCGTTCTCTCCCTCCTGCTTTACCCTGCATTACAGGAATACAAAAGCAGAATTAGCCAAAGCCGTTAAAAACAAACATACTCGAGCAAGTTCACCTCTGTGGAGTCTGCATATTTAAACCCTGCCAGGCGGCTACTGCGAATTATTATGGCATCATTATCCTTATTACCAAGGTGACTGTCTTGGCACATCCATTCAAGCATGATGTTGGCTGCAGAGCGGTTTTTATTTAAGAGCTGCAGAACTGTAGTCCAGGAGAATTGACACTCACGGCCTCCGCCTGCGTTCAGCCAGATCCTCAGCATAACTCAAACGGCTGCAGCTCTTCACTTCATCAAACATAACACAGGATCTCATCCTATGCAAATGCACTCTTCTGTTATTTCTCTTTGGTCTTTGGAGGGAACGGTGTGTTAAAGACCCTGAGCAAAGACTTTCCAATTAAGATTTTTAGAAGAGAGAAAAAAAAAAAAAAAAAAAAAAACATGAAAATGCTTCACAGATTTGTTAAACTTTCTCATTTGTTAATTAGTGGCACACATTCGAGAAAAAAGAAAACAACAAACACACACACACACACACACACACACACACACACACACACACACACACACACACACACACACACACACACACACACACACACACACACACACACACACACACACACACACACACACACACTTCATCCAGATTCATCTAACAGACTGAACAGTAAGTGAAATCAAAGAAGCCCACACACAAAGCATGACAAACAACCTTCGCGGCACGTCACGAAAATATAACTCCAGGTGAGAATTAACTGCAAGTACATCCTGTAAAACGACTCCATATTTATTCTAAATGAAATCTGTTTTTGGAGATTACTGGAAGCTGTTACTCACTGATTAGACCTAAAGTGCTGATATAAAAGAGCCTCTCCTATACACACGCATCTACCTGAACCGGGGAGAAGTCATTAAGGCTCTGTTGCTCTTGTGCAGATGCATTGTTCTCCGCTGGCGATATTTCTGCTTGTGCATTCGCGGCGCCTAAACTCAAATGACTCCCACTTTGTCGTGTGTTCCTCTTTTGTCAAAAGAGCCCGATGTTTAAAAATACATCAGAATGGTAGAGGCTCTGAAACAGGTGCACTATGATCAGGTAGATTTTTGATTTTTTTTCTTTTTTTTTTTTCAAAAGGGAGGGGGCGTGGGTGAAAAGCAACATGTGACATGTGCACACGACAGACGATCTTAAGGTGGCGTCGCTGAAAGAACTCCTATGTATATGTATTCTGCAGACCGACTCTGAGAGAGAAGCAGGGAAAGTTTTCCTGCACTGTTCACAGAATATTAATGCTACTCATCTTTCAGCTAGTCTGCATTGCAATTCCAAACATGTTTTCTCATTTTTGAGAGTGTGTGTGTGTATATATCTAAAGTGTGTATATATGGACCTGTGTGTGCAGTCAAGTAAATCCGTTCCTAATCTAGCTTGTGCAATGTATCCGAATGACATTGTGACAGCCAGAAACAGCTGTTGTGGTTAAATGCTTTGAATAATATACAGAATTACTGAGTGAAGCCAGTTATAGCAGAACTGAACTCACTCCAAGAGTGTTCTGAATGACTGAATAAATGGGGGGGGGGGACCCCATAATAATTAAAAAGGCGGTGACGTATTATGTGTAAACTTTAACATGAAAAACAATGTGACTATTTCCTCAGATGGAAACCGTAGCGGCCAGACCGTTTTCTACAAATGCCGCCACGTGAGATAGATTGTTAGCTCAACTATTGTAATACACCATCAATAATCTAGTCAAAGTTAAAAGCAGCATTCATGTTATATTGAGACTGTCGCTAATATTAAAATGGTACGGCGTGTATTTGCTATTCTATTTAAAAAAAAAAAACAATCCAAAAGGAAAAAAAAAAGACAACACTGAATTAAAAGATAAAAGCGTTACTGTAACATTGTTTAATTGTCATTTGATTTCTAGGTTCAACTGGCACTTCCCACATGGAGGGACAATGAATTCACATTTTGGCCGTGGAAATGCCATTTGTTATCGTTTGGCATTCCTAATAACAACAGAATTGTGGCCAGACAAAACCTTGGCAGTTAGCTAATGATATTATTTGGTCTCCATTAGGACCGCTAACATTCACAATACGAAGCTAATTTGCAGCTGACTGATGAGCTGGAAGTAAAACAGGTGCCTGTAAAGCTTAACAATGAACCCGAGAACAGATTTATCTATAAATGACAGGAAATGAATGAAGAATTAAAAGAACATCTTTAACAACAGACATATGTTCTTTTGCAAAGACAAAAATATAAGACAAATATGGTACACAGAAGTCAAGTAAAAAGAAAAAAGAAGATAAAAAGGCCCCAAACTAGCAATCCCATGTGCTTGAGGGATGCTCGGAGATAAACAACAACCTCTATCATTAAACCCTCTTTCTCTGTATAGCACACACTTACAATCCTTACTATTTCATGTCATACAATACACTCAAACAGATGATGCAATCACCATAGGGCGAATGGGGTAACTTTTGGCGTTGATCTAAATTCAACAGACACGGATGGAAAAATAAGATATGCTTTTAACTGGCGGAAGGAAACACATTTTTAGCCAGGCCCTGAGGTATAAGGGAAGGGAGCGGTCGAGGTGCACAAGTTCCATGTACAGAACAGGAAGGACACAAAACTGGAAATTAATGGCACTTTTTACATTTGAACTTGAACAGAAAACTCTTGAAGTGACTTAAATTTGCAGATATGACCGACCAGTGTTCAGTTCAGTCTCTCTTTTGTTTGTTTTTTTAGTGGTCATAAAAAAGGTCACAAAGGAGAAAAATGACACGCAGACGAATCCATGCGGCCAGCCAGTCATCGTCCTCTGGAGGAGAAGGAAGTGTGGGTGTGGGTGCGAGCTGACTTTAAGGGAAGATCTTCAGCCCCCTTGCGGAGCAGGACAAAGGCTCTGTGACAACATGTTGCTTGAGTTTTTTTTTTCTTTTTTTTTGAAAAAAGACGTTTTTCCTCATTTTGTTTTGTTTTTTTGCTGTTGTTGTCTTTTATCCATGGCTTCTGATCTCCGAGTTTTCTGGTGTCCTTGTGCAACTGCGTGCCTTAAATAAATTTCTCTAAAGAAAAAAAATAATAGAGGGGGAAAAAAAGTAGGCAGGACTCTCTTCTGTATATTTGGGTTAAAATCCCAGCTGAGTGGTAAACAAAGTTCTGACTGTTTGGTTTGTCTGTGAAATATATTTTCTTTTTCGAGCGTCACTCACACACATATCAGTGTGTGAGAGCATGTGTGTGTGTGTTGCTTAGCTCAGTGGCAAAAGTTGCCGGCTGTCCGCCTCAGCCGGACGGTGTGCTATGCGAGTTTGGTGCTGGGGCCGCCCCACTTCAATTCTCCTGTCACCAGTTGGCTTTGACAGCTCTGATGTCACTCACGAGGTTTTGAGCAAGGCAGATACCAAAAATCTAGAAGAAAATAAAAACATTTTTTAAAAAGGCCACACAGGATTTTAAGTCACCGGATTAAGGCAAAAAACAAACAAACAAAAAAACCAAACTACAGTTAAATGTTCTCAACACTAGATGGAAGCGAAGACATAAAATCAAAAAACTAGAACTATTGTTAGTTTTAATTAAAGGCCTCATTTGCGATACAGCAGGTTTCTTAGTGTGAGAAATCTCCAAACAACAGCTCATTACCTGTAAAAGTGCAATTCCAACAAAGACGCCGGCTACAATAATCAGGTTGTCTTGAAGCCACTTCTCAAACTGTCCCACGCAGCCCTTCGTATAGATAAACTTCTGCCGGTCCAACTCCTTTTTCACAAACATGAGCATAATTCAAGTGCATTAAAGTTTTGAGCGAGAAAACGTGTTTAATTTACAGCATATTGAATGATCTGCTCTCTGAGAGGAAGCTGGCATTGCTCATTATTTAAACAAAAACTGGTACTCTGCCCTATGACTAATGCTGGACACAAACACAAGATAGTGTTTTGCCCACTGACTCCATCACAGTTGATGAGGGCGTGAAGACCTCACGATAAGCTGAGTCACAGCCTAAGATTGCAACATGTCAGTGTTCTCAATTACGCTGACTATCAATGCAGTGTATTCTTTTCCACCAAGGACACTGGTGGACTGAACAGACAAAAGCTGTTTCCTGTTGCCTGACAGATGGCCATTTCTGCTTTTGGATCCAGCTGATGATGTACGTGCTTTACTCAGACACGAACATTTTTACAAAAAAACCAAAAACAGGTTTAATTAACGCTGCAACGAAACTAAAAAGGGGATAAGAATCGGTGCCGCTGTACAATTCATTCTTTGTTATCCTTCAGACAAGTCAACCAGGAAAATCTTTTGTTCTCTCCCAGAACTTGAAATCTAGTTTTAGACCAATGAGGTAGAGAGAGCCACTTTGCAGCCAAAAAAAATAGCAGGAAATGCAATGTTGTTATAGCTGTGGACTTCCTCTAAAGCTATTTCAGCCCTTTGCCTTTGTTGTGCTCCTGTCCTTGCCATACTTCCTGCTCTTCCTCTTTCCCACCCTGCTCCCCGCTCAGGTGCTGCACAGGAACTCTCTGCACATCCCTGATAGTTTCAGCAAAATGTCAATGGCCAGGGCGTTAGCGCACAGAAAATGAATTCATAGCAACTCAATGGCAGGTGGTTCACTGTACTGCAGCTCGCCTAGCAACAGCAATCTTTCTGACTGCAGTGCAGTGAGTTGTAACCACCACACCCACACACACACACACACACACACACAGAGGAAAAGGGAACGGACTGGCATAACCCACTGAGTCGCCAATTACAGAGTGTAGTAAGGCTGCTCTTGAGGCTATAACTGGAGCCTAATTATCCCTGTTAGAAGAACAATCTGTTATTAAGGCAAGAAGCATACAGACTAGTCTGTGTAAGCTACTTAACCCACTATGTTCTCTATATCTAACACCAGCCATCTGGTTTTACCTATAGTAGTTTTAAAGAGAGAATGCAGAGAATGCCATAAAATCTCACATTTAATTGGTTTTCCTTTGCATTTCAAACACAAATTCACTTTTTGATCGACTGACAATCAAGTCCAATACAAATGAACCCAACTGTCACTCTGCGTTCGACAACTTAGACCGTTTCAGTCAAACGGGTTTGCAGGCTGTCAGTCAATTCGCCCTCGGGAGTATTTCTCTCCAGCAGCATTGCATCATTTTAACCAAGATTTCTTTCTTCCTGCAGAACTCCACATTTGCAGCTGACTCTATCGTATGAGAACTGGTTAAGCGTTGCAATTTGTTGGGACTCTAAATTACAGATTTCCTTGATTTCCTTGTCTAAAGAGATCTACAGAAATAGAAGAGATACCAACCATTTGCTGCCGAACATCATAACCACACTGTGTGTTGATGACATCCTCCTGCAAAAAAACCAAACCAAATGGAGATTAAAATGGGATCCTCGACCACATTCATCCGTTACAATTTTACCTAAGGTCAGAAGGTTTGAAATAATGACTCTTTGCATGAGAGAAACTTCTTATGTTGACACACATGATGCATGGCTACAGAGTATTACACGAAACAAAAAGCTGATTATGGACAGTTGTTTGTGCTGCTGAAACGCGACTCACTGCAGGGTCTTTGATGCAGCATGAAAAGGGAACGCCACAGCGCTCCCTACTGGGATTCCTGTCAGTGCAGTTGAAGTAGATGTTCATGTTCCAGTCGTCAGGCCCGTGCGCTCCACAGCATGACCACTGGGACAAACAACAACAACAAGCAGAGATTAAACAGCTAACTCTAGTAAACACACAGATGTACCTTCTTTGATCTTGCCATCTGAGCCCTTAACAGGCTGGCTCAGGTCAGCCTAGGTTGTTAGCTTACTATGGCAGGTAATGACTACAAACAGTGAGATTCAAGTATGAACACAAAAGCCAATCTAATCGCCTTTAGGGTGCCTCATGACAGAACCTAGCGTTTACACACAGGAGCAAATGATCTCAACTGCTTCCTCCACATAATTGGATAGCCATTTGACCGAAATACAATCACATTAATCAGAAAAACCACTCCACATTTGCAGCAGCTGAGTCTCTTCATTCTTACCATAACGAGGCTGACTCATCATTTTCTGAGCTCACATGTACAGCCGCATTTCTAAGAAAGGGAGTAACTTCTTCCAGCAAAGAGACATGAACGATTTTAAGATAAGAGATACCATCGGTGGGGGTGAACTCACATATTCCTGGGCAAAGTCGATGAGATTCTGCAAGTCGATGTCATCGCGGTATGCCTTGACATTATTGTTGATGAAAAAGTTAAGCTGGTCTTTGATCCAGTCCTTAAAGACGAAGGCAAGGATCCCTGCAGTCAGCTCCAGGAAGAAGATCAAACCCAGGAACACAGAAAACTGAAAAGTACAAGTAAACACATGCAAACAGAAAACAATACACCTGTCACTTCAAGCAGGGAACAAGGAGCACCAAAGAAAATCCTGTGCCTTTCCCTGCTTCTGCTTAAAAATGAGTGTAAGAACAACTTTAATGTAATGTTCCTGTGCAGGTCAGTTTGTAGGGCCTGCCCTGATTTGCTAAGTGAGAGTGTGGCAATAAAAACTGCACTCCCACAGGTCCTATTGAATAATCCCTTTACAGTAAATGTAGGAGAAGATGCTGATGATAAATGCACAAAAGCCGCATTAGCTCCTCACGCTGATGCCTGATTTACTGCTGCTAATGGACATCTGCTGGAGTTAATAGCTACTCAGAATCGCAGGCAGCAACAAGGCGAGTTTGTCTCTGTCAGTCACAGGTTTTTATCAATAAAGCTGAACCCAAATAAATCCTGGTGGTGTTGTGGCTGAAGAAAGAACTGCCTAATACGCATACAAAAAAAAATAGGCTTCAGTGGATCAGTATACCTTTCTGATCATTAAACAGGATTTGGTTTACTGATGAGGTATGATGTGCCACACCATCATTCATAGCATTTGGCTCAGACGAGTCAAAGTGACACCTGCTACACAGATACCTTCAGCCCTGGTGTGAAGTGCAGATCTAAGGGGTGTGAAATAATTAAAACAGTGTCTGTGCACATAAAGCCTAGAGGTGGCTTACAAATTTAAGCAGTAAGGTGTTCTCTCTGAGCGCTCCGATACATCCAGCAAAGCCCAGAATGAACATGACCCCTCCGACGACGATGAAGAGCCATACAGGGTCAAAGCCCCCTAAATCTGTGATGGATGACAGATTGGACAGCACGCCCTGAGGGGGAAGACAAAAAGAGTGGTTAAAATTCAGACCATAATATTTCCAAAATCAATCCTTACCATCCCCATGACAAGGTCTCAGTAAAAATTCTCCTTTTACAAAAACACAGTTAACCTTGAGAAGAGCCTGTGATGTCAAAGAGAAAAAGTGAGATTTAACTAATGTCACAGCCTGCTGGGCCCCGTTCACAGATGCAGACTTGTAGCAGGGAAATTTAATAAACTGAAATACTGTTATTCCATTACATTCTTATATATCAATGTGATGTTTTCAAAATAAAATAAAGAACCTCGCTGAGGTTTTGTTATCAGTTTAAATGCAACATGCACTCACTCTATGGCATTTTTGTGACAAAATTATAAAACAAGTAACTTCTCACAAGAGGCAAACTTCAAAGCCTCCTGAAAATACAGAGACATTTGCCCTTCCACTCTCCTCTCTGAAAGCCACAGTGTGACCACCATCTTATTTTGTCAGCCTCTGCGTTCTTAGAATTATTTACAACAAGACAGACTTCACATGTAATCATTCCCAATTCTTAACTATATTGTATATTGCAACTTTGATGCAATAAATTTGATCTTAGGCTGAATTTTCCAAAATTTTCAATTAAATGATTAGTGTCTAATCTTTATGATAGTTTCATTTTAATGGAGGTAGATAGAATATTATCCAAAATTCGAGAAAAAACACATTACATAAAGTTTGCATTACATATGAAATTATTCATGTCATTGAGTGAAACAAGTATTTCATCCTCTGCAAACCAGCCAGAATTCTGGCTCCCACGAGTGTGTGTTGGCACAGAGCCAATCAATCAATCAGTCAAGGATAGTCCTGATCTCAGCCTATTAAGCGTAAAAAGCGTACAAAGCACACCTGTCCAGCCTCTCCACCACCAAGGGCGAGACCAAAGAGCTGTCAAAGTCTGTCAGGGACAAAGTGTAGACCTGCACAAGGCTGGAATGGGCTACGACACCATCACCAAGAAACTTGGTGAGAATGTAACAACTGTTGGTGCGATTATTCCGAAATGAAAGAAATAGAAAATGAACATAAATCACCCTCAGTCTGGGGCTCAGTGCAATGAGAAAAATCTTACCACTGTGCTTGCCAACTGAAGTTTCTCCACCAAGTACTATGTCATGTTTTGCTTGGAGATCAAATACCTATCTCACTCAAAGCCTTGCAAATCAATTTATAACTGTAAATGTGGATTTTTTCCCCTACATTTTTGGTTTATATTCTGGCTGTCTTTATTAAAATCGATCGTGGCTCAAGAGTTGGGTGTTCGTCTTGTAATCGGAAGGTTGCCGGTTCAAGCCCAGTCTCGGTAGTTGTGTCCTTGGGCAAGACACTTCACCTACCGCCTACTGGTGTTGGCCAGAGGGGCCGATGGCGCGATACGGCAGCCTCGCCTCTGTCAGTCTGCCCCAGGGCTGCTGTGGCTACAACTGTAGCTTGCCTTCACCAGTGTATGAATGTGAGAGTGAACGAATAGTGGTATTGTAAAGCGCTTTGAGGGGTCCCGAAAAGCGCTATATAAATGCAATCCATTATTATTATTATTATTAAAATGAAAAATAGAGACAGTTTATTTCTTTGGAAGTGAGCAAACATCACACAAATCCAGCAGGAAATGAAATTAGTATTTCTTCCGCAGTAACAGTGGGCGTCGTTATTGTTTCTGGATAGCACACTAAAGAAGGTACTTTGCAAAAGCTCCATAAAAACGAGTTCAAGCTTGTTTTATTAACATATTTTTGTACAACCCTGATCCCTGCTATATTTTTCAGTTATTTTGAAAAAGGAAACCACTATGTGTATCCACTCTCAGTCTGACATCCTGTTTGCTTGTCATATATTGTAGTGAACATGCCCAACACTTGCAGCTAAAGTCGAGACAGCTCTCGTACTGAGTTAATCTCCCTCTGCATTGAGCAAGGACAAAACTGTAGGATGAAGGCAATGCTGGATGCTCATGTTTTTATGGCACTGCTGCAGAATAAACTGCACGCATTTAAATTTTAGCAGGAGGCCCTGAAACAATAATGTAGTCTGGCTGTGCACAGCAGGCTTGAAACTAATCATCTTAGTCACTGAGACCCAAACTCACCATTACGACTTTCCAGCAACCACTATTCATCATTCACCCTAATCCCTTTAAATTATTCACGCTGCTCCACAAAGGTACTCCAGCGCAGGCCGATTTGCACAGAGTTCATGACCAGACGTTACTAATCAGTACATGGTTCCACGCTTGTGCTGCGATTTCTTGCTAATTAATGAACAAATTGACTGGTAACTCCTCTGAAAGAAGTTTTGAACGTAGCCATGACTCACTGCACATGAGAGGTTAATGGCAACACCTGATCTTTGTAGCCTGTCCAGCGTTGACAATAAACAGCGAACCAGTTCCTGCGCAAATATACGATCCAATTTATCGTGCAACAGGCTTTCATACGAGACGAAGCACAAGGCATTCAAATCCTGGTAGCTGTAAGTCAAATGAGTGTGTCATTTGGACCCTATGGCTCCTTATTTGCAGCCACAGCCATTTAAAGCTCCAATCACCGGAAAAACAATTTAACCATTAGCTCGATATTGGTTCAACAAAACTTAGTTACACATCACACTGGAGCTGCAGCAGTGAGCATAATTCATATCCTGAGACGTGTTTACCAGGAACATTATGAGGTTATATGCCTTTAAGTGCTACAAAGTGTTACAGGAATAGAGCTTCTATTTTCCACGCCACTCTTCTCAAAAGCTCTGTTTACATCCAAACTCCATCCGATGAATTATACTTCCAGCTTATTACAGCTAGGATATCTGGAAGAATTTTAGCTATGTGGTAACCCGTAGCCAGCGTGTTTGTGTGCATGTGTTTATACATACCTTCTCCGCCCATGCCCACAAGCCTATACCCAAGAATGCAGCTCCTAGTAACTGTAAAACAAAGCACAGAGATGCGGCAGTGAGACGGGAGGCAACTGATACAAACTGAAGCAGTTTATTACAGATGATACGGTTGTTATTGTAGCAAGACCGGGAATGGTTTGGGAGTGGTGTGGATTACACTGGTGTCCCCCTGGCAACATATGTAAACAGCAGAACTGCTTGAGTTTTACTGTGGTAATTAAAAATCTAGTTCATCTTTTGTCATCCACTGCATCCTTTCTAACAATATTCACATAAGAACAAAGGGATCTCTCATTTTTAATTATCAGTGCACTTAAAAAAACAGAGAGAATCACATAGGAAAGAGACCAATAAAAGAAAAACTGATTTTAGGAGCTTTTAAATAAAGTGAATTCTTCAAAGATTAAATCACAGAGATATTACACTGAGCTGCTGTAAGGGTTAAAGAAAATCCGTCCAATATTAGTCAATATTAGGACGAGTTTAAGGCTCACTGCTTCAACTTGACTGAAAGCCAAGTGGCTGTGTTACTAGCCCACGGTGTCTAAAGATGTAAAAATGACACAAAAACAACAGAATAGCAACAGGATGAGAAAAATCACCGGTTTCTGGTGTTTACACGTAGAAATGTTACTGTCTAATCAGCTGCTTAGCTGCTACAAAATGGCATTCATAAGAGTTTTAGGATGTCGATGGAGAGAGCTGGGGGCAAACTCTAATGGTAATGCCTGAAATATAATAGCTTCATTGAAATTGTGTTAAATCATTTGTTGGGAAGCTGATTAAATCGCGAGAAGCAGGTAAACTAATGGCAGCCCATTAGCACACACCTAACAAGATCAACGTGACAGTCTTGCAAACAACAACAGCAGTCAGCAGTTGGATTGGGGGGGCTGCCTTGACCTGGTAGTTATATAAGCGTCTGTAGCGAAGGGTGTGGTAGATTCAACTGGAAAGTGACAAGCAGGAAGAGTCAGTGTATGCAGGCAGACATCAGAAGAGATTAGACTGACAGAGTGGGAGTATTACAGCACTTAGCCTTTGACTTCAAGTTTTTCATGCAGATTAAAGAAGCTGAAAACCGTGACAAAGGAAACCACTTGCGTCTTGCGGCATGAAATGCACAGCAACACAATGCATCAGAGTCGCCAGACAACATGGATAACTACTAGTTCACTTATTCAAAATAAGGACATTTGTACAAGGCTGCTTTCATTTTTCTATATTTGAATGTTAATAACCAATTTGGGGCACTGAACTACTTAAGCAGCTTTGTCAAGCTTGGCTTCAACCCTAAAATGGAATCTATGGAAGCTTTCATTCATTTTGCTTCTCTACTTCAATGCTGATCAATATTTTTAGGCAAAAAAGAAGACATTTTAGCATCAATACAACAGTTTTATTATCCGAGTCTGAACAGCATATAGGACCAGAGCAGAAAAAGGCAAGCATATGACTCAGGTGTGCAAAAATTCCAATCAGTTTCACATCATTGTTTTGCAAAGTGCAACCTTAGCACGCTTTGACGCACTGATGAAAGAAACTGAAAAGCTTGGAGGCAAAGCAATTCAATAGACTGGACATTTTGGAGCCTGCTCTCAGTTTCCACCTCTAGTGACTACACCCAGAAGAAGCCTTGCTCATAAGTGCTCTGTTTTCCAGTTCTTTTCCATGGTTCAGGAGTTTATTTTAAAAAAAATAACCTTTTCTTGGATATGATAATGGTTCCTGTAGGTCCCTACACTACACCGCTTTACCACAGTTGTGCACCAACACAAAAAGAGCAGTACACAATCTATCCAGGAATCTCATCAGTAGTAGCTTGTTTGCCTGTCCTCCCAACAGAATAGTGAACTTGTAGTCAGCCTCAAAAGCCAGGGCAGGAAAAGGAAAAGAAAAAACCCCCCAAAAAAACCATACTGTTTTTGCCAATTTTCAATGAACCCATCGCCATGTTTTTAGAAATCTAAATAAAGTTAGGAGTCAGAAAATTTACCTAATCTTTGGCACGCAGCTTTAAACCACACCAAAATCATTGTAATTCAATTATGCAGTAAGAAACAAGCTGAATGGTAAGCTGTGGCATTTTTCCAGTTCTGCTAATGGAAACATTTTTATCTGAGAGGGTCAAGCGGGACATGCTCAGTCCAGCTACTGCTTTCGCAATATTCCGCTTAATCAGGAAGAGTTCATGCCAGTAAACACACAAAACCAGATATTTTCACGGAAATGCATTTAGTTGGCTCATCAGACCTTGGAAACCACAACACATTCTGAGTAACAGTGAAAAACATTACTTGTTTACAAGAGAACTCCATATCACTTTTAGGCTGCATTTGGTAACAGTACCAGTACCCAGAGTTACACACCACAAACATTTATCTACACACAGAGAGGTACACCACACAGGCTTTTAAAATAACTAAATGTCCAAAACCCGATACAGACACCAACATTTTTCGCCCCTTTCAATCGAAGTGTTTGTTGTTATTTCACTAGGGATGTCACTCTGCCTCCTCACTGGATAATATCAAATAACTTGCCAAGCATCCTGGTATTATTTTGGTGAGCATAGTATTAAAATTTTCAATCTTGCATCTTTAAGCTCATCCAGTCTTTTTGATTTCACCTAAGAAATCTAACAAACCAACCCCATCAGTCGATACCAAGGAAGCCTTTAGTACATAATCAAAACATCTCCCATCTAGATTCTGCAAGTCATTTTTAACCTCCTAGGACCTGGCGTTCACACACGTGGACATCACATTTTGGGTTGTCTAGACCTAAAAACACTAAATTTTTCTCTACAAGGGCCTGATATCCACTTACGAGGACATTCTACTGCCACTGTTCTATCAAAATTTAAAACGAATGTCCTTATATGTGGATCTTATACTTGTCAGAAACAAAAATCAGGTAAAAAAAATAAAATAAAATCTGTCAATTCTTTGTTTTTACATTCATGAGGTCCTAATATGCCCAAATATCAAAGAGATATTAAAAATGCATGCCATGGAAGAGCTCGGGTTTTAGGAGGTTAAACGCACCCCACTCGTTCTTGCAGTCCTCTGCAACCAGCCTAGCTTCTGCTCGTCTAGGCAGTAGAAGCTAGGCATTTAAGAAAAACTAACAGGTGATCACATTCATCCTTATTCTTGCTTCGCTGCATTGTCTTCAACTGGATTTTAAAATTCCGTTGAAGACTATTTTAAATGTTTAGTGACATACAAAGCCTTGCTGAGACCTTATTCCATCAGTCAACTTCTCTGACCATATTTTGATTTATTTATTTGACATGTTTTTTAATTCATTACATCACTGAAATGTGAAAGAAAAGAAAAAAAACTGATGTGGCAAATACATGATGCAAAATCTGTTCCACTACCAAAACGTCTGGCTACGACTGTGTATGTGTGTGTATTAGGGCTGCCACGATTACGTCGACTATTAAAATCGTCGACGACTAATTTAATAGTCGACGCGTCGTTTGAAGCTTTGTAAGATCCCAAAAGATGCAGGAACACCATGCAGACACCACAAAAGTATTTTGTGATGTCTGGATGGTGTTTGGTTATAGAACCAATTTTATTATTATTTTTATTTCCGTTCAAGAAATAAATCATTGTTTCCCACATCAGGTTGTATTTCCTCCTGCCACAGCTTGAAGTGGCACTGAAGACAGTGTTAAAGAGACATCTATGCCTGGTACTAATTTATTCTTGGGGGCGGGGGGGGGGGGGGGGGGGGGGGTCTGTGAACTGTTATTTTATACTTTATAAAGTTAATGTAAGTTTCAGACGGGATGGATTCCTGAAATTTCTAATTTCTACTGAATGTGTTGTTTTGTTTGTTTTTTAATCTATTGCGGAGATTTGACAGGACAGATCAACTAAACAGTATTGGGAAATATTTACCGTGATAACTGGCAGTATGTGTTTGTGCTCTGTGCTTTTTGGAACCTTATCTGTAAATCAAACTTCCCTTTAAAGACCAGTACATTTTAGACTGAACTTACTGAAAGAATACACAACACAAAAAGAACAAACTGTCTTTGTATAGTGCTTGCGTAACATCCTTATTTTGACTAACTTTTCTCACAACCTGAATCAAATTCAGGTGAGCTTGTGGCAATAGAATTAGATATGTGAGACAAATCTCTAAATACCACTCTCTGTGGCAAAACGTCCTTCACCTTATTAAGAAACTCCTTAAGCAAGACAGCTGGCTTTGGGACTTTGTTGATCAGGTGCTTTGATGAAGGAAACCTGCTACCTTTTCCCCAGTAAAGGTTTTAACAGAGAGGACAGGAACAGCGCTGCAGTTCTGGACGGTAGAAACATGTTTTCTTTCACTCAACCTGAGCTCACCATCTGCTGTTGTTGTGTTATCAGTGTTTTTGTTTAAAGTCTGTTTTTAGTCGCAAATGTGGGTTAAACCCTTGCGTCTGTTTGTCCATGGTGACAGTAGTGTGTTACAGAGCCGTGTGCTAAATGAAACGCCGACGCAAAGAATTTCTGTCGAAAACTTTTCTTTTACAATCGAATTATTTGAAATACTCAATAAATCGTTACAGCACTAATCTCTTTGTACAACACAACAATGTACGAGTCACCACCTTTGGTTTTTTAACAATATGTTATTAAAACACTCAGGATCTGTTCATTTAAATCTCACCCGCATGGATAATGCATTTCTTTTGCTTTTGATTAATTTGATCATTCTGTCAAACCTATGTATTTTACCAGAAACTAATTAAATAAAGTCTGAATCTAGATGTCTCTTTATTTGCATTATTATTCAAATCAAGGTTCCTTCGGTGTCAAGTGCTGCTTGTAAAATATGTCCTTCCCAGAGCGAGGGTTTTCTCTCCATGTGGACTAAGAGATTATCAACACTTGAAAAGATGCCTCCCTAAGCCAGCTGATCCCATTAACCTCTACTAACTGTCAGACAAATCAAGCTCCCCACTCCTGCACACGCATGCACACATACACACACAGGATATAGTGTGAATCCCCTTTCCATGACTCCCTAAAAAAATGAATATTTAATGAGGGGGATAGTGTGACACCGTGATTCTCAATCTCAGCAGCAATGTCAACAGGGTGAGCAAATTGTTAAGCTCCTTACATTCCACAACATATATCTTTACTACTAATACTAATACTTTCATTTTGCATCACATGGCTACAAAATATATATACTATTTTTGCAGTTTAATTCTTTACATCAAAACTTAATTCGAACGTCCAAAGAAAATAAACATTAAAGATTCAACACCAGATTCTGAGACAGAATGAATGAATAGAAAAAAGGAAGAAATATCACTAAGCGCACTCTGACACCATGTGTTGGTAGAAGTAGAAAATAGGAAATGTAGCACAAACGACAAAACAGGAGGACGGCAGAAAATGGAAACAGACATTTAAAAAAAATATGATAGCATTTCACAGAAAACAAACCTAAATGTAGACTATGCAAAGCGGCGCTTTCCTTTCACGAACGTACCCCGAGCTGTGATGTCAACTCTGAACGGGTCAATTTTAGAGAGTTAAGTTTATGTTAATAATGTTTATGTTAGATGACCTCTCAGAAACTCCTCAGGATGATACTTGCTAAAGAAACACCATTTCAGTTTTGTTAGCTAATGAGTGAAATGTGATAGTAACCCATTAAACAGGAGTAGCTACACTGTCTCCTAGTCTTTTATTTTTTCCTCACTCTAATATTAGCATTTATTCTACTAAACCTCTTCCACCTTACATTAGGTAGTTATTCTTTGGGTTATAAAGTTTCATTTGCATTGAACACTACACTGTCTGAGAAACTTTGATATACAACTACAGTGATTGGTAACTGTCTTTTCTAATTTTGTTTTGTTCTGTTTTACTAGTATTAAGCACAGGCGTATAGATGAGTTGGTTTTAAAAGGGGGCTCTTGCACCTCTCAAATGGCTGAAGTCATGACAGAGAGGATGTCTAGTTATCAGCATCTCAAAGACAAGAGCAAGCCTCATTCCAGAGCACATCCACTGCAATCATGAAGTCATAAACTGAATCATCTGTAAACTTTGCAAACTTATTATTTTGGACTGGAAAAGAAAATCTTTTTGATTTCTTTTAAATATTTATTTGAGTTTGTGGGCAGAAGCCATTTTTAGTTTTCTATTAGCACGTCTTTTGTTTAAATACTGCTGGCACTTTTATTTCGTATTACATAACATTTTTATTTTTTTCATTTTTATTCTGACGGTCCTGTTGAGTAGTGTTAAGAACAGTGTTGGTCAAGTTACTTGGGGAAGTAATCAGTAACTAATTACTGATTACTTCCCCAAAAAAGTAATCCCGTTACTTTACTGATTATTCATTTTCAAAAGTAATTAATTACTTAGTTACTTTTTAAAAACACGATTTACAACCTGAAGAGGTGATAAAGCGATAGATCTTTCAGCCCAATTCTACTTTTTCTACATAATCCATCATACAAAATGTAATCAAATGGAAAATTATCTTTTTTTTAACTTGTTTTATCAGTTTTAATCTTTTAACTTTATGCATCAAGCAGAAATTTAATTATATGCAACATTCTCTGACTGGAATAAATTAGTTTAACATTTAAACCTATTTTCTGCACATTCCAGCACATAAAATAAAATATTTTTTGTGTTTACACTCAGTCTTTCAAATAGATGCAAGTAAAACACAGCAGAAAATAAATAAAGTCAAAGACTCAGCGGTCCTTTTGCTCTATTTTCACCTGTAAAGCAGGAGTAGAGTAGGCGGAGGTTTACGCTGGTGCAGGTGTGCTGCGGTCAGTTGAAGAATCCGCGAGTTTCTCTGTGAATTTCCCATTACGTCGTTGCGCACTCGGTGCTTGTTTAGGGGTTTTGTTCGCTGTAAAAAGAAGTTTTCTTCCCACGCACAACGGACACTAATGTAATTGCAAAGCTGTCTGACAAATTTATTTACATATTGTGTTCAGTGATTAAGGCTACATATCAATTCAAAATGATCAATAAGAGATAAAGGCAGAAGTGGCATAATATATCATATAACTGATCAGCTGCCATGTCGCCATTTTAAGGTAGAGTCACTGAAACGGCCTGATATGAGAAATGCTGAAAATAAGGTAGCTTATCAACATTTATTCCTTCATTTCATAAATACTGAGAAAATCTGACTGTCCTCTGTGCCAAAGGTAAGGCAATAAAAAGTCTTGCTCTCCTTAAATGCTATCAGTAATGCAATCAACATTGCAATAACTAGACAAGTTTATCCATGACTAAGTCACAGAGCATGTCTCCGAATAGCGTCACACCTGGTTGTTTACAGGTATGCTCCAGAGCTGTAATCATGCAGCTTGCCTTTTGGTGCCAAATGTGAAAAGACAGAGCTGTAGCTGGCTAATAACACTCTCCCTTGCATTCAACCAACTCAGCAACTTGGTTACAGCTTAACAAGCTCTTAATTACAGCGTGCAGAGCTCCCAAACATTTCAGCAGCTCAGGCAGAAAACGTGATTAATTAATTGGATGTGGGGAATGTGTCTATTCTAAGGATGAGAGAAGGTGTGTTGTTCTTGGGTGAGAATGCCTGGCTGTCAACAGCAAGCCTGGGTACTGCGAAACCTCACACCAAAAGCAAGTATTGTTCCATTTTGTTCACAATATTTATGGCCTTACAAGCATTTTGTCTCAATTTAGGCAGCCCTTTCAAGCCTGACAAGATCACTAGAGGAAAGACAAATGGGTTGATTTGTGGAGTATAAACCCCATCTCTTTCTATTTCAGCAATGCACTGGCTTGTCTGTCAAATCCAGTTCTGCAGCACACAGACAAGAGTAGAACATCTTCTAGTGATTATTAACGGAAACAGCCAGCGAGCTGGAACTTGTTCCACTGTTTTACAGAGAATTCAGACACATGACTGTTAGCTTGGCCTAACTGTCAAACACTGCAAAAGAACACAATGAGTCAGATACAATGCTGAAAGCCCATGACTCAATATTTCCTTGTTGATTGCTCATTCAGATGAAACTACAATAAACTCTGTATTTATGTCGATAATAGTAGCCTCTGTATCTACAAATATCATGTTCATGGAAATATGTGGCAGGTATGGTGCACTCATATTTGTTTTTGAAGGAAAAGTGTTGCGGAATGAGGAAGCGATAAGGAAAGTTTGAGCAATGCCAGAAAAGGCAGATATACATGAAGTCCGTGTTCCTTGTGAGTCTGATAGAGCAACCGTATGATGGGAGAAAACACAGACTTACAAGCCCCCCTCCCAGCCTTTGTTCTCACCATTACTCTTTGTGCATTTGTGGGTGTGTGAGCGAAGACAAACAATGCTGTCCCGCACAGTCTGGGTGCTATAGTATAGAGTGAAAGAAAGCATGGAAAGGGGAGGGTTGGGTGGTATTCAGACTGTATGGCCTTTTCCTTTAAACTGTGTGTGGGAAGACCTCCTGGGGCAGACAGACACGCCATTCCTTCACCCACAGACATTATATTATACCAGCCCACAGAGGCGATGCAGATGAGTGAGGAGGGAGGTGTGGGCAAGACTGAACAGAGAAACTTTTCAGAGACGGGATAAAGATGGAGGGAGGGGTATTGTAAAGTAGACGTGCAACCACTTGCCACTGCCCCATCAGTTCTGGTGAGAATTATGCTATTGCTCAGCTCAACTAGGAGCAGAAACTATTATGAAAGAAAATTGCTCCTTTATTTTTCTTTACTAAACTTTACATTTAAATTGAGAAGTTACATTTATAAGTAATCTGTCTCTGATGGCCAAAAGTTTCTAAATGGAAAACTGTAAAGTTTACAAGTAATAAGCAGAGGCACGCAAAAAAAAAAAAAAATCTAAATCCTAAATAAATGGAGTGTGTAGCTGACATTTTAGGGCATGAACACTGTCCTACATTAAACAAATAATTTCCTCCTCATTTACAACAATCTACTTCTGTGCATGACAACACACTTAAACATCAACAACACCGCATAGATGGATGGGGAAAAAACGTGACTTTCATTAAAATCAAGTGACTCAGGAAAAAACAAACAAAAAAATATATACTAGATGGAGCTCAGCGATCAACTTCCATTGGCCAACTGCAACTGTGCTAACGTTCCCGACGTTTACACGAATGTGCACTTCAAGTTATCACTAGTTACGTGAAATTTCTAATAAAAACAAAAGGAATGAGTAACAACATTGTGTTTACTTACCCAGAATACAATGTTGAATCCAAATAAAACGTATTTCACACAGCAGCTGACTTCGGCTCCTTTAAAATGACGGTGTTTTCTACTCATTCTTCCACGGAAAGTGGTGGCTAACTGACGAGCTAGGCAACTACTATGACTGATAATCAACCAAAGCTACAGTTCTTAAACAACTGAATACAAGGTTAGCTGGCTCCATCAGCTAAGCAAACCCCGCGTTAAGTCTTCCGGGTTGGTTAAAACTCAGACATATGTGGCTAAACTGTCTTTAACTCGCTTTGACTATTAGCTTGCTAGGCCAGCTAGCTCGCAACTTCTATAGTTAGCATTGGCTGCTAACAACAACAAATCCAGGAGCACTTCAACTAAGGCACACAGATGCGGCTCTGCAGCTCCGTCGACATTCAAGTTGCCTGGTGTTTACGTCGCTTCGCTTGCCGGATGATCGAGATGGCGGTACTTCAGCTACACTTCCCTAATGTTATCTGTGTCGCTGCATCGCCGCTTGTGAGTCTTCATCCTTGTTGTTTTGTGCTGTAAAACAAGCCCCTGCTGTCAAACGGGAAAACCACTGCGCTGGCTTTCGCCCTTTTCGCTTCAAGAGCGGCCTCTTGTGTCTCAGCCTAGCTTGACCACACAGAGAATAAGCACTGTATGTACGAGGTTGCTTCATTAAAAGCTGCAATAGGAAGTGGCCAGGTTTATAGTGTGAGTTCAAATTGAAGGAGTGCACAGTAATAAAAAAAAAACAAAAAACGGGACAGGACAGTATGAGTAATGATATTAACAATCATGTATAATGATTAATAATTAGCTAGATTCTAGCTCATTATTTACACCTTTGCCTACACCTGCCACGACGCATTAAAATATCTGCAGTGAGAAAGGTCGATTAAGAATGACACTCTAATAAACTGGGGTACTCAAGCGCAATTATATATTCATAATTTCAGCCATAATGTTCTGGCATGACAGGCTGAGTAATTTCACTCCTTTAAGTAAGTCAGTGAAGGAGAAATATAGATAACTGCAGAATATTGTGAAAATGTTGTGAAACGTGATCAAATGAAAAAGGAAGTGAACAATCTGTTCTGAACAACTTTGCCTCATTTGAACTTCTGTCTGGAGTCCTACAGATGGCAGTCTATGATCCTGCGATAAATGCATTTCCTTTTCACCTCTGGGTGCTCCACTCTGGGGCATGCCAACCTTCTAACTATTGCCAGAAATGTGTATTATGTTGTACTGACAGTAAACACAGCATAAAACTGTAAAACCAAACAGTATTAGCCTGCATTAGCTATTAGCTACATGTAATATTTTCATCCGGTACTCTACTTTTTCTCAATATGGCATAAACCCGCACCTAATAACAAGACAAAGACATATTATGAAATTACAAATACACTGTCCACATTGTCATATAATTTTAAAGGAGCAGCTGTTAAAGGGCCTTAATGTTGTAGTGATACATTTAATAGTACATTTATTGGCTGATAAAGTTTTATTGATTATAGAATAAAAACACTAACTTAACATTGTAAATGCGGATATGTTACTACTTATCTTCCGTGACCAGCTTCACATTTTATTTAGATACATCATAGCTAGGGAAATGTTATGCCACTGATGAACAATGGCTGTAAGGTCAGTTTCTTGATCATTAATATGTAAATTGTCATGACCATTGATCAATGACCATTGATCAATGTACCATTCACAGAGAGTTGGGAAATGGCTGCAATCATGAAAGATGTACCCTTAGGCCCCTTTCTTGATCTAGCTCTTTCCCTTTTCACGTAAATGGAATCCTTGACTACCCGTTCAAACCAGCGTTCCTTCCTGTCCAGGATGTGAGCATTCTCTTCATTGAAAAAGTTGGCACTGGCCCGTAGGTGTGAATAGACTGCAGAGTCCTGGCCTGACGACGTAGCTCTTCTGTGTAGTGCCATCCGCTTAGCCAGAGGTTTTTTGATTTCCCCGATGTAAAAATCGTGGCAATCCTCCTGGATCTTAACAGCGTTACTCTGTGCCGGGGGACCGGATTCTTGGGGTGGACCAATTTTGAGGCAGTGTGTTTCGGGATTTAAAAGCGACAGAGGGGGGGTGTTGAGAAAAAATGCATCTCAACTGTTCTGACACATAAGGGATCACTAAATTTAAAGGATGCCGAGAGCATCCTTTAAATTTGCTTAAGGCCTTCTTGATGTGATGTTTTTCTGCTTCCCTGGCTGCTGTACCTGTGGGGATGGTGTTCGTCATGTGTTGTAGCGTCCTGATGTCACCCAGTTTGTGTTCCAGTGGTTGATGAGAGTCAAACCTTAAATATCGATCCGTATGCGTAGGTTTACAGTACACATCAACTTTTAAATATCCCCATTACTCATGGAAATCTCACAGTCTTTAGACTCAAGTTCACATCAAGTTTGCCAGTTCTGTAAACTTGTTGTGTTGGTCCACCGAGTTTATGTGATCAGTGAATTGTGTTATGTCCTGAGATTTGATTTTCACCCAGGTGTCATCCACATACCTGAACCAATGACTTGGTGGTGTTCCAGGGTAGAATAACGGGCCCTCTTTTTTCAATTATATTCCTCATTAGGGTGATGGTTTTATAAAAGACAATAGCAAAGACAAACTGAAAATATTTAATCTAGTGTGGCATTTTTTTTATTCTGCATAAAATCATTCAAAGATCATACAGTTATGCAGCATGGGTTATAAAATGCAGGCATGCAATCAGCCCCCCCCCCCCCAAAGCACTCCAAAAAAAACCTGCTTTCAAATTCAAAACTATAACAATTCTTGTTAAAGTCTGAGAACTTCTGCAGTCCACCTAGTGGTGACCCAGGTTGAACTCAAGCCGTGACAGTGATAGGCCTAATCCTGCTGAAGGAGCCGGGTCACTGTGTAGCAGGAGTCCCCGTCACTCAAAAGACAAACAGGGTAAATATTTAGAAATGTGCTGATGCTTTTGGCCTGAGTGTCAGGGAATGAAGGAATGATCTGTTGTGCTAGCAAACGACTTGAGAAGGTGGTGTAATATGGCTCCACACTTGAAACATAACATCGTTCTGGCAGCAGTTATGTTTGCGGCTAAGTGCCACCATCATCATGTCAGCATATTGCATTCTCCAGCTGTGGGCTTTTATTTTTTTACAGTATAGAAGTGTTTGAAGGTAACATTTTGAGTGACACTTCTCAAAGCAATCAAGTTTTTGAACAACCCCTTCTTAGCTGATGAAATGGAATGAAAAGAAGTGCAAATCAAGTATGAAGAGAAACAATAAAAATGAACGAGAACATACATTTGATTTTTTATATGCATTTCAAATACATACTGGTCCTCCAATCATCTTCTGACAATCACTTTACAACGTACAACATTCTTCAAAATCTTTTCTCCCTCCTCTCCATAAAAGCACACACTTGTGTGACATCCACTTTTACTTCTGAACTCCTCTCGAACAGGCTCTCAGTGAAATATATCAATTTTAATCCATTCCTTGTCTCAAACCTTAATCAACCGTTTTTCTGTCGACAACAGCAAAAGAAACAAAAAATACAACAATTTTGACATCTTTCTTGGAACTCGGAAACAGTGTTTGATTGAACAGTTGTATCAATGCCCTGTCTTACCTCCACATAAGTCTCTGTATTTAACATTCCCTTTTTTTCTGTCATTCTTCGTCAGTCTGTCTATAAAGCTTACATTCATTTCAGCAAATCAGAGCAACATCTATACGCTTTGCTAAACTCATTATTGCACTGTGATATTTATGCATTTTACTTACTTTGCAGTGGTTACAGCTGGTAATAAATGAGTGTGTGCTACCTAAATACTGCTGTGTTTTTGTACTATGAGAATGCCTCATCCAAAGCAGTTTAAACTCACTTGAGGGGTATATTTACATGTTACTCATTTTCTTCAACATTTTTAGGTCTCAACCCCAATTTTCTACTTGCATCATAACAATAGTTCATTAATGATGTTTAAAACTGATACTTTTTCTTCAAACGCTTTTCAAACACAGTATCGACAGTGAAGATTCTGTATGTTTGTTGTGAAAGTATAATATGTATTGAAAAATCTTTGGTTATTTTGAGTCTTTTGCACTTTTTTTGGCATGTAAGAAGCATACAAGCCACAGCAACTGTGTTGTGTAAAAAGCTTGTTCTTGTCAGGCCATACTACGAATGTGAGCCATATGAAATACTATAAACTACCTCGATACAACATATACCATTATAGGATTTGCAATCAAAGTTACTTATGTAGTACTTATCTAATATTAGTCTGATGAAATGTCTCTAGAAACTCAGTTACTTGGTGATCTACTTCCACAAAACTCTATGAAATCAGAAACTGTGCTTTTGCCGACACTCAATAACGCCCTCACAGGTCAGTGGAGATGGTACTTCGTTTCACCCTCAGGCTGCCGCCCCAGCCGCGGGGACAAGTGTTGTAGGAGTGGAGGCCGGGCGAGCGGAGGCCTGAGTCTTCGGATTCAACAGATGCGTCGGAGTCGGTCAGGGAGCGAGTGTTGTAGAGACGCACAGGAGAACAGATTCTCTGAGTTGGAGTTGGGGGAGGGCTGGTGAAAGTAGGGGACTGTGCCCCCAGTGACCGTGACTGGAAGAGGTTGACGGGTGGTTTCTGACCGTCGTAGCTCAGTGATGAGATGGGAAGACTGTGACCACTTAGTGCACCAGGAGAAGGGCTGTTTTTACGTTTGGCTGCATTGATGATATTTTTGGCCAGCAGGCGATGGTTGGCTTTAGAGTCCAAGTTGTTAACTGTGGGAGACATGCAGCGACTGTCTTTGGTCAAGGAAACAGGAGAGGTGACGGAGGATGTGTAAAGAGGTTTAGTGGTAGAGAGAGAGAAACTGGTTTGAAAGTGTGAAGGAGACTGAGAACGTGAGCCCCATGGAGGAGACACAGGAGATGTGACTGTAGATGGCTGGGATGGTCTGGATGTGGAAACTAAGAAGCTAGAGGACTGGACCTTTTGGCTTACTAATGGTGATTGGCATCTTGATCCCCAAGGAGGGGTGGATACATTTGTTTTGGAAGGTCTGGACGTAGGAACTGAGGAGCTAGTGTAAGGCTGGGTATTCACCACTGGGGATTGGCATCTAGATCCCCAGGGAGGTGTGTGTGGTGAAGTCGCTGTAGATGATTGGGGAGGTTTAGATGAAGAAAATGAGAAACCAGTGGAGGGCTTGTTGTTCTGGGTCTTTGGGGATTGGCACCTTACACCCCAAGGAGGAGAAAGGGGAGAAGGAGATGTAGAAGTTTGGGAAGCAGGAATTGGGGAAATGATAGCGGACTGGCTGACCACTGGGGACTGACATCTTGAACCCAAAGGAGGAGAGCGTGGAAAGGTGGCTGTAGATGTTTGTGAGGGTCTGGATGTGGAAGTGGAGGTAACTGTAGAAAACAGGATATTCTGAGTGCTCATAGGCGATTGGCATCTTGAATTATTACGAAACGATACAGGGGACGTGACTGAACGGATGGAGCTTGTGAGGGGTGGTGGGCTTGTTTGGAGGCTAGAAGTCCAGCTTCCAGTAGCTGGGCCGCCCGGGTTGCCTGTGAGGTTACGTGTCCTGGTCGGTGTAGATGTCTCACTGGGAACTTCAGCAGGAGTGGACTCCTTTGGTGTCTGTTGGATCAGGACAAGTGTTTCTTTAATCTCTTAGAAATATGTATTCAAAAACACAGTATATTAAATACACAAAAAGTTAGGCTATAGTATTGTTAATCATGTGGATAAGTAAATGAATCTAAAAGGTTTTTAATTAAACTGTGTCAGGATGTGTTGTTCGGAGAGTCTGTTCAGATGAAACTTCACACAATACACCCAGAAGATCAACTAGGTAAACTTAATAAGTGAACCTGTGATGATAAAACTGTGCCCAGCCTGTGCCTCAGCAGCATTCAGGTTATGTTTGTGCACTCCCTCCATCTGTATGTGTTTATCCAGCCTCCCCTGGCTACCAGCCCACACAGGCCCTGTCTTAAGTGTCTCTCTCGGGTTACTGTCATCTGGCTTTCACGTAGAGGATAACCTTTGCAGAGATATGTAGTTACCTGACAGAAGCAAGGCTCGCATCCATCTCATGTCTATTCTAATTAGGGAATACTCCCACTCAGTATGATATTATGATGAAACTAACCTGCTAGGATCACCTTCCCGAGAAGTTATGGTCTCATAAGACGAATGTTAATGGTCATATTTCAAATGTTCGAGGCTACTTTGAAAGAAAATAAGGCCTAGGTCAGGAGTCATAGCATTTGTCTAAATTTCTGACCCCCTCAAGGCCAGCCAGGGCAGAGTTCAGGCCTTAACATGAACACGCATAACTCAAATTGTTATGGGGGAAAAAAACATCTTGTAATGGAAATCTTCAGTTTTTTTCCCCAGAACTTTAAATGTCACACGCTGTGTAACAAAACAGATCTGCCCCCCCCCCCTGCCGCAAGCTATCTGTGTACTTCAAGGAGGTATAAATTTTATTAGTGTGTTTCCAGTGATTGCTTAAAAGGCAAAAGAGTGAAAGTGACAAACAATTAACATTGGAAAAAGCCAGTGAAGTCAGGAAATGAGGAAAAAAAAGTCAGAATGGAATCCGTGTAGAGGGTTAGCATAAAGCTTTAATCAGAGGAAGAAAAGGTTCAGTCGTACATAAAACAATTGGATAGAACAGACGGAAAAGAGCAGCGAATCAAGGTTTGTGAAATGAAACAGACACAGTCCCTGTGCTCTGAAACAACAGCGTTTGATGACGGAATTACTGCTTCAAGTCATGAAAAACAAAAATATGTATATAGCAGGCAGATTTGAAACACCAAAGAATTCAGGCACACACCATATAGTTAAGTAGAGCATGCTGAAAAGCAGAGTAAATTAGCATGAAGGCATAACGATAGAAAAGTAGTTCTCTTGCTGCAACTTTCATGTCAGTGAACAGCATTAAATTGCAAATCGTAGATCATAAAGCAGATGCTAGACCATCTGTTAAAGTGCTTTGTGAAGCAGCATCACCCGAGTGCCCAGTGGAAAAAAGTGTGAGGCTGTTTCTCATCATATTTTAAAATGTGCTGAAAATGGACGTTCTTGAGTGCTGATGTGCTTCGCGGCTTTGGGAATGGCAGTTGATTTTCATTACGCTGAGGCACATTTTACATTTTCGAAGGATAATTACCAGTCTTTGGGTTTTTTTACTGACAAAAAAGACAAATAATATGCACTGAACAGAAGATAAGACACAGATAGCCATGGCTAAAACTGTTAATCTGTCAGTAGTTTGATGAAGATGTTACATAGTGTCTAAGAGACACATAAATTCTCTATAATGTGTGGGATTATAGTAATAAGAAGCACAAGAAAAAGAAGAAGGCACACGTTAAACAGGCAGTGTAATGAATCGTAAGTTTTAGCCCTATCAAAATCACTTCTGCAATCATGTGTTTAGTATCTAAAAAAAACCAAACATTTTCTTTCAGCACATTTTCTAAAAACGGTACAAAGAGGGTCTCCACACCTGCGGTGCAATCCCTGCCTTTTTGGCAGAAAATGTGGGCCTTGGTGCCTGTACTGATGACCGGGGAGAGGACACCCTGTCTGGAGAAAAAGCAGACATCGGAGAGCTGATCCTCGGATGACCAGATGTCGGATTTGAAGGATAATCTGGTCCTCCTGTAGGGCTGAGAGGTATTTGATGAGACATGCACTGGGCACTGAAGTTAAAGGGAGGATTGTTAGGGAGTGAAGTCTGTCTGGAGAAAGTTGGAGTGGCGAGCTGGTTCCTGGCCTGTGGTGCTCCTTTGGGTAGGGTACTGATGGGGTCCTTGACTGGGTTAATGATGAAGAGAGAAGAGTTAAGCTGGTATGGCCGGTGCCTCGACAGATCCATCTCTATCTTGGAGCAACCATTTTCCAAAGGCGGCGGCTCTGGAACTGGTTCTGGTGGTGGAGGTTTTTTCATTGGTTTCTGCTTGACTGCTTGTTGCGCCTTGAGATTTTGTGAAAGTTGAGCACACATGTCAGAGTTTTTAGCAATAGCTTTGACCCTACCAGGCATGTTTGATGGGTAAACCCAAGATGGTGGCAGAGACATTGTAGGAGAAGGAGATCTAATTTGGCCTGCGTTCTGATTCTCAACCACATATTTTTCCATCCTGGACTGACGCTTAGCAAACAGCTGAGCACCTTTTCCGGACACATTTGTAAGCGACTGCTCCGGTTGGTGCTCTGCCCTCGGTCGGGTCCTTGAGCTCTTGAGACAAGAGGCCCATTCTGGAGCTCTTGCTCCCTCTGTCCTGTCCTCTTCCTTGGCGAGGAAGTTGGAGGCTTCTGCACCCAGAGCCAGTAACTCTTCTTCAGATCCTGGCTCAGGGACAGATTTGTGTCCATGCTTCTTTCTTTCATCTGCCCCTTGCACTAGAGAAAGTAGCTCGGGGTTTGGAGCGACCACCGGTTTCTCTTTGAATGTGAACATTGACTTTTTATTTGCCCTCCTGGCAGCACCCTCCTCAAGTATTCCTGTTTTGATTGGTGTTGTCATCTCCCTCTCCCCTGATGGCTTAGGAACAAAAGTGGAGGGTTTCGGGGCTGTGGGGGGGCCATAATGGGGCAATTGTGAATACTGGGAAGCAGAGAAATGGGATGGTGGAGGAGAAGAAGGAGATATGACAGGAGACATTGGAGGTGGACTGGAGTAGTAAGTCTGTGGGGGCTGGTTTGTAAAAGCAGGTAGAGGTGGTGTGGGATATGACGGAGGCGGAGGGGGAGGTGAGGCCACCACAGGCTGGGGGACAGTAAAAGCAGGGAGAGGAGGTGTCGAGTAGGAAGGAGGAGGGGGGATGTCCATGACAGGCCTGACGGTCTCCGGAGACTGCACCGTGGGCGGAGAAAAGAAAGGTCTGGCAGTTCTATTGATGAAGGAGCTTGCCTGCTTAGATGTGGGCACAGACACCTTCTCAGGACCAGAGGCGCCATGACAGCCATTAGGAAGCTTTCCAGCAGGATCTGGCCCTGTTTGCCTCCCATTTATCTCTGCTTCTCCTTCAGCATGTACTGACACTATCACATCAGTGGTTTTACTCCCTGGCGGAGTCTCACGCTCGGCCTCATCCTCTAGATCCTCGTGAAATTGATGTCGTGCCTCTTCCTCTTGCTCCTCCTTGACAGGGAGGAAGTGTCTCTCTTGTACAACACGGTCATCAGTGTCTTCTTCTTTGTGGAAATCCTTAGCCGGCTCATCCATGATATCGCCCACTGAGCGTACTCTTGCAGGTGTCGAGAAGACCGACTTGTCAGCGGTCGTGTTCTTTAAGTTTAGGTCTCTGTCCTTTTCCTCACTGCTCCTCTCTGCCCATGTCAGTTTGTTGGATGGGGGGTTTGTTTTCACATTCTCAGCTCTGTCCTCCTCTGACCTTTCTCCACAGCTCTCAAGTGTGAAGGCGTTGACTCTCTGCTTACGCCGATTAAAGAGCTGAACACCCCTGGACTTGGAGTTGGAAGGGACGGTGAGCTGAGCAGCAATGATCTGACTCTTGACGCGAGCCTCCTTTAGCTCCTTCTCTGACAAACTGGCACTCCTGGTCAGATCTAAAGTGAAACACACAGGAGAAAACACAAGAAAGGAAGTTCAGCTAAAAGAAAAAGACAGAGGAGTTTTGCCTTCTTGTCTATATTAAATAATAAAAGGAGTAAGACCTCTGTAGACTTGGCAACGTGCTGCTATTCAGAGACAACTCCCTAGCATGTAATTAAAGTTTGCCAAACTGTTTTCATGTACAAATAGAAAGAACCAGAAAGGGCGATTTTTAACAAGTGTGGGATAGAAATATTCTCTTTAAAACCCACATAACTGTTTTGGCACCATGTGGTTTTGATTGCTTTTTTTTTCCTTTTTTTTTTTTATTATTTCAGAGTACTTTTGATTTCAACCAATCTAGCAAGGGGAAAAAAGACCTTGTGGACATTTGACTCAGCAGATCAGAGCTGTAGGCAATGAGCCAGGAGACGTAGGCGGAGAAGCATTTGAAATAAACATGTCAACAGCTGCTTTACTAAAGTTAATAAAAATTAAAACAAACAACAACAAAAAAAGATCAAGGTCAATGTCGAAAGCTGCAAAATAGGGAAATTACAGCGAGTCGGTGTCTTACCTTGATTTCATAGGTTTGCTGATTACTGGAATTATAAAATAAATGATAGTTTGTTTTCTGAGCTTGAGAGCTCCCTTTTAGGCGGCAGAGCTATTTCCTTCTGCAGTAGTCCCTCCCTGAGCATTCCTCCACCACTGAGAAAACTCCCTGCCTGTGCTTCCAGCATGTCTTTGGTTTCTCTCTGTACTTAATTTGTGCAGAAATGCAGCTCAAACCCTTAATAGACCATTTTTACAATCTAAAACTAGCCCAGAAAAATCAAATTTTTTCACTGCCTTCTATAAACATACTATACAATTAAGTGTTCCCATTTAAAGTATAGTGAACACATCACTCTTCAAAGTCCACGAGAGGAAAATCAAAGCTGCATCTTTTGCCTTTTTTAGCTCCATAAAAACCTGCAGTCAGAGTCTCTTTGTCGTTATGGTGACACATCTGGTAGATTATTCACTGAAAGCATGTTACTCTGATGGAAGATATTTAAAATCCCTGCAGGACGTTTCTCAGACAGCTAGCTCAGCCATGACTGTTTTTTTTTTTTTCATTTATTAAGGTGATGAATCCAGACAGCTACATTATTTGATGTAATCATGTGCCAATCATAATAATTACGCATAAATCAGTCACTTGTAAAGCTGTCCTATAGAACTGAGTCGGCATGCAGTTTTCCCTGGCACAGAGTGTAAAGCCAACACGATCATTCCCCCCAGTAAAAAGGAATAATATGCATCTGTCACTGATTTGACAGACTAAATCTGGCCCTCAGTAATTGAATCAGCTCCTTGTGAGGTATCCTAGAGCTTTTTTTACTTAAACTTAGCTAAAGTTCAAGAGCATACGTGTGCCATCCACTCTTTATTATTTTTTTCATGAACCATGCACCCTGGACCTGCTGTAATAACAAGCAGCGTGTTAACAAAGTTATCCTCTGTGATGATAACAATGATGACGGCGGTTATGTCTGCAAAAAAAATGGATAAGTATAGACTATATTAAATCATGCACCTGACACCAACATGATCTATCCCCCATATTAGATATTTGTTCCAGTATAACAAGGATAAACACATTACCACACCTTAGACAAGCAGTCCTCTCATAACTACTGGCATGAGCATAAATCACCTTCTTTTATAGACTGCTACACAGAAATGAGCCTACCTATCTCACAGGTACTTTATGTAGACTCGCTGCCTTTTATCATTGTCGTCACTGTAAGCAGTAGCACCACCAGGGGTCCCAGTGACCATTTTTATGAGCTATTTGCTGTTTATAATTCACGCTACCTGAATATACCAGAGCAGAGAGGCTTGAAATGAAGTGTCCTCGCTATAAACATCTACCTTGAGTGGGAGCCAGCTCTGTTATCAAGTAACATTTCAGGAGCAAATCCCAAGCGGTACCTTTTATTTAATTCGAATTTTGATTTTAATTAGCGTTAAATTCTCAAGTTTTTAAGCTAATCTTATGGAAAATTCCAACAACAAAATAAGCTGCAGTTATTTTGCATAAAATGTATATTTTAATCAACAACAAATTCATAAAATGCTCAGGTTAGGCTCAAAAGTACAGATTGCATGATTACACACAAATCTCAGTGATCTTTACCTTTTTAGTTATAAGGAGAAATAACTTTAAGCTTATGAGCCAGCGTCTTCTACAGAAACACTGCCAATAGTAAGTCATATTTCTTCATAAAACAGACAAGCACAAGCTGCTTCAACGTGTTAACATATTCTCACATTTCTTGAGTTTTCTGAAAGCCTGCTTCTCTTGCTGGATCCACTCTAGTGTCTAATCCCTTACCTTTTTCAAGTGAAAACTCAGGGCTCCGCTGTTTTGTAGTACTTCCACAAGAGTTTTCAATTTAACTGCGCTTGATAGCTTCACACCCCCTTTCTGGAGCGAGGTGGGATCGGATTTCTTTTTCCCTGCAGTCCAGCACACAGACAGACAGGCAGGCAGGCAGGGGAGGAAAGGAAGGGAAGAAGGGGGGAAAGGCGGGGAGGGCGTGTAGCTGGAGGCTGTGCTGTCTGTCACTCAGCCTCCAGTGTTGTTTTACTTTTTCAGATCTGTGCCATCGCACTTCCACTTCCACATCCACTTCCCTAATTATATATATATATTTGTATAAAAAAAACTGGGACGTGACTGCTTGACAAATCTGGGTCTTTCATTTTAGAAAGCTTTACAGAGGCTGCACTTTATTTTGAAAGTTCAGGAGATGGGTGCAATCAGCGATAAGTAGTCAGCAGCTTATCTCTGTCTAATGTCCTCTGTCCTTGCTGCCCTCAGTGCACGTCTCACACTCCAACTAAGTGTCTGCCCTCTTTGAACCCTAAGGCCTCCAACCTGCAGGAGTGGGATAGGAATTTCCTGTCCAACATTAGAGTCAAAACTCAGCGCTCAACAGCGATGCAAGAGCCCCTACATCATATTGCCTACCCTTCTTTACTCCTCCACCTCCAACTTTCTCTACCTCTGCCCTCTGCCCCATCACCTCATCCCAGCACGGGTGAGATCAGACAGGAAAGCTCCCCCCGCCCTCACGGCAGCGGGATTTAAGTCAGGGAGGCCAACCCTGCTTTTGTGTATCAAAGGTCAGATTACCCTGTCGGATGTTATCTTTCTCCGGGTGATGGCTGTGGGGTAGGCATGGATGACAGCACCAGCCCCTGCGGGTGATGCGTGAAGCGGTATGGAAAGACGAGGATTAACAGAGGTCCTGAGATCCTACCAGACTGAATGTGACCTAAACTCTCAGCAGATTCCCCTGGGAGGAATAAAGAAATCCAGTTCAGAGGTGGAAACCATGCTCTCCTGCTCATAGCGTTACTGTTTCATGTGTTAGGAAAGATCCCACCGGAGCAGTTGTCCACTTTCTCCGCCGCCTTTTTGTTGTTCTAGTGATCTCTGTTTCATTTGAGGAAACTAGTGAGTAATGAGTGATAGGAAGGGCATTGGAAGCCCACAGGCTATAGATCCATATCAGGAACAATTATTTGAAGGCTGGAAACCTTTCTTAATGCACAATGCCTTTTTACTCCCTTTGAATAGTGCATCTGAAAAACTTGTCACCACCAGTAGTCATGTTTTCTGTGTCTTTTCATGGATTCAACATTTCTATTTTAAAACAGGTTTTTTGAAGTTAAGTTGGCAACTGTAGAGGTAAAAAGCAGAGGGGCATTTCCAAACAACGTCTCCCACAAGTTAGCCTGTTATTGCTGTGGCCAGGTTGTATATTAAGACAGTCCTTTAGCAGTGAGGCATGCTTGCATTGGCACAGCTGCTACGAGAACCTGTATTTTTATGACACGGAAACAGATGTCTCAGAGACCAGTTCATTGTGTCAAGTTGCTCTGATGAGTCCAGACTCAGAAACAAACCACTGAATGTGCATTTAGAGTTACATTTTCTTGTAAGAAGTCCAAATAAGGAGAGAAAATAGCAAATAAACAAGCACTTACTTGTTTTCCGGCTCATGTGTTCTTTGTTGAATCCTGTTTTCTCCCATGACGCATTGTAGTCTGTCCCACGGGTCTGCACGTCTTGAGTTAACTGGAGAGGTTTTCTCAAGCCCCCCGGGCTCCAGCTCACCCCTCTCCTGATAGACGTATGTCCCTTCTCCATCTCCATCGCCGTCTGTCGCAGCAGGAACAAGCCCTCAACGCGGGAGGGAGAAACGCTAGTGCTTTGTCCCGCTCGGCTCAGCCTCCTCTCCCGATAGGATGAAGCAACTGGTGAAAGATGAAGTTTTACTCCTTACTGGCAAACAGTGAATTAGCTGAAAGAAAACACCCACGCAGAAGATGAGTGAAAGGTAGTAGCTCAGTTTTCCCAGTTTCTGTTTCCGGTCACGGCTCCCCTTTCAGCAATAATTCTTCCAAATGTTGTCCTGCAGACAGCCGAAATTTGACGGAAGAAGCGTGTTCTTTCTTTGGTCTTCATGAAGTATTATCCTGCATCTAATGGGACCTCCCAGGAGGGTCAGCTTCGATGAGCATTGGATGAGCTCCCATGGATAAATGCCACGAAAATTGCACAAGATTGTTGTGCTGTGTTAAAATTCTGGCACGAAGGGCTGAGAAAGAGTCCAAGCTTCTCTACTCACATCTCACTAATACTCCTTTTTTTTTCTTTCCCAGATGTTGCTCTTCCTTCTCTTCTATTTTAGTCACAAAAACAAGTTTTTCGCCTGCACCCCAATCTTCAACTCGCAGATGACTTTTCTTTTGGAGAAAAGGGATCTGCCCTTTATCTCACAGATCATAACTCTTGAGTGGCTCGCAGGGAAGCTGTGTATATGAGCGGCTTCCTGCTTTTGGGTGCGTGTGAGGAATAGCATTTCATACTGGAAAGGTCACTGCAGAGGCTGGTTTGTATTCAGTGTTCAAAAGCATTCAATTAGGGCTGCTTTCATCTGGTGTCCCGTGTTATTTCTCAGGCATTAAAGCCAGACACGGTCTCTGAAAGTAAAATGATCGATTTCATTCTTCTGCTTTTGAGGAAAGCCATATGTGAGAATGAAGATTCCTATTTCATGCGGCGGATGGTCTGACTTCCACTGAAACACATCAATGGGCTGCAGCTAAGACTTCAACAGTTCCACCAGTTTGGCTGATTGTTGGATTACAGATCGCTGCTCTGCTCTGTGTTCGCTGTATGCCCAGAAGCGCCTGCAAGAAAAAGGAGAATATGCAGTTATGTCAAAGGTCAAATCTATTTTAGGTCAAATAAAAACTGTATGATGCATCTAACCAGTGTTGTCTTTTTTAAATAATTTCACTGCTTCGTACACGATTTCAGGAAGGCCATCTGATATTTAAAGACTTTTTAATGACGTGGTCTGAAGAACATCATTTACCTAACTCTTCTGATGAAAGTTTAGTTAGTTTACTCTCAAAAATAAAAGCATCAAACTCAACTTATCTCAGTTTGTAAGACGGCAGGAGTCAGAGATAAAGATCAGGCTTCTCACTTTGAAGTGCAGTCACACTAATGGTGCAAAGTCGGAAACGAGAGGCGCCTTTTAAAAAAACAAAAGAGTCTGATAAACTCTGTTGTCTCCCATGAAGGGAGGAAGGCTGCAGTCCATTCAGGTTTGAGTGTTTGGGATCTACTGTGTATTAAACCTGTCAGACACAACTTATCCCTGCCTCAGGGTCTGCGATGCGATAGAGCACACTGAGAAAGTGAATGTGGACTTAAGCTTTCCATTCAGTGTGAAGTAAAGAGAGAAACAAAGACATGAATATCTTGCAGTGACATTAAGTGGGCACACATCCTCCTTCACTCTGACCCTGTAGAGTATGTCTTTAGCTCAGCAGTGTCATGTTCCTCCTTCAAAGCCAACAGGAGCCACTGGCAACATTTGTAACGGTAAACCACTGTTTGCACATCTCCTTGTCCTTGATCGGACTTGCCTCACCTCGAAGCTGATTGGGGTTTCATTTTTGCTTGTGAGTCACTGCTCATGAGTGGGAGGCTTGTTCAAAAACTACACACACACACACACATTTCACACTTATTATTTTTAAATGCCTTTTCTGAGATTCCTGAGAAGCAAAGCAATGCTGCTTTCTCGAGGTGTCTAAGCACCGTAAACTTGTTTGGATCGTTTGAAGGCTGTGTTTTTGTTTCGTAAAATAACAACTGAGTCATGAAAATTCATAGCAGGGCTGCACATTAGTCCCTGGACACAATCAGCCCAAACAAAACCCTGCCCCACCTCCCTGCTGTAAAAAAAAAACAACCCAGCAACAATCCTAGCTTACTGGCATGATCGTGTCAAGTGACATGAAGGCTGGTATTGTTTAGACACTCTGACAATCGCTCTTTGATTCCTCCAGATGTGCGATCTGTGCTTGGATCACTCAGAAAGCGACACTGTCTCTTCAGATTAGCTTTCACCGTGTCACTTTCCTGCAGTGGTTTTCTGATATTTTTCTTCACTCGCAGTTGTCTTTGTTTCCTGTCTCCACAGAGAACATAGGTGAACACGTGTGGAGGACATGTCCCAACACCCCTGGTTTAAACATGGGTTGATTGCCAACTTTGATCCAGTCTGCAAATATTTATTAAGTGACAGACAAGGAACAGATGTAAGAACTCTACATGAGCAGAGGCTCTGGCTCAGGAAACACCAGCATATGGACTTTTGAAATCTGCATCTGTCCCAATCCTTTCTTTATCTCTTTTTCTTTCTACTTTTTATTCATCGCGGCTTGTTAATACACAGCTTGACGTTGTATTTCTCCCAAACAAACCTGTGATATCTATCCCACTCTGGCGATTATGTGCTTGCCATACGTAATAGTCTGATATCTCTTCCACCACCACCTGGTCTCCAATTACCTTAAAGTTCAAAAAGTATTTCGCAGTGCCCACCTGTCCCGCTTGGCTTCCACCCCTGCACAATATTCCTATGCCACCCATCTGCCTCCGTGATCAGGAATCAGGGATCTAATTTACAGTTTGGCCCCGCAGGCTGCTTTAATGTGTAATCACAGAGTTCCTGTCCATCGCCAGCTCATGATGGATTCATACCAGACAGCAAATCTATCCCTCTGCCCTCTGCGGCGTGTCTCACATAGTGACAGCGCACAAAAGAAATTGCTTTTGGCACCCTTACAAAACCTTAATCACTCATTTGTCCCTCATGGCTGTTGTCTTGTGTGTTTATTACGCATCTGCATCAGTAGTCAGCTTGTAGAATGCGTGTCATCCACCTAATAGCTCACAAAGCGCGTGTAGTTTCACCCCAGTAACGGCATCTGCACATCATCAGTTGCTCGGGGCGCACATGAGCGGATGTCAGGTGAGCGCGCATTCCACCTACTCTGTGACTTGAAGTGTATCATTTACCCAGCTTATAATGAGGCATCGGGTCAGAGCATTGACTTGAACTGCAAGCCTTTATGACTGAATCCCTGAGGGGAAGATCTGCCGTGTGTCTGCTATCGTCTGTCTTTTGCTGGGATGTTTTACAGTTAGCAAAAAAAATAAAATAAATAATTTAACAGTAAAGGCTAAAGGCTTTAGCGGGGCCTCTGTCTCTCTCAGTCACTCTCTCTTGCTTAAACAAAGAGCTATTCAAGGGCCCTCGCAGCACTACAAAATAATTTGGGCTAGTGCTCCAAAATGGGCATTCCTGCTTCATAATTCCTCAAGAGGCTGTGATAGTTAACATGCCGCAGCTTGTGCAAGCTGATGACAGACATCTAAAACATTGCAAAGAGTCGTCCCCAATGAAACGAACAAATGTCTCTCTCTGTTTGCCATTGCCGAGAGTGCGATCATAAATCATGCAGTGGGAAGACCTTGTAATAAAGCGTCTGCTTCGCGCGCAGCTCATCCTGCTCTCGTTGTCACAGGTGGGGAACTTCAAGAGGTGAAAATAAATACTTGAAGTAGGTGTGTGTCATCCAGTGCCAAGAGGGAGGCACCTCCTTGAAACAATCAGTCATAATCTGAAAAACTGTTAGACATCAAAGGCAGCGGGCACAAACACTTTTTAAAAATGTAAAGTTGCAAGCAGGAAACTACTGGCTTTCTGTTCGCACTGAGACATTTGACAAAGTAGGTTTCTGCTGTTTCAAAGCATCTCCCATTACAGCAAAAATAAAGGAGGTGTAGTTTGCTAATCTGTGTAACACACTGTAACATATAGCAGAACAAAGCCTCCTGTTGCTCCCCCGTAAAGCAGTTAATGGGCCTCACCTGTTGTGTTAACAGGAAGCAATTACTTATATATGCGTAAGTCAATACAGTCTCCAGTCAGGACTTTAATTGGATACACCCTCTAATGTTACACAGTGAAGTTCAAGTCTATAACATGGCCACAGAGCGGGCTCCACACAGTCAGGACAATAGGCTTGGATATCAGTGACCACAGTGCTAATGTAGCCAGCCAACACCCCCACCCCAACAACCCCTGCAAGCCTACAGCCTTCGCCAAGGGAAAAAGCAGCAGCCACAGATGTTTGTCATCTACTCAAACAAAGACTTTCAGAGTTTCCCTCCTCTTCTGCCCCAGTTCGTCGCATTCCCCGGACTCTCTCTCCTCTTTCCCCAAGCAAAGATAGTGTCTTCTTACCCCATAAAGATAAACTTAATAGGCTGCAAGTGACAAAGTTTGGTGCAAGCGAAGATAAAATTCCATGATTCATTAAAGCAACCCCCCCACACCCCCTCCCTTTTCTTCTTTTTTTTTGTTGGTTAGGTTTGCTGCTCACCTGTGCTCCGGTGCGTCTGGCTGTTTGAGGCGGCGAGGGTGTGTACTGGCCCTTTTCAGTTCCTACGAGTGTGCGAGCACACCTCCCCTTTTTACCTCTTCTCTCCCACTCCCTCTCTCTCTCTCTCGCTCAGTCGAAGCAGACGAAGGATGGGGTGGGGTGGGGGGGGGGGGGGGGTCAGTTGGAACACAGAAGGCTCTTTGTCTGGGATTTTTTCATATGGTTTCCTTCAAGCTTGCATACTGAACGAGCACATTATGCCATAATATATTTTCATATTCAACGCAGGGATGTTGAGGGACCAGTAGGCCCCCGCTCTGTTCTCTCCCCACTTCTTTGTTTCATTCTTGACCCATTTCCAAACCGTGCACACCCGGGCAGAAAAAAAAATCCAAAGAAAGAGTGAAAAGTATGCAGGAAAAATGCCAGGCTGGGTTTTCCTCTAAACTCCAAGAATTTCTCGATGCACTTCTTACATGTCTCCAAATATTAAAAGTCAAGGGAACAGATTTCTGTTTGAGATATGCAAACATAAAGACTCCACAGAGCTTCTTACCTCAGACGTCCAGATTCCTCACAATAGTAACTTTACATTCATATTTGATGTACAGCACACGACATTTGGCCTTTTCCTCTGGGATGTTAATCTTAAGATTATGGACGTGCACTCCATATCGCCAAAGATTTACATACTCGAAGGATCCCTCAAGTACCATAAAATGTCAGGAACATCTGGTAAGTGTCTGAGCCTTAAAATGATTAGATCTGTAGATTTATAGAAGAACGCTATAAAGCTGCGTGAACGCGTTTCACCTTCTACTTCAAAATCCTTTGTGCAGAGACCTGAAAGCCTTCAGCGAGATGAGGACTGACTGCGGGCACTGGATTTTTGGATACACAATGGAGCCTGCTTGGCTAGGTCATATGCTTGAAAAATGGATCTTGAACTGCTGCCAGGCTTTAGGAATAACATCTTAATCACCTTTCAGCCACAGGACAAGCTAACCTTATTTAATGGTGCACTTATTCTGATTGTGGTTCACCACTCTTTCAAAGAGCAGGTCACCCAAAGTTTAGCAAAAGGCACGTCTCTACATCTCAAATCGGGCTTGTGATCATGGGCGTGTTTTTCAAATGCACAGATTCAGCATCTTTTGTAATCCCGAAGGTGTGGTTTGCTGGTGATTTTGGTGCGACATGTCTGGACTTTCAGCACTTCTCGTCACCTGCTGGATTGTCCTGTCAGTCCATCTCCTCGAGGCTGGGAAACGCCTTTCCTTCTGCTCCCAACCTCTATTCTTTTATATCTTTTCCCTCTCTTTCCCTCACATATCTATCAGCCCTGGATTTTCCAACTTCATGCAACTTATTCCTATTTTTACCCTTCGGTCTCCCTTTCTGCATCACCATGCTCTCTCCCTTTTGACCCTCTCCTGACATGTTTATGTGTCTCGGACCCCATGCAGCTGGGAGAGGAGCCATTAGCCGTCGTGTCTATCTGTCTTTCCTCTCCCTTTCTGCCTCTCCAGCCGCCTGCTCGGTTCTGCTCTTGTGGCATGACTCTCTGAAGTGCAGCTGTCTATGTGGGAGACCAGGGAGCTGAGGGGGAAATCTTAGCTCGCATTCCTTCAGAAGAGGGGCACTTGCTGCAAACGGACCGTTGTGGAATTTCCAAAGTGATCTGGTTTATATTCCCTCTCAAGTTGGATTCATCTCCAGAAGTTATTAGAGAGGGGCACGCTCTGGCCTTAACTGATTAAAATCATACATCTTTGCTTTCTTCCCCACCGTACCAGCTCTCAGTACATGTAATGAGATACAGCTACGAGGCCATGCACAGACACGGCTTTACTATAAACAAAGACAAAAACACTGGGACAATTCGCCATGCTTTTGAATATTTTGAAGTGCTCCTAACATCTCATTCGAGACGCCATTTCCGGATTAAAACGGGTTGATTGCTGCTCTTAAAGGATACGGTATGTATGTAGCACTAACTCGGTTGAGGCTCACGCATGTTTCAGCTCTGCCTCTGTTTATTTTCAGTGAATGGGACATCTGTATTTCTCATTAACTACCTCAGAGGGTAGTTGCGGCCTGAAGCAGAGATGAGTAAGCCCTGGTAGAATCAGGGTGTGTCTGCTTGTGGTCTGATGATGTTTATATGTCTGAGGCGTATAAACAAGACAGTCCAAAAGCCTAATTACTCCACAGTGTCAGTACATAGTAGTGCCTAATAGGCTACACTCATTTTACATTTGAAGTGCATGCAGGTTTTGGATGCCAGCCTGGCGCCTGTAACACATTTAAACACACACAAAGTTTCCAAATCCAATATATACACTAAATATACTACATGGCACAAGTCCCACTACAGCAGTTAGTGGCCTAAATTGCTTCCACAGACTGGCCAGGGAATCTAAGTTGCCAGCGGACCCCAGAGTACTATTTTGTTGTTGCTTTGTTGCTGTGTATGAGTGCATGCTCATTTATAAACTGTATGTGTGAGCAGACTTGGGCCCAGAGCACCATAAGCATATGGTGGGAGCCCCGGTGCACCAATGCACAGACTGAACCCAAACCACAATCAGCTGGCTCAGTCTGTCTGTCTGTCTGGGCAAAGTCGAAATCGCAAAGAGCCAAGAGCCAAGATTCACACATAACAAAAAGTAAATCAGCTATATGCCCACGCTGTTACCTTCTTTAATGCAGCTCAAGAATGTGGGAATCAGAAATAATAATTGCAGATGAGTCTGCGACGCTTGCTCTGGAAATAGAGGTTTCTTCACTGCCAGCACTCGTGCTTTTGATTTGTGATGTTTTAATGCAGTAAGTTTCTGGTGTTAAACAGTTTTGAAATTGCACTCATCAGTGTTCACATGGCTGCAGCAGCCAAAGCAAACAAACAGCGGATGTTGCAAAAAAGAAAAGGAGTTTGGTTTGATTTAGTCTGAGTTTATTAGTGGAAGAACATACAGACCTTCTGATCCCCTCTCTCCATTTATGGACAACACACCAGGCCATGCGCGTCGCATTTTATAAGCTAAATGATTATCATGCTGAGTGAAGTGAGTCTGTATCACAGGTCAATGACTGAGTAGCGCTGTGCAGTTAGAAAGCTACAGGATATTTTTTGATTCACAGGAATGTCATGCAGCGCTGTTAATCTTAATTCACTATATCAGGATGTCAAAGGTTAAAGAATGAGAGGAAATGTGTGGGATCTCAAGAGGTTCACACCCCTCATACGCATGCTGCAACCCGTCACTCGGCTGCGGTCGCACTTTCTTTCTTTCACACGCTGCATCTTGCAATCAATCAGGGTTTAAACACACTAAATAAACATTCATCAACATTGTGCAGCGCTTCAACCATTAAACAAGCATACACGAAAGCTTACAGATCGATTGATGTGACATCCTGTCGTGTCTGATTCTGTTTGGTTCAGCCTGTTTCCATCTAAATGCCTTTCTGCTTAGTTGCCGGGCCTCTCTGCAGATAGGGTAGGAACAAGGCAGGAATTATTCTCCCAACAGAGAGGCTCGCTCTTTGTTTGGATCAACGCTCCAGAGAACGTAATCAAAATTTACGAGAGGACAAAAACAAAATGCCTAATGCTGATCTGCTTCACTGACGTGCAACTTAAGGGCTTAATCTGTGTCACACAGTGCAAGGTCCTAATAAAATATTTATTCGTCCTCCCCAGTGCAAATGATATTAGCGTGTAAGCCGAAAATATGAGCCAAGGTTGTTGTGAAAGAATAAAGTAGTAAAAAAAAGTTGGATGTGTTTGTATGTGTGTGTGTCCAACAGCTGTGCAATGGCTTGTTAAATATTTAAGCAGCCAATCACATCGAAGCATCTCAGTGGATTTATGCATGTATCATGGTCAAGACGGGCGGCTAAAGTTCAAAACTGAACAACACAACAAGGGAAAGAAAGGTGATTTAAGTGACTTTGCTTGTTGGTGCTAGACAGGTCAGACACATACTTCACAAACTGCGGATCTACTGGGATTTTCCCACACGACCATTTTTAGGATTTACAGAGAATCGTCTGAAAAAAGAGAAACTATTCCGTGAGCAGCAGTTAAGTGCTTTGTTGATGCTAGAGGTCAGAGTCGGGTGGTCAGACTGCTGAGTTAATAGAAAGCCACAGTAACTCAAATAGCCACTCATTACAACCAAAGTAGGCAGAAGAGCACGCAACATATTGAACCTTGCAGCAGATGGACCACAGCAGCAGAAGACCACATTGGGTGCCACTCTTCCCAGCTAAAGACAGGAAACTGAGGAACACCATTGGCTGGTCTGATGAGTCTCAATTTTCTGTTGCTGCATTTGGATTTGGACCATCTTACCTTGTAGCAACAGTTCAATCTGGTGGTGTTTTATTGTTAGGGATAATGCTGCAGAGCATCTTTGGGATGTGGTGGAAGAGGACATTCGCATTATGTGGAACCCTTAGCAACTGTGATAATATCATGCCAGGTTTAAGGCAGTTTTGAAGACAAGAGGGGGTCCAACCCAGTAGTAGTGAGGTGTAACTAATGAAGTGGCCAGTTACTGTGTGACTAATAGCTGTTATGGGGTGTACTTAGCAACAGGATAAAAAACAGACTCCTGCAAAGATGAATTTAGTTCACCCAGCAGTATTTTCTTCACTGAGCAGTAATAGCAAAGGAAATGCTCTGACTAAAGCACGCATCTTCCTGTAGTGAAAGAAAAGCTCTTTAATTCAGGGTAAATGGGTAAATACATGCAGGTTGGCTTTAAATCCATTTAGTTATAATTACACTGTTTACTAAATTATGATTCACTCATCTTTAAATGAAAGCAGCTCAGTTTGTGATGCTACAGAGGCTTCCTCCGTTCATTACTGATTACTTCTGACTGAACAGCATTTCAGATGTTTCCTAGCTGCTGCTTTGCACATTACGGCAGCGTGAGAAAACTAAAACAGTTCTTTAGCTTAAACGGTGCACGTCAGACGAGTAAAACACAAGATGGAACTACTTACTGCAAACTTGGGAAGGACTTTTCATATAAACGTAGTGAAGGATTTATGAAGAGTAGAAGAGAGCCATTCCTGGATTTGTCATTTATGGTGACACCAGCAGCAAGCTGTCATCGCACTGCCTAAGTGTTTCACACTGATGTCGATTTAAACTAAAAAACCGTCACAGAGCAACTTCCAGTCTAATTTCTGCCTCGATTTGACCTCATTTTGAACAATTAACACTTTGAGATTATGAGTAAGTGCTCAGATCGATGGCACTGCTCATGCCTTTGCCACATTTATTTCAGACCAAACATACTGAGGTGACTAGTAATAATATTCATCTCCATCAGACGTCTCTCCCGGGGTGCATTTGTGCAGCTACAGCACCTTGTACCTCCCTCTGCTTGCATCGTGTCTGGAAGTAATTAAACTCATACCTTCATTCCTCCTGCCATCTGTGCTCTACATGTCTTTCTCACTTTTTTTACTCTGTGAATTGAGAGACTATGTCGAATCATTTTCCATTCTGTGGGTTCATATTTATTCCCAGCACACTATAGGCTTTGTTGGTTCAGACTTTTCTTTGCCCTTTTTTAACTTTCTCAGTGGAAAATAACCCACTAGAGAAGGTTCAGTTCTCTCACCTGGGAATAGCTTACTGTAACAAGATTTTCAGAGTTAACATACAAGTATAGGCAGCTGCAAAAACACTCATGTGAAATGGCTGTAATAATATGATCCAAATGAGAGGCATAACCTAGAATGACTTCATTCATAATGCAAAGTCAGTTTACAGGACTCATTCACGGAGAAGTGTGATCAAAGGGCAAAAGCTGAAGCTCTGTGTCATTTAAGCTGCCAGGCTTTGCCTGAAGGTTTGCCAGACCGGTAAGTCGGGCTGTAATAGGTGTTCCTGCTGTTCACATTTATGCAGAGTCTCCACAGTGTGCTTTCTTCATCACTGTCACTCCGCAGGTTTAATGGTCTCTCACCGGCCTGTGGTAGATCCCATTTCTCTGAATCGAGCGAAGACACTGGCAAGGACATTTTTTTTCCATTAAAGAGAAAGTGCTAAAAGGGTCCGAGGAGGCGGCTGATAGACGGGTCATGGTGAAACTGCTTCACAGGAGGGTGGAGGTGGTTATTTATCTTCTTCAGCCAGGCTCGGGTGACCACAGGAGATAGCCGTGGCTGACAAGAACCCCTCGGAGCTCTGACAGTCGGGACAAACAGAAGCACCGACAGCTGGCCCAACAGCCTGAAAAAATAACCCAGGGACTGATAATGGGCAGCATTTCCCATTTCGCCAGCTTCTCCCTTCCTTTCTGAACAATGATGAATAAAAGTTTTCTTCTTACTCAAGTATTAACAAGAGAAGGAAAGGTGCAGGGCTCTAGTATGTGATAGCCAGCATAATTAAACATGGTGCACGTCATCCATGAAAAGTGGGGCATTTTGACAGGTATTTACGATGAAGACTCTTGTGTCATGGAACTTACCCACAAGCTGTGGGAACCCCCTCAGTGACTGGTCCATTTCACCACAATGACTTATTCAATCATGGTTTGCACCAGTAAAAGAGATTCTGAAAAATCCCCCAGGTCAAAATCCAGAAAGTCTTAGGAAAGAATTTCCTCTGTGCTGCAGGCAACTTGATCACACTTGTATGTAAAGGAAAGCTCTGACACACTCACCACACTCACACACAAAGTAAAGCAGGGTGAACATCAATCTGAAACCAGGGATGAGATTCCCAGTTTTTATGGGACTGCTAGAAACGTACTGAATCCTGAAGGTGCTGCTGAGCCAGATGACAGACCAAAGCATTGGCCGTCACTTTTAGGGTTTGGATTGTGTGTGCGTGGATGGACTCCTTTATAATGTTGATTTTTATGGGTCAGCATGAGGCTAATGTTTCTCACAGTGCTTTCCACAGAAACATGGAACAGGTCTAATTGTACAGATTGTAGCAATCACTAAGCAAGTGGGAGCCAGTTATAACAAAGTGATTTATTAATTATGTATCAAGAGAAAATTTGTATGGATTTGCATCATGAATGTAAGTAAACTGGTTCCACTGAGCTTGGTTTAACCTAAAGGCAGACTTTCCTGCCTGTGGGGCAGGGGCATGTATTGTAATTACAGTGATTATAGCGGTTTGTAACTGTTGGCTCATGGTCTATTATTTCATTTCAGATCATCTGTTTGGTAAATCTGATTTATTAGATGGCTAATCAGCTTTATGTGCCTTAGTATTTTGGGAGGGGATATTACTGTCGACTCATGTCGAGGGGGATCAGCTTCTGTGGTGCTCAGTATCCTCTGGACTTCTGTCAATGCCAGTCACAGCTCACTGGTTGTGTAAGCATTGCAAAGTATCATTGGCTCTTAAAGATACAGTTCTTTTATTAGACTGAGTTTTTTTTGGAGATAATAAATTGTATATATTAGCAGACCGACGTTACATAAGCATCTATACGCAGGGAGATTATAGCACAGAAAGAGAGTAAACTAGAGTTGGTATTTCAGTGCTAACTCTATAAATCAATAGCGATAACGTTGCCATGTTTGCTCTTTTTAAAAAAAAAAAAAAAGGAAGCATAAATGTCACTTAGAAAATTTAGACTGAAAAGAGCGAAATTATTGTCGATCATCCGTCATTTCTTTCCTTCGCACATATACCCACGACATTTTGTTTCACGTGTGTCTATTTTACTGTTGGACACAAATTTAATCTTGATGTATCCACAGTTTCACTGATTTGATAAACCCAGCCGTTTATCAGATTACCTGACAATGACATCGTGGAGCCTCGAACAGGTCTTAGAAGAAAAGAGTATCCAGCTGAATGGTCTTTTTTTTACAGCCGATATTTGTTATAGAGTGGGTAATCTTTCACAAGCATTCGGGTTAAGGACTCAAAGGCAGATGTAACGACAACAACAAAAGCCAAAAACCTAAACTTTATTAGGTCAGCTGCTTAAGCCCCATAATACAAAAACCCACTGAGAGAAAACAAACCAAAAATCCCACGGATTAACACAGAGCTCACCGGGGAGAAGCACAGAGAGGAATAACGAAGACATTTTAACAAAGAACAAGGGAGAGGACTATATATACTCTAAGGGTAATTAGAGGAAATAGCAAGGGAACAAGACGGAGGTGAACAGAATTAGGCACAGACATGATGTCGGATAAAACTCACAGAAGAGACAGAAGTTAACAAAGTAAAAGAGGAAAGAAGAAATTTTATGAAAACACAGGAGAAATGCAGGGACATGAATAATTTGACAGAGGGGAAGACACAAGGAAGAGATAGAGGGAATACTGAAGAAGTAAATAAACTCAGAAAGTCAGAAAGTATTATCATAAACTTTAATAAAAACAGGAACAGGAACTAAGAGCTAATAGCTCGAGGTAATAAAGAAAAGCATCAAAATCCACATGTAAACGTAAACAAACTTACCACTAAATAGAGAACGCTAAAGCAGAATCTAAAAAGTCCAAAAAACCCCGGGGCCACGGCACAAACACCGCTGATGACAACAGCGAAGCTTCTCTTCTATTTGGGAGCGAGCCTTAATTAATATAATTACTAACACCTGTGTTTACCTGTTGTTTCATAGCTAAACTAAAGGTGTGTTATCTTCAACTTATTCAACTGACGGTCACGTGGGGCTGGAACCTATCATTTGTTTTTCCATCTAGTCTCTCAGTGTTGTGGTCCCATTCACCCAGACGGTAATCAAGTGTATAATGCAACTTCTAATGGTGTGGCAATGGGATTAGAAGTGTGGCCCCACATCAGCACCGTGACAAATTAATATTTTTTTTATGTGCCACTGGTGGAAACAGTGTAAACACAGCATCTTTCAAACTGTTCTGGTTTGTAATGAGAATCCCATTCTCATTCACGATGACAGATTTTTAGTCTTGTTTGTTTTTCTTCTTCTTCTTCTTCTCAAAGGCCGCTTTTTCTTTCTTTCTTTTTTTTTTTGGTTCTTCACCATCGACTGTGACTCTGTAAATGATGCATAGCTCTTAAAATCGCTTTCTTGGAAAACTAAATACCAGACAGGACCAAATAACATTCTTTAATACCACAGGTGGGTGATTCAGTCTGAGAAAGCATGATGCAGATGTGTCTCTGATGCTGGCCGCCGTGATTTAGATGACTGGAGCTTCACTCTGCACCCTGTAGGTGTGCGCGAACATATGAACTTGCTAGCACACGCACGCCATTACCAAAGCTTTTAAATGATTCTCAGGTGTATGGGTGCTGCCCCGTGCTGAAAGCAGCCGTGGCCCTAAATGTCTGCAGAGGACTCTGGAGCTCTGGAGCTCTGACATCATCCTCACTTCCCATAAATACCAGATCCTACGCATGCCTTTCCACTCGACCCCACGACGGGCACTTAGCGAGGCAGGGCAATGTGGAATCAATACCCACATTTTTCACACAGCATGCAGAGGAAGTATTCTTTCCTATTTTTAAGTAAACTCGTTTGTTATTGCTAATAAGAGGTTGCACCCTAAGACATCCAAGTTGTTTAGAACTGCTTGTGGACACCAGTTTTATCCCATCTGTGCAGCACATGGCTTTGAGAACAAAAAAAAAACCAATTTACAAAACGTGTTTTTCCACCTGATACTGTTTGTAATGGAAAACACATATATGCCTCGGGTAAACCTCTCATCCACTGCTGTTAGCAGCCACCCACCTGGATGATACCACCGTGGCCCTTCCGTGCTTAGACATTCAGCGTGGGCTAAATAAAAACAGACTCCAGAGGCTCTTTTTTTTTTTTTTTTTTGAACCATCCTGCACAACATTGGTTTAAGCTTTTGCACCATTCACAAGGAGAAATACAGTTTATGCATGCTCTTGTGTGAAACCCACAGCCTGCAGCCTTCTTGATTATTACTCTAGTCACAACCAGGCATTCCAGACGGCAGCAATGACTGTGTTGTAAATAGACAAAACAAGCTTTGACAGGCTTCCTACATCGTCTCCATTTTTGCAATGGTTTCTTTCACTTTTTTGTCTTTATTTTGACTTCTTTCTTGTGTTTTTTTTTCTCGATTCTTGCTGTACTAGTAATCACAAAACCACAGATATTCTCTGTGGGCTGAGCCAGCTTGGTTAGGAAAACGGAGTGCAGTGGAAATGTCCGTTTATAATGGAGGCTCGAGCGGTTGGAGGAACCCAAGAACTTAGCGCTACTTTCCCATGAGCTGTTTGCGCATGACCTAGGGTTATTTTATGCTAATGTAAGTTTAAGTCACAGCTGCCAGAACTCTGTCTGCCTGTGAGAGTTATCTGTGAGAGTTCGAGCTGCAGAAACAGTAAAAGTCGCCACAGAAGAGAGGGACCCCACATACTGGCAGATGAATGACAAAATAGATATACTTTACGGTCGAGAGGATGTTTCACATGCCGCATAGTTTGTGTGTTTCTGTCACTGCCTGCCTGATTTACATATGCATTAGTCTCAAAAGGGGCTTGTTTTTTTATCTCTGTGTGTGTGGCTGACTTTGATTGTGCACACTCACAAGCGTGCATGAATGCTGCACAATGCGTGCCTCTCTATGAGTGAGCATGTTTAGTCTACAGGCAGAGGAAAAGGGGCTCGTGGTTTGACAAAGACGAATAGCTGGGTTTGTTCCTCCGCTGTGAACTGAACCTGTATCAGCACATGACATCACCTCTTCAGTTTTCACTGGCTGGCAGTTAGCGTGCTCCGTGCATGCGCACAGCCCTGCTATACCGCCCGCAAAGAGCAGGATGCACAACTGGAAAAGGAGAGAGGAGAGGACAGAGCGAGGCCCGGCGCAGTGCCCGATTAGATAGACGGTATGCCATTGTCACAGCATACAGCGAGCTACTCTGGGGTATTACCAAAGTGTCAGCGACATGTGCAACATCAGCGCGAAATTATGCTGAGCAGCAGTGACGGTTTCTTTTGTGGAGAGAAAATCATTACATTGAAAATACACACAAGTTAATGGCAAACACATGCTGTGAATGTAAAATGCAGTCCATGCCAGTACTAGTTCTTACTCCCGCTTATTGCTTCTTAGATGCAGCGACTCAATTCGAAAGTTCAAAATCTGCAGTGGCTGAAAACAACGTCACAGAGAGCCAAAGCAATAAAGTTGTGGGTATTTCTGGCCAAAAATGAACCTCCTAATCATTATTGATGGTATTTTTGAAAGTTTAATAAATATAATAGCGTTTGCTGTGCAGAAAATAGCCACATGTGCACAGTCACAAAAAAGCTACCTCTTCAGTTATTATTATATTTCCAAACTAACTTTATGTAACCTGAATAGCATTTCAAAGTCATTTAGTCAGAAACATGGAAACAACTAAATGGACTGGTTCTTGTGCTTTTCTACTCCACTTTCTAGTGCTTTCTATCAAACATACATACAGTGAATGCACTGGGAGCAACTCAGGGATCAGTGTCTTGACCTGTGCCACAGTCACCGCTTAAACTAGAGTTCCTCAAAAGGCTGATGAAGCTGGACACTCTGGTGACAGTGGCAGAGAAAAGGACATTAAAGAACCTGATGGACATTATGAACAATGCTGGGCAACCTCTGCACATGGTTGTAAACAATCAGAGGAGTCTGTTCAGCGACAGGTTGCTTCTTGAAAAAGTCAAAAACCAACAGACTTAAAAACTCCTTTGTCCCACACGCCATTAGACTGTTTAACTCCTCACTGGAAGGGAGGGGGAGGAGAAACAGGGGGACAAGGAAGGGCGCGAACAACTGAGCTGTAGTGCTTTTTTGTTTTGGTGGTTTTTTTTTGGGGGGGGGGGGGTCTTATATCCGACTGTGCAATAATCACTGTGCAATATATGCACTCAAATGTGCAATCCTATTTATCCATAGTGTATATTCTGTATTTATATATGTGTATATGTGTATATATGGTGTATTTATGCTTATGTCCTTACTCTCATTCCCCTTATTGTATCTGTAACATGCAACTTCTTTCAGTGCTGTGCTACTGGAAACTGAATTTCCCGGAGGAACCCACCCGAGGGATTAATAAAGTTTCATCTAATCTCTAATCTAATCTAAGGCTTCAAAAGTGGGATGATTCAATGTTAAAATCTCCCATTTTAGAGTTGGTGGCAGGCGAGTACGTCATCGCTTGTACCATCCAGCTGTCGCACAGGCTTTAAAATTAGCCGGAGTCACTAAAGTTGACCTTTCAACCATGATTGCTTTGTTGGAGCATTTTTGAGAACTTTCAAAAGAAGAAAAAGTCTGTGCTAATGTTTTTTAGGAGGGGTTGGTAACTAAATTCAAGCATATTACTTTAACAGTACTTAACACTGATTAGTTGGTATCTGTGTTGGCATAATCCAACCACACAGTCTATGGGTGTAGCTTGCTATCCAAGCTTTCTAAAAGATTACCTGAGAACTTAGTACTCCACCCTCTCATCCAAATATGAAAACTTCTAGCCTCAAAATTTCAAAGAGACAAAATACCGATGGTCAAAATCCTCATTTGGAGATTAAGTATGGGAATTTCAGGAGCGAGACCATGACTCCAAACACGCTCATTCCGCTTCTCATCTATATAGGTTCCCCCAGTTCTGTAAGCTGTTCATTCTTGTTTACATGCCCCACCCTCCCTCACCTTTTCAATTCTTTAACTTCTTCACTTCTGTGTAGTACATGGGGATCTGCCAGGCCCAGGAGCTGCCGCCAGTCCCCTTTGAGGCCTTCCCCCCCAAAAAAATTCATGTCCAAGCCATTCACCTTTACCACTTAAACACTGTCAAACCTAAAATGAGGACATGGGCCCATCTTGTGAATTAAGATTATGAACACAAACCGGTGTATAATGCCGTGGGAGCTTCATCTGTGTTTTAAAAACAGTCTTTGATTCAACTACTGTGGCAAAGTGGAAATGGCTAGTGTGAAGGATTTAGGGGGCTATATTAGCAGTCTAATCATTTAGATGGTATTGGGCCAGATTTAGTGACGCAGTGCCCCGGCATAAATTGGATCCTGGCCTAACAAAAGTTGCGTTGATATTTACCGAGAGCACATTGACAAGTTTGGTGTGAACGCAGAGACTTTTGACCTTGTTGTGTTTATGGAAAATCCTTTCTCAAAGTGAGAGAATATTCAAATCAAGCGCCACATCTGTGAGTGCTATTTGGGGATTATGCTCACACGTTACTTTGCCCTGTTTAGTTAATCTGGCCCTTTGTGTCTTATTAGTGAAGAATCACTGATATCCTGTATCCTGTTTTTGTTTTTCTAAGCTTAGATTGAGCTTGTCCTATCTCAACAGGATCCAGGTCCTTATCCATGGAGCCGAGCTGAGTAATAATCTTATTACACTAGGCCAAGAAAAGAGTACGAGTTTTTCTAATTAAAAACTGTACTGCTACTGAGACTGTGTATAATAAATGGGTGTAGCACCATCACCCATTGGTTAGTGAAGTCCTACGATGAAGCCTCGTACTAAGCATTTTGGACCTCGTCATGTTGTTGTTTTGAAACCAGACATGAGAGGCGAGTGCTGTGAAACTGAGCAATGCTGCATGATGATTTGTCAGCCACAAAGTTGGCCTGCCTTTAAAGAACGATTACAGAAATCTGCCATAAAATCTATTTTTTTAACTCTAACGGGGATCATATTTAAAAATAAATAAACATTAAGTCATATTCAGTAAGCCATGAAACAATCAACTGGGACCACAAACTCACCAGCTGTTTATTTTCAGTCATAGATCAAGTGAGCTATGTTGTTTGGCAGCTAAAGGGACCGCCCTTTGGCCGCTGGCCATTTGAAAGAATTCAGTTTTAGGCTTCACTTTTCAGACCCCAAATCTGCCTCCACCTTTTAAATACAGTCCATGTAAAAAGGTCACTCAGTCCTCTTAGTGCGAAGATCGTGCATCCTGTGCCTCCTTCCTGTCGTGTTTGGGTCAAATCTGACCAATTTACAAATTTAAAAACTCATAAATATTGTGTTTTACATCCGATTCCCTCAAGGCCTTATGGCATCCTCCACACTATGTACTTGAACATATAAAGGTGATGACCACCTCTTTCGTTGAATTTTAAGTGTTTTAATCAACTTAGGTTACATCTGTGGTGCTCCCGATCAAAAGTGACTGCCATAGGAAATGAATGGGAAGCCAACCCCCCATCCCCCCTTTGGCCTTTGACCCCCTGAATGGCCCACAAAATGACCAAATGAAAGACCCACTTTTCTGACCCGCTGAACTGAATTTGGTGGTGAAAAATGTTTATGTTAATTTAAGAGTTGTTCAAACTGACTGGTCTATTGTGACCGGGAATACTAAAGTAAGAGGGGTGGGGGTGCACACAACCAGTGCAGTTGACTATGTGTCTGTATGCTGGAATAGGTATACTTATCTTTAATGTGTGGCTTTTATTCAACCCGTGATGCAATTATTAACTTTTAAAAAATACGTTTTTTTATTCAAAGCTCAATGACCGATGGCAGTGTTGCATTTTGAATACAACATTTTATATATAACATAGCAATTTATTCTATTTTTTTTAACTATTCATAAAAGCTGCTTTAAACACTTAAGTGCATGAAAACAAAATTAATGTGCAATGCTAATACGCGTGACCACAAACACTGCAACCACTACAAAAAGATCCCCAGTCTGTCCCTGCTTTATGAGCGGTTTTGTCTTTACATGTACAATACCTCATAAAGGGTTCCTAACACCACCCTACGACCATGATCACAGCAGAGGTAAAATCAGCTTTAACACTGCAGTGGATTTGTTAGCTGGCTCTTACATCAAGAAATCGGTGTATGTTATTGTCATATGAGTCTTATCACAGTTCCTGTAGTCGCATTTCTTCTTGCTTGAGCTCAGTAACATTTCCCGCCATGTTCCTTTGATTAAAAGCACATCTGACTCCCATTAAAACTTCCACATTCAGATCCAGGGACTGCCTTTGGAGCTGGATGGAAAACTTTTTTTTTCTTCTTCCCCCTTTTTTTTCTTTTTTTCATTAAACCAGAGGCCAACTTGAGCCTGAGGTAAAGAGACTCCCTTGCAGTAAAGGTTCAGTGGGCTATAAGAAAGTGTCAAGGAAACTGTTTTCTCATTAACACATTCCGGTTTTAGCTACACAGGGCAGTGAGCTGAAAATGCTTTAATGACTTGGCCATACCGGGGTTTGAAAGATTGTTGGATAAGAAAAGTCGGCCTTTGGCAACACAACAAAGCCCTCGGCCAAATGCCATTCAGAGCCTGGGAATTTTGAAATTATTGACAGTTCCAGTACGCTCACATTTCACAATTTAATTTTCCAGCAGTTAAATGGGAAAAGAAACAGAAAAGCAAAAAGTGTCCCTGACACTTGTGGGCATGTTTGGACTGTGGCAATGCTGGCCCATAAAAGCAGGACAAAGATGAGCTGCTGCCAAGTAGTTCACTGCCTGGCAAGGACAATAGGATGTGATATGACTAATCCACGGATTCCAGGGAGGAAACGACACGCCGTGGAAAGCCTCTGAGGCTGTGAATCCCACAGAAGATCAGCGATGTGGAGTCCACCCCTAAAGGAGAGACAGTCGTTTTACAAGCTGGGCACATATTCTAATGCCCGTGTGACTGTCCTTTGGGACAGATTGTCACTCTGACGGGAGTTCATTGCGCATTTGAGACGAGACGAATGCTGACGGACTGGAAGAGATGAGGACAACACATCATGTTCACTCAGTTGACACAGCTCCTTAAGCTGCTACAGCACAAATATGTGTGTAAGTCTGTTTGTGTCTCTTACTCTGAGGGATGACTATCAGTCAGTCCACCACTCAGACTTTTTTCCCTCCTGGTACAGAATAGCTTTTGAAGTCTTTCAGAAAAGCAGTTTCAAATTTTTAAACTGTTGGATAATAACTCTGTTGCGGCCTGAGCTGGCAAGACCAGCTAGGATTGCGGTTCGGTATCTGTGCAGGAATTCATCCTCATTCGCAGAGCATAATAGTAAACAACTCCGCGCGCCATTTGGCTTTCACCTGGTTGCTGCTTACTTTGCAGAGGACAGTGGAACTTTTCTCAATTTTCTCCTGGAATATCACTGCGTGCCCTTTTGACTCTTTATCTCAGAAAGCACCGCTAAGCTGCGTTGCCAGCTCCCGTTCACGGTTAATTACAGGAGATCCCTCCGCCTCGCTTGAAGCCCGTATTTGTGAACCAGCAGTTGTTAGGCTCAAAAGAGGTAAACATGAGAGCAACAAAAAGGAAAGGGTTCAGTATTTCCACCACATAAACTTGATTTATACAAGGTTTTGAAACAGTGTAAAAAATGTAATTAAAAACCCAGTGGCACCCTGTATGGTCTTCTGCTGCTGCAGTCCATCTGCTTCAAGGTTAAGGGTGTGTGTTCAGAAATGCTCTTCTGCAAACCAGACCTGCTAGACTTTTTACTTTAATATCACTAGATGAAATGATGTGCAGAGGACCCAGACAACTTTATTTCGGCGAAGCACAAAATCCAAAGCAAATAAAAAGCCACAAACCAGGAGTCCCAGAGTCCACACGAACAGGGAAATTACCAGTAGGATCTGACAAAGAAAAAGGAGGAGACATAGCTGTGGTCTGTCCACTCTTACAAGGATATTTTTTTGGGAAAAAGAGCTTTTTCTTGGCTTTTGATTGGCCCGACTTTCTATATGGTCAGGGCTATATTGCCACCTGTTGCTTTTGCATGTTTTTAATAGCTCTTGATATTTTTTTTTCAGGTAAATGAACAGTACTTTTCAGACAGTGGTTGTGTGGTCAGAAAATGCCAGGTCTAATACATATCCTTGTATATATATCATGTATATTCTCTGGGGAGGAATTGGGGATTAGCAACATATAGACCTGTGTGCATGTAGACACAGGTGAAGCTAATTAGATAAACAGGAAGTAAAAGCTGAAGCAAGGCACACAAGAAAATCAGCTATTGTAGTGAAGCAGGGAATAACCAAAAGACGGTCATCTATTACGACCAGTATGGGAGTAAGGCAGACAGACGGGACAAAAAGCAAACTGTGGAAGAGAGTCAGAGATTAATAATAACTAATGATTAAATGCAGATTGGTGTGTAAGTACACTGAGAGTGAAGATGGGAAGCTCCTAGCAGCCTAGGCCTTTTAAAAATATATGCTTTATCAATCTTAAAAGTAGAGAGAGTATCTGTCTCTCAAATCTAAACTGGAACCCACAGAAGGCTTCGCCTCCCATTCTCCTTTTAGAAACTCTAGGAACCACAAGTAAGCCTGCAGTCCAAAAGCAAAGTGCTCTAATTGGTTTGATGTGGTGTTATGAGATCTTTAAGATGAGATGGGGCCTGATTACTCAAGACCTTATATGTGAGGAGAAGGAGTTTGAATTTGATTCTGAACCCAGAACTTGGTAGAAAGACAATTAAATCAAATCAAGAACCAGAATTCACAAGTAATATAAGACTAGAGCTTAATGCTGCTCGAATAATGATGAAAAGACAATGTTAAAATCCTGGGAGCGTGACACTAAAACCTATTTCGAGCTTCAGCACGTGTATTAAGCATTCATCACAGATTCCTGGGATGAATCTGTGTTTCTTCTTAAGACAAACTCAAACAGAAGCCCTGGAAGTGTCAGACTTCTCTCCAGACTGTATGGGAGGTATTACCATTCATGTTCTGCATCATACTGGCTCCCGGCGTCTCTTATATTATAGCAGATTCATGGCACTGACAGAGCAGCTATTTCAGGTCGTGCACCCTGCCACAGCAACCCAAGCATGTTGTAATTTGTGCTTGTCGCCAGGAATTAATTGTCTGCGTTTTTTGTTTTTCTTTTTGCCAGAAAACATAAATCAGCTGTCCACATCCTTTCAGTGTCAGTCGCCTTTAGCGCAACGAGAGGCGGCCGGCCTTGTGAATTCCTGACAATTATAGCACCGGGGTGGGCCGCAACCCACCATGAAATCAGCCGTTCAGGATGCCCGGACAAAAGATGCCGGGGAGGTAAAGGTGAAGTTCAAAACCTCCAAACAGCTGATGTCATTTCTTCCACTAACATTTGATTTAATTTCTTAACAAAGTGAACACAAGATGTCTGATAATATCTCTGCCAATAATCAGTAGTATTTGTAATGAACGAACAAGTTCGGCATGATAGTACCGCTGGACTTGTTTTCATAAGTTCCTATTTCCTGCAAGTCTGCCTATTTTCTAGGATTAGCTAAGTGTTTGCAAGGTCCAACTAAAACAAAGATGACGGTAGTTTGAGTACTGCCCTAAACCACCAGTCGATCTATCTACTGATCTCAGCCTAGATCCTGTCCAGACAATGCCCCGCTTCCCCCTGCTGCACCAATCAAAACACATGCCATTATAAGGCAGCCGGGCGAGGGCCTGCAGGCAAAGACGAGGAGAAAGGAGAGGGAAGGTGACAAAAACAAGAGAGAAAAGGAGGAGGAGGAAGAGGAGGAGGCATGAAGACAACATGGCATCTAATAAAGAGATGTCTGTTTTCACCGCCTTCGCCACCTTTGTTTGGTCTTTTGTCCTGTTCTCGTACCCGTGGCTCTGCTGACTGCATTGACTCTACTCTCCACTGCTCTTAATAAAAGCCTTTAAGTGGAATGGAGAGCCGTCCTGAGTGGCTGATACTGCGCTCTGATGAACTAAAGGGACTGGAGCTTGCTGGTTGGGAGCAGTGAACTCGGTCTTCCACTGGTGCTCTCTAACAGTGTCTCTAATCCATTTAGGTTGAGGGCTGGCAGAGGCTGAGGTCTGACAAAGCACAGCTCTGTCTCTGTGATCCGGCCCACTGAGTCGTAAGTTTTTACAGATGTGGAGCACAAATGGGCATGCAGTTAGCCCAGACTGGGAAGGCTGACTAACTGGACACAGGGTGCTAAATCTGCTTCTCAACAACTTCCTGATTAATCTTTCACGTCTGCTTTCCGAACTGACCTACCCAAAGCACGGTGAACTCAGACAGCCGCGGCCTGCTGGGTATTTCCAAAACTGATATGTCAAAATTTGCACGTGAGCATTTTGATTTCTGAAACCTTACATTTCATGTGTGTGTGTGTGTGTGTGTGTATACAGGGCAGGCAGCCAAGCATCTTATCAGCCCCGATGTTGTCTTTCTTGGTTTCAATCCCAGTGCTTTCCAGAAGAAGAGGAGGGCCCGACGAAGAATGCAATTTCTTTTGACTCGCATTTCCACTCGAGCAGTTGTCATGCTCGTGCCTTCAAACAAACCACTGCAAAATGTGGAAAAATGTCTCCGATCAGACGAGTCGCAGCAGCGGCGGCGCGGGTACGGCAGAAATTATGTGAGACACATCAAAGCAGACGGGCTGAAGTTGTCTTTGATGATAGGCGGTTTATCTAGATTATGTTATGGCAGACGAATACAAAAAAGATTTACACAACATACGCTGAAACAGATGTTAGCAGTATGAGTTACCATGGGAGTGCCCCTTTCTTTCATTTTCCAGTCAAGAAAATAAGTTACAGGGGTGTCATGGTGAATGACCCCACCCCTGCAGTTTAGTGCTCGACTGAGTTCGATTTTGCTTGAACAAGGCCAAATTCAAACTTGGAATGAGAACAGCATCCTCTACTGTACTCCTGGTAAATCGCACAGACACCGAGCTGCAGCAGCATTTTTTTTCTTTTTTTACTTTAAGCTGTACCCATGAACTAAGAAACACACCCACTACAGTTGGGTGTAAGTCAAAACCAAGATGAGTGACTGTGACTGGGAAACACACACAAACACACAAAGTGGACAAGGACGTGCTAACTAGCTGAATAAAATGGGTGTATGTTCGGCAGCACTTTCCCTGTGCTATTTCCTGGCCACCTGTGTGCCAGCTAGCATGAATAGGAAAGTATTGTGCTTCTCTATTTTTTACCATCTCCCACAGTACTCTTTCCTCCCACTCCTCCTCCTCTCAGAGCACTCCAGCACAGACTAGGTCAGACTCCATTTGAGAAAAACTGTGACCCACGCTAGTCATTTGGCCAAACATTTCCAATAAAATGGTTGAATCATGTGTGGGCTGTCTTTTTTTTAAACTTTCAGTTCAGTCCAGTGTGCCTCATAGCCCCAGCATTTCATGTGAACCATAAATAGTTGAAATGTTAAGGAAGTCATTTAAAGGGGATGAAAGTTTATCACAAGATCGGGAGCTAGAAAAAAACTAAAGTAAGATAGAGGAGAGAAAAGAAAATTCAACTTTACCTGCTGCTTCTCAGAAGTGCTTGGACATTTTAGAGTTATGCTAATTCATTTCTTGCTACGAGTCACATGAGACAAGCAATAGTGCTGTCTTATCTACCACCAGCAGCTTCTTTCTTTAATTTAGCATAGACAGGGGACAAAAAAAGGAAAAGGAAAGTGATTAGCTCTGATCCTTAAAAGCTGGTCTTACAGCTAGCATACTTGTTTCTGTTAAGCTAAGGAAATCAGTGTAAGCTGTAGCTTTATTTTCACCATACTGATGAGAGCTGGACACTTTTCAAAGTAACATGCATTATGGTTGAGTCAACCACAGTTAAAAGTGATTTTCTGTTGGCGACTAATAGCAAGTAGTTGCACCAACCAGCTGGTCATTACCATGAGTGTGCAGCATCCTCATCCTCAATGAGCAACCACTTTAAAATGCAAGGTGATTGCAGAGATCGCTTGGCGGGAGGCAATTTGTCTCCATGGCAGACTGACTCCAATCACTCTCAGACAGATTAGTGAGGGTGCACAAATAATCACCGTATAATTTATAGACACAGACAGACTGTCAACACGTTGGAATCAATCCGAGTCAGTCTGTGCTGACTCATGTGCAACGCATCTCTTACCTGGTTGCCAACTGGTTGTATTCTGCTTAAAATTCTGATGTAAAAACAAGGTTGCTAATTTTGCAGTTAAATCAACATCCTGCAGGATGGTGCAGCAGCATACAGGATGGATACGGATCTATGATGGTTTGGCTGGATTCTTTAGTAAACAGATTTTTGCCAGTTTATTGTAGTTATTATTGCAAACAGTTTGCATGTAATTGCCAACTGGTCCCTGTTCAATTGTAAAGTGAATGCCAGCTGGTAGCAGATTGAGTCCACCTTATTGACGTTTTATGACCATTTCCACCAACTGAAGTCACTTTGAAGAAGCAGTTGGTCCTCGTCTTTGAAGCAACCATTTCAAAAGCAACAATATCGTAATTCAAAGCAAACAGTTGTAATTATTTAGGTTGTGCTGCGGTCTCCAACCACTGTGACTGTAATTTCAAGCTATTGTTTAGGTTTGAGGTATTTCTTTATTCGAGGGGGTTGGCTTGACAGAAGAACAACAGTGCCTAAAAGAGGCGATATGAGCAGTGATGTGATGAACAGAGACTAAGAAATTTTAATGGAACCTGCAACAATAACATGAAACATAAATGGTGGCAAGTAAAACTCCTCTGCATCCGTTCAGACAAGCATTTTTCTCTACGTCTAAGTGCTTTTCTATGTAACATTCATACTGGGTGCAGTTCAGGGTTAGGTATCTTTCCCGGGGATACCTTGGAAAAGGCCAGAGAAGCTAGCGATTAAATTATCAACCATCTAGTTAGTAGATGACCTGCTCTCAGTCAATACTAACTAGGCCTGACCCTGCTTAGCTTCAGAGATCAGATGAGATCTGGTGTGTTCATGGCAGTAGGGCTATCAGCCAGTGAATGGAAGTAACTCTGTAGGTGAGAGTAAGCTCATTTTGATAAATCTGATAGTTTTTGCAAGCTTTTAATTTGCATGTGGCATTAAATTTTATGCATTCATTGCTGTTTGAGCAAAATGACCAAGATTAGCTTCCAAATTCCAGCTTAAAAGCACATGAAGGTCAAATTCAGAGGGATTCATTTTGAATCTTGGACAAAGGGGCCTTCCGAGGAGCACGAATGAACACAAATCAACATGATTCAATGGGAACACATGCGACAGGGCTGAAAAATACACAAGAGTTATCTGCTCAGCCAGACCCTGTAGCAACCAACTGTCAGCTACAAAGTAATGGAGCAACATCAAAACCGCTTTACTTTGTCTTTTCATTGTTACACATCCCTGAGCAATTATTCTCTGGTCTATGATGACCACATCACTGCTCGCCTCTTCCTGTGCGTAAACCTCTGAACACAGAGGTTGAACCCAAACCAGTGCAACACAGCAATGTTATTATATTCTGCAGAACCAAAGAAAGCGTGGACCATTCTCTCTGGGATTTCATCCAGACCAGCATTCTGCCTTGACTCAGTGACCAGTGTGCGATTTCCACTGGCAAGCCTAATTTAGGGTTAACTGGCAGTTTGGGTTGTAATGTATTTCCTTTCGTAAACCCTTAGAGCTGAAATGCAACACCACAGAAACAATTAAAACAAGTGCGGAAAACTCATGTGAACGATACCTTATTTAGAAGAAAATGCATAAAACCCACACCACAGGTTGCAAAGCTGCAAAGAGTAAACAATCGAGAAATGACTTGAAGCGAGCGTGCGCTGATGAACGTGTAGACTCATCAGGTGTTCGTGTAACAGCCGTGAAAGTTTGAAAAGTATCCCCGGAGACAAGACCAAATATAAACAGCCTGAAATACACGCCTGTTAGTTCTAGCCAGGAGCAGCCATGTGGGCATATCCAGTTGCAGTGCTGAATAAGAAAATGAGAAAATAAATAGCTAGCAGGACTGAGTTCCTGTTCGGGCTGACTCAAGAAAACCACCTTCTGCTGTTCCAGCCCACAGGTGATCAAGCCAGGCTAAAAAGCTTGCTAATAAATTCAGCACCACATTCCCCCAAGGTGTCTGGGATTTGAGGCGTCCTGATTAAGGGGATGTTTGACCTTCTGGTTGGATTCCCTGTCTGGGCCTGGAGCTCTTTGCCTCCAGAGAGCCTCTTTCAGCACTAAAAAGTCACACTGGGTTTCACTTCTATGACCCAGTTAAAAGCTATGTGTTGGCAGATGTGCCCAAAAGGTTTCTTGTCAGCTTCCGAGCTTCTTTTTTTTTTCTTGCTTCCCTCTAATTACGGGCTGGGTGGAGAAAAAGCAAGAGAGAAATGGAAAGCTAGTCAAAGAAATTCAGAAAAAGGGAGTGAGGGTGATTTTTAATGAGAGGGATTGAGGGAGCATTATAGAGAGACAGAGAGAGATTGAGATGCAAATGTTTTTATTCTTTGCAGAAGGAGAAGGGAATATTTCGTCCAGTTATTCATGAGGTCATGTTATGATCACCCTCCGCATGAAAATATTTACGAACTCAGTGAAGGGAGGGAGGAAAGGGACCTCAGCATCGAATCACGCTGGACATTCGCTGGCAAAAAGTTTCTGCTAACAATGTTGCGCAAACAACACGAGAAACGTGAAGTCATCAGAGTCCCGAGGCTTTACGCCCACATGTTGTTTCACTCATAATCTTGAGTTTTAAAGGACTATCTCGACAGCAACACAAAGCTCTCCACGTGAGCCTGATCTGTACAGAGCCGCACCTCAGAGGTGGTCTCTCTTTTAACATTTAGCCGACGGAAACTTTTCCAGGAGATGTTGATCCAGTGGGGAATGTGCTGCTCTTGCTCCAGGGTGGGGAACAAGGTCGAGCACAGAGGGGTCAAGCTCATCCATCCTCCAGCAAATGGAAAGATGTCAAATCTGCCATGTGCTCCCCTATCTGTAGCTGTGGGTGAGCTCCTGTGTGTAGATAGCAGTCCAGTCCCGGCTTTCCACTTTGTTGCACTGCTAATGCTGACATTATTCCCGACTGGTTTGTGTTTGACTTGAATGGAAATGACAGTTTCATGCCGCAGATACATGTGGAAAGAAGACACATGTAATTTCAAAAGAGGACCTAATAAAGGGAGTTCTTTCAAGAGGTCCTGCTTGCCAAAGCTTGAGTATTATCAGAGGACGTGATACAGGAAAGACCTCACAGATGCTTCAGATTGGTCCCAGAACAAAATATCCCCCACCTCTGAGGACATGTTTTCTTCCTTTAGCACCCCACCCTTGTGCTTTATCCTTCTCTTTCCTTTAACCTTCTTCATGCACCGTGCAATCTCAGGCTTATTGCATAGAAACAGATCTTGCTGTTAGTGGTAGGCATTAAAAATGAAATGATTAATTGTCAAAACTAAATTCTAAAAACATGATATATATATATATAGCAGAGAGCTGGGGGGGGGTGTCTTAGAGATAAAGTCAACTAAAGTCGGTTCACTGGCAACAAGATTATTTGTGCCGCATAAGCAGGAAATCAGATCTGCGAGTCTCATCAACAGGAAATTAAAGAGAGCAACATGGTTTAGAGAAAAGCAAACAAAGCTCAGGCTACTCAGATTCTCCCAGCAGCAACATTAACTGGTGACAAGCCCTGGCAATGCTCGAGGATGTCCTCACAAAGAACCACCCTTCAGGTCCGTCCAGTCCGTGGATAAACAGAGGCATTGGCTCTATGTGATTGCAGACATCCTTGTGTAAATAAAATCTGAAAGAATGCCGTCTCCATTCTGTTGTGAGGCTCATTTTTAGTCTCCGTTCTTAAATTCACTAGAAATTACTGCTGTTTGAGACTCAACCCTGCACACTCAATGAGATCTCGAAGCTGTCTGTGTTTCCACAGCTGAGCTGACGTATCTCATTTGCAGCCAGTGTTTTCTTTAATTCAGTACATGGGTGCACAGGTTCTGCAGAAAAACCTGCTGGTTCACTGGGGCTTTTCTGTGCACTCCCAAACTCTAGAGATCAATCTGAACCTGAGTGTGATCTGTGATGAGCTGGTGACCTGTCTATAGTGTGACCCCGGCTTATCCTAACTGGATAGGAAAACGTTTAGATGGCCTCCATACTGAATCACATCATGGATCAAATATGGTTTAAAAGCAAGTTTGTACTCTAGCAAATGTAGCCGCATGCCATAAACAAAGATCAGTGGAAAATTGTCCCCGTACGAAAGGGAAATGCATTCTTTAATCCGAGCACACAGCAGAGTCTGGGAGAGTGAAATACATTTCATTCACTGAGACTTTTATGGACTTCTACCTTTTAGGGGCTCTTCACCCTGTGAAATGTGCCACTGATAGAGTCACAAATCCACATCTACAGTTTGGCATTTCATATTCTTGCACTGTAAATCCAGCGATGCTCTCATTGATTCCACACATTGATTTGACTTAACATCTCAGGGGTGAAATACAGCACTTGTTGGGAGCTTGTGTGTGTGTGTTGGCTACCTATGCTGAATGTGGACAGTCAGAATTTGTAGTGTGATGTTGGGCTGGACTTCTGTGGCTTCTGTGGGTCTTCTGCGGAAACCATGTCTGTTCTCGAATATCCCAGCCACACACATTCTCAGCTTCAAGCGCGCTTTCATCAGAACCTAATGGGCCTTAGCTGCCCAAGAAGCCTGCGGCTTTACATTGAGACAACAACAGTACTTCTTTTGTAAGTGTTGTCCTAATTGAAATCATCTATTTACTTAACAATGCGCTATCGCTGGTGTGTGTCTGACTTTCTCCAGGGCGTGTAATTCTTCTAATTAATGAAGCTTGTTTGGATGATACTTGTAGACCACAGAGGATTAGGTAGTGGTTTGTATTGCTCAATTAGGATCTTGCTGAAGCAGGTGCAGAGATACTTGACTTTTCCTATAGACTTGTCTATAGACATGATTTCTCTTTTGTGATTTAAGAAAATGAATGGCTGTAATTAGTCTACACAGAAAAAGCTACCGTGGCTATTTCTGGGTAACATATTTATCCTTTTCTTAGTCTTTCATTTTGTTTTATTTAGAGCTAGTCATTGGATTACACTAAGTCCTGTTTTGAATTTGAGCTGAACATCTGGATGAAGAATGCGATGATATTATGTAAAAGTGGTTTTGTTTTGCTTTTTTCATCTAAGGTTTGCCAAGAAAGCATTTAATTACAAATATTTTTAATGTCATTTAGTCAAATATGTCATTACTGTTCCTCATGTAGCCAAAACCTTGTGTTTTTATCTATCCAGCAGTAAGATTCAGCTCCAGCAGCCTATTTTTGTGATCTGATCTTTCTTTCATTCTCTCTGATTTTCTCTGCCGGAATAACAAAATGTTTGCCTCTGGCGAAGCCATTGATTAATCCCATATTTGGACAAGCTTTGCTGCGCTACCTGGGTGCCTGTAGAAATGTTGGATTTTAATTTAAGCTCCAGCAAACAAAAACATTTTTCTGGTAAACTTGTATTGTATTTTATTTTATTTTTCTTCTTGGGTTTGGCAAGCAGCAACCGTCACGGCTGAAAGTTGTAACACAACACAGACATGCAGTTACCTGAGGCCTGCTCAAAAAGAAAGTCAATCCCCACAGATTTAAAATGCTAAAATGCCAAACTTAAAGCAGAAATAAATATGTTTATAGTCCATTTATAACAACTGTATAGTCGCAAATATTCATCTGTTTTCAACTGTATAAAAGCTTAAAGTTACAACCTGTAAAATTTCACCAATAGATGTCAAAAAATTGCAGTCAAGTAAATTCTGTTTTCTTACCCTCCCAGTTCAAGTGCATAATTCCAGCTACGGTGGCTGCTGAAGGACAAACAACTCTGGCCGCCATTGATCTGCAATGAGTGTAGGTTGTCAGTCCACTGTTTACCTCAGCTGTCTATATCCTGTGGTGTCCACATGTACTTATTCTGGAGGAGGCTGTAAAACTTTGTGAAAGAAGTCTGATACAAGTTAATGAGTCAGTGAATCTCACTTCTGTCTAAACACAGAGATACTGAGGTAAGTTGTTCAGGATATCCTGAATTTTTCTTATGGTGGGTGTTGCTGTTAGCCCCTGTTAGCTGCTGTTAGTGTCTGTTAGCTGCTGTTAGCCAGCATTATTGAAACTGTCTTTGTTCACTTGTTAACTGTTGATGTTTAGCCAGTTCGTTGTCAGATGTACAAATGTAATTGAAACAATATCAGGAATAAAAGAGCATGTTTATGCAAGTTTTTGTGATTTAGAGCTCTGAGTTTAGGAGATGAGGCTTCAGGTGCGGAGGAAGAACATGACATTTTTTATTAAGACACCTGTCATGTTGTCTTTTTTCTCCTTCTTTAGTGAAGGAGACCCCCTAACAGATGATAAAACATACAGTACATGTGATCTTTCATATGTTGAGTCTGAAACGTATCAAAATTTGCCTGCAGCAGTCAAAAACCACGAGTTCCCTTCTCCTCCACCTTTGGCATTCTACATATGTGGCTGGTCTCCAAACGCATACATAAAACACAATAAAGCAAACAGCGACGCCCACCTCGGTCACTGTAAGGTGGGTCAACATGGTGGCTTAATTCTTAATCAAAACTTTATTCTAAGTTTATGAGAAAACATCAATTTGTTGGGAGACGTAATTACACAATAATCAATGTGCATTTATGAGTACAATATTCTTTTTTCTATTAAATAGGTTCAATAAATGACTGACTGTACCTTTAAAGTTTATTAGTGTCACAGGTGAGTCCAGACAGACTCTGCTCATGTCGGCACCTTTTTAAGCACATCTGTTTTAGCAGCACACCCTCTCATTCAAATATTGTCATTTCTCATTCCAAAACAAAACCTTCCTCTATTATAGACTCTATGCTTTAAGGCGATCAGATGATAAGTTAACATAGTTAGGGCTTCCTAAATTGTACATTTTTTCTTTAAAAGACATTACTTCCTTCACTAGCTACACTTTTTATCAAATCTCTTTTCTACTTAAGTTTTCAATTGAGCAAGAAGATGTCCAGCAAAAAGCAAATTTTCCATCCTCCGGGGACCTCACAGGGTTCCCTCTTAGCACTGGCCCCAGTCTGGGGTTCTGACAACATACAGCCTTTATTGATAAGATTATAAATAAAGCAGAGAGCGTAGCTGCATGTGTGTTAGTTAAGGCAGACAGAGTTTCCGAGAGAGTGTTGAAGGTCAGCTGCTTTCTCTTTTTCAACCCTGCATCCAAAATAAACATTCCATCCAGCCTACAGTTGTCAGACTGCGGAGAGAGCGAAAGCAAAGCAAGAGAAATTGGAATGAGAATTTCAAAGCACATCGGAGGCGAAAGTGAACTTTTTTTGGCCTCCTGAAAAGCTAAGGTTTCACAGTTTTGGCTTTCCCAGCTCTGAAATCCCCCATGCCTCAACAGTTATTCATCTGGGTAGACATCATCAATTACAACTAATTAACCAGATGATGGTCTGGTGAGCAGAAAATGGAAGAGGTGATTCATCACTTTGAGCACCTTTTGGGCTTCCTGTTCACAAAACTAAAAAAAACTAAAAAAACAAAACAACGAAACTAAAAAGAGATCTTTTTTTGTACCTGGGCTAATGCCCAGTAAAGGACATGTCATAAGTATTGTGGCAGAATCATTTCACCTGACAGCTAACAAAGGAAACAAACCTCAATCCCCGAGCATAGCACGGTTGGCCTATGAAATAAGGGGCACGGAGAAAAAGTAGTTGGACATATTTCTGTATTATTATTTTTTTTAGATTAACAGAGTTTTCTTCCTCCACTAAGGCACTGCTTCTCTCCTCTTTTGTTTGTCTGTGTCATGCTTCCTCTGTGGGTGAGTTACTGGCGGTTTGGGCGATGACGTAATTGTGGAAAGGTCCTGGGTGCAGTCAGACTTGTAATTCAGTGAGGAATTTTTCATCTGGTCAAGGCTGGCTGCGTGTGTCTTTATAAATAAAGTTGTTAAGTCTTCAAAGGGGGGGGAAAAAAGATAGAGGAGCAGGAGAGACATTAAATGAGCAGGCCCTTGCCTAACCTACTTACTATACAGGCACTGCTGAAAACCCTATGATATTCATTTCTAATCCCGATAACACAGTCACAGGTCAGATTTCTGTGCTGTTTACAGTGTGAGGTTCTGCAAATAAGAACACGCTGATGCTGAGCGTGAAATAATTCCTGTCTTGATCCAGGAAAATATTATCCTGACCAGAACGATCCAGAATTTGTCCTCCAGACGGTGTGTTTGGGGATCATTCAAGGGCTGCTCATGAGTCAGTTAAAAGATGACTGCATAAATCACCATATTCAGTCGTTCTCCATCAGTCACGTCGGTTTAGGCGAATAAAAATGATGGCCACGAATTACACGTTTAGAATTTGCCTTTTTGAAATACAGTACTTTTTTTTTTCCCAGTAGTAGAGCAGGAGCCCAGCAAGTGCTTGCTTGGTACGCCACTGCAGGGCACTGAAATCAGCTACTGCTATCGTCAGCTGTGTTTGAAGAGGGACCCTGTGCTGTTTCAGTGGTCTGGCACTCCCCCGCCCCATGTGTGCTTTATTACCTCATCTTCAGTGGTGATTTATGGCTCTCACAGAGACCACTTTTCTGGGCTGTTTATATCTGGTGAAGATAAAAGAAAATCATGGCTTTATTGCCCAGACGGAGTGGGTCTGTTTACACAGCGGAGGGCCTCATCGGGGAGCTGCAACATACCAGCATCGCACATATTTGATCTGCCTTTTCAGAAGCAATAAACGACACGAGCACGCAAATCATCCCTCCCAACATGACGGATACGTGTTAAATATAAAACGGTATCTGCTGGAGTACAAATTCTTTTACTCTCTGCTCCTCGTGGTGATAAGAGGGCATCTCGTTCTGATGATTTGGATGCTGATAAACAGCTTTGCGCTCATTATGAAAATATTTTTCCCAGTTTAAAGGAAAAAACTGCTTTTTCACAGCCACGATTGCTATCGATCGATGTTTTCAGCATGCAGAGAAATTCAAGATCAAGGTTGCCTTGTGCTTGCTCTCATGTCCTCCCAGAGCTCCTTGTGTGGCTGATGTTTAAAAACTATTTGGCTATGGCGCCATCTTGTGGTGAGAGTGAATGACAGACAAAAATGCAAGTCTGATACACGTGATCAAAAAGCTTATTACAAGATTAAACAGATTTGGGGAACTGATGTTACTTCAGATCCACTACTCTATGTATTATGTGTACATCCAAATGATACAATATATGCAAAACTGATATATAAGAGTTCTGCCTTCCTAATTTTTAAAAAACCCTTTATTATGGAACGAATTACTGGAAGACTTCAGTTGAAACCAGAATCATCTTTACTTCTCTCTTCTTCTCATTGCTGTAGGTCATTTTATAAATATTAATTACACTTAAATTTTTACAGTGCAGACTACATTGACAAAATCTATATCATAAATGGAGGTTCAACTGAAGATATAGAAAAAAATAAATATATAAAGAATCATAGAGAAATAGTTATAGAGATCAAATCAAACGTGTTTCCTATTACATGAATTAAGTTTTTTATTTTAAAAAAAGCTTTAAAATATGACAATATTTTTAAAGCCATCGCTCTACATTGGCTCATTGCAGTGATGAACTTGGAAAAATATCACCTGAACCTTAATGCAACTGATTATTCGCAATGCAATGTAAGGTTTACATCACAGCTGCTCTAAATTAACAGCAATGGTAAAATCCGTTTTCTGAGTTTCTGTAATAGTTAATCCACCAGTATGTGCAAGAGTTTTTTATTTTTTATGCCAAAATATGATTATTGTTATCTATTAATTTTTTTTAATGTACGGTTTTTAATTCTTTATTTTTAATTAAGATGCCAATTTACAGTCATTTACTTGCATTCCTGGACAAATTTGTTTCATTGGTTGGATGTTATGTAGTCCAGTGTGACGCCTCCAATTTGAAAACAAAAACATGAATTCAGTCATTTTTACTTTGTTGATAGATTTCTAAAATACTTTTTCTTTTTATAAAAGGCAGTCTAATAAATCTCAAGTCAGCAGCTTTACAGTTTTAAGCCATTTGCTTTAATAATAGCACTGTTTTCAGGCACAGCAGCAGGAAAAGTGCTAGAAACCCAGCTTTATGTCAAAAGCAGAGTGGAGCACAGTCTGGAATAACCACTTTAAAACTCGCATCACCCTAGAACATAAGACATTTACGCTTTCTCTTTGACAGCATTATTTATTAGCCAGCACAGATGATTAACTGTGATGTAAGGACAGTTTTGTTTTTTTTTAACCAAGACCAAAAAGAAAACTGGCAGCAGCTAACAATACGCACTGACATTGAGGTCAGTGAGGTCTATGAACCAAAAGCAAGTTTTCAAATCAGACAAAAATAGTGTTTCAATACACAGAAATGACGGGCACTTTGTACTTCATGTCATTTGTACAGTTTCTCATGAATCCTCCTCACAGTGCCATTAGGTTACTGTGCAACTTCAGACAATAATAAAACGATCATATCTATCCAAAGGAGATCCGTTTTAAACATACTACGGAATCAATAATTGTGATGATACTGTGTAGCATGTATGGTTTTTTATTATATATGTGAAGCATGCATGTTATTCTCCTACTGCTGTCTGAAGGATACACAAGCTAAAAGCGCAGAGGCGTGTGTGTGATTCATGGCTGGGATTCACACAGATTGTTCTCTATTCTGATTTCTGATTCTGCTCATCTTTCTATAATCCCACTCCCTCGACTTTGAACTTAAACTTCTATAATCTATAAACAGCAGAGACAAAAAAACTCACAAAATACCCACAGCACAACACAGCTGAGACAAAACGTTCGTCAAGGGTGTGGAGAGAAAGGCTGGGAGCAACAAATATGGCATATATATTTACCGTAATCAAATTAAAGCTTCATTTTAGTCAGAAACGATATGCATATAATAAGGATCTGTCCCCTCTATGTAACCACATGCTAAACTGCCTCTTACTGATGAACTATAAAGTGTTTAAGATGAGAAAGAGGAGGTTTTGGGTACATTAGGCAACAATAAACCGGACCAAGAATCTATAGTTATCAGTTAAGTGTGCAACAAGTTATGGTTTCATATAGTTTTATAAACTGTGCAGCACAGGGATCTGCTGATGTGGCTTAAGCCAAAGCATAACAACAACATCTGAAAGCCTTAAAGGTGCCAAATTATCCTTAAGCTTCAATGAGCTGAATCAGAAATCAGTTTTAAATTAAATTAATCCCAGTTTGAAGGTATTAGTTCGAAGAGCCTAACACTGGTGAACGCAGTACTTGGGTTCAGGAAGCGAGGGGTCCCAGCCTCAGCTCCACGTGGTGAGTGAGCCAGATGGCTTCAGCAGCAGTGTCGGCTCCCTCCTCGCTCGGCCGGATGGGACCAGCGAGGTTGCGGAAGTCATGTCGGATCTTAAAAGAAACCGTGACATCCGTATCCTCTTCTTTCTGAGGGATCACTTTGATAAAGAAACCAATCTTGTTGGATTTCCTGAAGGCAACAACACTGTGGAAAAGACAGAGATATCAAGTGGAGTGAGGGTGTTTTCTCATGCCATTACTGTTAAAGAGCAAGCGTGGGTTTGTGTGTTGACTCACTCTGGGTCGTCCTGGAAGTCCTGAGGTTCGGCTAGTTCATCATACTCAGCAGCAGCATCCTTTCCTGCTAAGAGTAGTTCCTTACTGGGCACTAAAACCTGAAAAAAATAACAAGCAGTAATGTTTACAGCAAGATTTTAAATGTTAGAGTCACATTAAGATGAATTATTACACTTCTTTCTAAGTTAATCGCATCTTAAAATGAACAATGGTGGTTATTAAATAAAAAGATGTATTTTTCTGAAGTTGACACCTCACATAAAAACTCATGCTCGTCTGACTGTTATATCTGTGTTGTGTTTAAGGGGGAAAATAAGTCAACTGAATCACACTTTTTGCTAAAATTGATGCTTCTTTTCAGCTGTCAAAAGACTTACAGAGAGAACAGATGTAGTACATAAAATATATGTAGGAGGTGGGTGAACTTAGCCATGAGAAGTAGCGATAAAACTCAACCGAGCATAGCTTGATATGGTTCGCAATATCCCTCAGGTGTTTGTATATCAGATCGAGCAGAAAGCCGGGACTGCACTCTCCGTTTGGCCATAATGTCAATGGAAATGGGTCATCAGGATGCTCTTATTTGGCCAGGAGCTCTACCTTACTCGAGCTGGCCCATGACTTCATCACTAAAGAGGCTGGTAATAAAAAAAACGCCTATAGTCAGAGAGCCTCAGTGCACCAGGCAGCACTGTTAGCTGTGACTAACAGTATGAAGAGATGACGCGAAGGCTACAGACAAGCCAATTTGCAAAACAGCCGAGCTGCTGAGTAAAATTTGAATAAATAAGGTATAAGTATAGAACAAAATGGCTAACATATGCACATTTTGTATATGGTGCCAGCACACTAGGAAAAAAAAAAAAAAAGTTTACCACCGTGTTGCATCACGTGTTTTTCTATCACTGCTTGCGGACTGAGGAGACCAACTGCTGCACTTGTGAAATCCAAATACTTTCCTTTTCTCACTTGATGCATTATCTTGCTGCTTGAGGGCCTCTTTTGTCATATTTTTTGTTTCATACCACACCAAATGTTTTCTATCAGTGACCGGTCACACACACCCAGTCAAGCACCTGGGCTTGTTTACCACAAAGATACAGATTTCAGAAAGGAAATCAGTGAAACAACTGGATTCTTTGAACCTATTAATGATATTACAAACCTCCGTTAAAATTAACAGGTAAGTCTTTAATTATCTATAAGAGCGGCTCTTCTGGTTATCATTTTGAAAACAAGTCTAATATTTGCAGTCTGAAGTTTCTTTCACTGGATGCATTTGTGGTTGCTTTCTAAAATGTCAATAGGCAAAACAAAAGAAAAAAATTGAGAACTTACAAGTAGAGCTGGGCGATAGAACAATAACGATATGTATTGCGAAATAACTTTTTCTCGATAGAAAAGTTAAACTATTGCGATAGGCCTCATCTCTCTTGTCCTCTTAAAAAAAAGAAAAAAGAACAGTCAATCCAAATTAAGTAGCGCAGAGCCGAACCAAGCATAGCCGCAGCGTCACGTCACGTGACTTGTTACGTACAGCACAAGTGCCAAGCCGGACATGTGTATTTGTTTGGGAAGCAGCCAGCCGCCGTGCCGCCCGGGTAATGGAGGAAATGAGTGTGCCGACTAGAGAAAAATCAACCGAGTGCGTGACCGAAGGTTACCGAAGAGAAAACATGATGGCTCCAATGCCGGAGAGATTGTCGAACGGAAGAGCCAGAGAAGTTCCGTAGTGTGAAGGTATTTCGGCTATTTCAAGTCTGACAAAAAACAGAGTAGCACGCACTGTAAATTGTGCCGAAAGCAAGTCTGGAAATACAATAAACCGGTGCATGCTCAATGTCTGACTGAAAGCGCTAATTCGTCATTCGGCTTTTGTCAGACTAAAGTAACTGTTAAAACTGTTTGAAAAGCTAAGCTATACAACAAGGAGAATTTCCTTTTAGTTCTCAGTTTATTTGATATTGACAAAGGTTAGTCAGTTTTGTCTGTTCTTCTGTAAAACAAACTAAGATTTATTTTTAGAATTTATATTTTGTTTCTAAGTGGAATTGACAATTTAGTCTGTTTCATTTGTTCTATTTTGAAACTTAAACGCTTTAGCGGCTGCCTTTTGTGTAGTTTGCAATATTTGCCTTTATTTATCTGAAAAAGTCTCATGTTCCTTAAATACATCTACCCTGTTGAACTTATTATGGGAAATAAATATTTAAATCAAAACAAGCTGCTGATTATTTCACATTTTACTTGTGAGCAACGGCACATTTAAATCTTACAAATATAGTTATTTGGCTTATATCGTGATAGATATCGTTATCGCCTGAAATGAAAAAACATATCGTGATATGAAAAAATCTTATATCGCCCAGCTCTACTTACAAGAGATTTTAAAAACTTCATTAAAGTTACAAAGTTTTGTATCAATTTCGGATCGACTGTTGTGCCTGTGTGTCAATAGAAGCGATTAAAAAAATAAATAAAATACCTTTGCAGTGCTATTAATCTCATCAGGGTCATTTTCCTCACAAGAGGTCAGTGAGACGCGGGTGATGTTCTCCACTGGGTTGGTCAGGGTCAGCAGCACCTGGCTCTCCTAAACAGCGAATGGCAGGAAAGAAAAAAGATAAGGCAAATGCTTGTCATCGTTTCCAAGTTTATGTGTACACTAATGGTTTTTCCTTATTTCCATGCCTAATTACATTGTAGATTCTCACAGATGGTATCAAAACTATGAATGAACACATATGGGATCATGTAGTAAACAAAAAAGTGTTAAATAACTCAAAACATGTTTTATATTTTACATTCCTGAAAGTAGCCACCCTTTGCTTTGTTGACAGCTCTGCAAACCCATGGCCTTCTCTCAGTGAGCTTCATGGTGTAGTCACCTGAAATGGTTTTTACTTCAAATTCCCAGAGCTTTCATGCATCAATAATTAAAAATAGACCAGATAAAATTCATTTTGGAAAATTGCAGATGTCGTGTACACATGCAGAGATGTGTCTACAATGTAATAGCCATGAAAATAAAGAAAAAACATTAAATGAGAAGGCATGTAACAAACTTTTTGCTGGCAGTGTGCACAGAATTAAAAAAAAAAAAAATCTAAAATACAAGATAATCTACCAAAGTTCGTGCAGACACTGACCTTCCCATTCCGGAGATTTGGAATGGACATAATTCTCACTTCTGGGATATAACTCCTGTGGGAGGAAGAGGAAGGCAGACAGTCAATACACTAACACACCAAAGATCACTAAACATTCAGTCAGAGTGACCTAATGTCTAAACTCCTGAAAACAAAACAAAAAGAAGAAAAAGCACACAGTGAAAACTGTCTCCATTTAACCCTCCTGTTATGTTGGTCTCCAGGAACACCAATTATGCTCCTGGGTTAATTTGACCTGGGGCAAATTTACTCATCCAAAAGTGTCAGAAACACTGGCATTGATTATTTTACAATTTTCTTTTATAATTTAATTTTTTTCATTTTCTGTAGTGATGCAGATGACATGTGACATCTCTTCTGTTCTGGGTCAATCTGACCCGCAACATAACAGGAGGGTTAATGTGCTCATGCATTTGCATGAAAAATGTCCCGACGTCTTTATACAGTCATCCAACTAAACAACATTTATACTTGACGATAAACTGCTGAGAAAAAAATGTTTCAAACGTAAACAGAAGAGCAGCACTCACACAGCCACCAGCTGAATTTTAAACTTAATTGAAGTAGGATTAAACTCTGGCTTGCTCAAGTTGTGCTCGCATTTCTGAAGAAGGGGGAAAAAAAAGACTCATGTAAATATAATCTATTAAAAGAGAGGCTTTGATAGATATGGAACACTAAAAGCCTGAAGAGGTGCTGACCCTGCAGCGCAGCGAGCGCTTCATCAGGAGGTGTTTGTGTCTTGGGTGGAGCTGAGACGCCCCTGCAGGCTGGAAGTCTGGCTGCAGAAGCCGCTGTCGCAGCGTGGTCACTGCAAGACAAGAGAAATTACAGATTCAACTTGACCTCACTTTGACAAGCTCTCGGTACTGTTCAGCGAGCACCAGATAAGACCATACCTTCAGGTAAATTGATGGGTCTGGTGTAACAATCCTCAGGCAGGGGCTCCACCTCATCAAGTGCCTGGGCTGGTTCAATGGTGATCTCCTTCTGGTCTTCACCCTCTTTGAGGCTAATTAGATTAACATAAATACTGCTTAATAAGCTGTTATTTCTCTTTAAGAAAGAAAAGAGAAATAACAGCTATTATTTCTCTTTAATGACAGTCTTTAAAGTAACTGGAAGTTAATTACATACACTGCAACGCAAACAGTGCAGGTATTTTTGGAGGCTCTAGCTCTTTATAAATAACCTACTCACATAAAAGTTGCACGGTTACAGTTAGAACAAAGAAACTTTGGAAAACTTAAGGTTGATGCCTTCAAGGGCATCCAACTTTTCATACTTGGCTACTGAACAAGAGTCCTTTGAAACAAGAGACAACCAAGTACACATCACTCTTTTCAGAGAGTCCTCGCCAGCTTTACATTCGTCCCCTCGGTCTGACAGCATAGTTTATCAATACGCTGCCTTTTGTCAGCTAATCATTAATCCAAAATGTTAGGCAGGGTCCTTGAATGAATTCTGGTGAGCGATCTCTGTTAACAATTATATCAGTACAAGGTGATGATGCAATTTGAGAACAAGAAAAAAGGTGACAAACTGTTCATTGTGATGGATTAACTACAATAAGTATCTAAAGACAAGTTCCAAGGCTCTGTAAATTCATTTTTATGGCACCCTGAAATTAATCAAACTAATGGTTTGTGGACGGCAGAAAATTAATCTGAGTCACTGATAATATGCATGTCAAAGACGTGAGACATTGAAAACAGGTGCTGACCTTGAAAGTCAAAAAAAGTTCAAAAGGACAAAACCGGTTGATGGGATGTGTTAAAAGCTGCAATAACTGCAGATAAACATGATAATAAAAATATAAAAAAACTCACGAAAGGCCAGCCAGGCTTGATAGTGGAGCTCCAGGCCTCTGTCTCTGCAGTCTGGTTCCAAGGCCATATTTTTCCTGAGTAGAATTGGAGGACAAAACATGATCAGAGATCTAGCCTAGTGAACACTGAAATGTCAAGATGATTATAAATATGCATCTACAGTTATTTATCTACATGACAAATACAACACAACATCCTGACCCAAAAAATTTAGTTTATGGCAAGTTTTGAGAATTAAAAAAAATGTAAAGAAGTGGAAAAACAACAAATAAAGAACAAACTGTTAAAATTAGCAGTGGTAAGAGACAGAAAGAAGAGCCTTTGTACTCTAGACTAGAGGAAGAGAATCAACTCATATTTAATGAATAAATGTCTTGAAAGAGAAAGATCTTCTGTAGCTTCCCTCCCTCTAATCAACATAAAGGCTCTCCTTGTGTGGATCTCGGTCTCATTTACCCAAGAAACATTCATGTGATCTGTGAGGTCAGTCAGTAACAGAGCAGACAAGAACAGATAGAAATAGAAAACAGTGCTACTGTAAAAGATGAGAATACCCAAATTGTGAAAAAGTACAACTCACCACCACATGAATAGTGTGTTGCTGGGGGATAAAAACCAAAATGTCAGAGTGCATAAGCAAAGAAAAAAAAAGGAAAAAGGAGAGAATAAAGAACAAGGTGAAACCAAAGCGATCAAGCAAAACATTATTGATATTTGGTGACATGCAACGGCAACAGAAATGCATCAGTGATGGAAAACAACTGCAGGATATCACAGCTTAAGTGGCTCCACTGCGCGATAGGAAAGACGGGTTTGCATTAATGGATGTTAATTGTCAAAGAAGAAAACGGCAGGTGTGAACAATGCACCAAGCTAACAAAGCGTGAAGACCACATCCAAAGCAGGGGGGCATAAAACTCATTGTGCACATTTTCCGCTACGTTCAGGCAAATCACACTGGTGACTACCATGACATTTGTTTCTTAAGCAGGGTAACAGCATGGGCATGGTGTGAATCTGTAAACCAAGCACAGCAAGTCTATTCCCGCCTGCTTTGGCTTAAAGCATGCAAATCAAATGACATCCTTACTGACACAAAGAAATATTTCTGTATTTATTATTTAAATCAAAGTCTATGTAAATTAGTTTGTTATTTGCAATTTATTGCTGCTATTCGCAATAACGACAAACCACACAGAGGCAACAGCTAACATGAAGCTGTTCATCTGTGGGGCTCAGAGAGAGCAGAGTACCGAGAACGCCAGGGGCATGCACTGTCGTCTCCTGGCCATCTTCTTCCTGTCCCTCTCCTGCTTCTCTCGGTGGGCCAGCTGCTGGTAATACTCAATCAGTTTGTTGATCTGGAGCAAACAAACAAGAATCAGTTCTTTATGTACTTTTATAAAAACAGACTATATTGTAATTTAAAAGAGAACTAGATACATTATGCTACATATAGTATAGGTTCATATCAATACCTATATTATCACAAATTTATTATGTCCCTATATGCAATATAGTTTTTTTCTTAATTAATAGCTTGGAGAATATTATTGGCTGATACTGGTCTTAGTAAACGCAACTTATGTAATTTTTTTTACAAGTTCGTATGATTGTATTAAAATGTGATAGACTTAAAGCTGTAGAAAACTGTGGAATAATAATAATCTGCAAAAATTAAAACAGTTGACTTCCTGCAATAACTACATGTGTGTAAAGACGCTCATTGCAAGACATAAATAAATAAATGGGAGCATGTGCAGTTCGTGCATGTCAGTTTTGTAGCCTAAGCAAATGTTCAGCTATTTCAGTTTAGCCTGGGTTGTGTTATTGAGGGTGTCACTTATTCAGGGGCACATCAGTTTAAAAGCAAGCAATGTGTTATCAGGAAACATGTGAGCAACTTGAGAAAAATTTAGATGGCCACAGGGTGGAAAAAAAACCTACCCGCTGAGTATGAGGGTTCTCCGGCTCCTGCCATCCACCACTGGCTGCAGTGAACAAAATGCAAACATCAGACTTTAGACAGTCACAGAGAACAAATACAGCCTTGACCAAAAAAGGTTAACTAGGATTAGTGAACTAGCACTCACCAACTGATTTGTCAGCCATGCCCACATCTCTTGAGGTCCAGCGACAGAAGCCGCAGGCCAAATAGTACGCTTTCTTCATGGCGGTCTTGGTAGGATCATCAGGCAGAGGAGCTGGGATGTTGGTGGCCCGAGTAGATAGTGTGTGCATGCAGCACGGGCAGTCAAAACAGTTTGCACACCTACAACAGAGCACACCAATAATTAAGAATGAAACTAAGGTCGCTAATTACATAGTGACATAAGGGGTGGAATATAAACACGGAGCTTTTTCTACGAATCTGCAAAGAAAAGCAGATCAATCTTACCTGTTCTTTTTAAGCTTAGCCTCTGCAGACGGCATGTTTTCCAGACAGCTGGGACAATAGTGGGAGTCCACCTGAACACAGAGAAGTCAGTCTTAAAGTGTATTTTAAACACGCTTCCCAACTGCTTGATTACCAACAGTGTTATCAGGAATAAATAGGATTATCGTTGTACCATTCCTTAGAACAGTATGGTACCATGAAACAGGGGAACCCGTTTTATTTCATTTTTATCTATTCTTCAATGAAGTAAAAGTTAAGCTTTCAATCAAGTAGTAGTATATTAACAAATATTCGTCAGGGTATCCTATGATGATGGTGATGCTACTAGCTAAATCGCTCTGGGCGTGGTGTCTGTAACTTTGAGTTAGGTTTACAAGGTTTTAACAGTGAGGACGTTAGCAAGGACAGACCGACATCAAAATATAGTTTGCTTGTGTACTTGTTTTAATTAGAGAACATGCCACCCACAGCTTTATATAAGCTAACCTGTGCGTTTAATGCTAAAGCCGACAGATAGCAACGGCTCATTAGCTTGCGCTTGCTTCTTTCAACAAGCGGAAGTGAAACCGTACAACCAATGAGATTAGGGGACCGTTTGATTGACAAACGGCTTGGCAAGACAACTCAGCATATGGCTGAACTAGTCCCTCCCGCCTGTCAAAGCTAACAGAAGGTAACAAAGTAGCTAGAAAAGGCTAACTGTTAGCGGAGGATGATGAGAAAAACACTAACGTACCTCGTGAGACACGCATTCCAGAGATCGTAGCTCACTGCAGTAGCGACAGAAATAAAGCTGAGACAGGGGGGCTCTAATTTTTTTCTCCCCACGAACCAGATAGACAACTCTATCTGGCTGCAAAAGGGACGCCATCTCCGGGGAACGTAGACGAGCCCAGCGACTCACTGGACCGTCTGCTAGTGTTGATGCCACCGCTGGTTGCTTGGCTGGAGAAACCAATGACTGTAGAAAACAGTGAGCTCATCGTCGCCCTCGTGTGGTGAATATAGAAAACGCCACGTTTATGTTTTGGCCAGAGTTGTGTGTGAGATTTGCGTTTGTGGCCTGTTGTTCCCATTTCTTTAGCCGAATGAAAAACAGGAAGAAAAGTTTGAGGTATATCAAATTACGCAAGAACTAGACTGATAATCAGTGGAAACGGATCTTGCAGAGTGATGAATCCAAGTTTTAAATTTTTGGTCCAAATTATCAGCAATATGTTTGGAGCAGGTTTGGGGCGAGGTACAACAGTGAGTGTCTATAGCCATCAGTAAAACACAGTGGAGCCTCTGTCATGATTTGGGGCTGCATTCCAGTCAGCAGTGTTGTAGATCTCATACAAAATGGATGGAATTGTGAACAAACCCGGAAAAAAACAGTGAAATTCTGATCCATGCAATACTAAAGCATCTATAGTAGTGTAGGTCTTTATCTTTATGCTTTAAACTTTAAGATTTAAAAACAATATTTTTTTTCCCTTATTCCCACATAATATTAGAAAGAATCACATTTTTCTTATAATTGGCTCTACTTAAACAGTAATGATTAAGTCCAAGAATATCTCAGGATGACACAAAGAAGATATGGCAGAAATCTGCACCCAAGTTTCTGTTGTGTTACCTGGAGTTTTGACAAAGCTGCATTTTATTTTATATATACTGTATAAAAGTATTTGTATGTGCACTTATTCATGTCCTCACAGCCCCTTGCAACTGATCATAATCAATTAAATTTCAGTATTTCTCCTTAACCAGAGAAATTCATGGGATATTTGGCCCTTCTGGTGCCTCTTGCTTCCCCGCTGCATAACAACTTATTCTGGCCTGCAGATCTGAGCCGAACGCTGTGTACAAAAAACAGTGAGCGATACACTCGAACAGGCTTGCAAAGACTCCTGTCAGCCACCCACAGGGCATATGGCCAAGTACCAGCTCACCATGGCAACAGCTGATCCCGGAGAGGAGAGAGGAAGAGAAATGATCCATGAATAAAATAAACCAACAGTAGGCCGCTTAGCTCTCATGCATTCATGAAGATTCGGGTAAGTTCAACTTGTAACACCGCAGGAGCTTTTTATTCATTTACTTTAGCATAAATGTTTCATTCAAAGCACACTGACTGCAGTTATAGCAGCAGTTATAGTAACATATGCACTTTTGAAACTATGTCACACTGCAGTATCTCTGTTAATAGGTGAGATTTGACACTATAAACTACTATAAACACAACAGGTTAGTGCTGAGTTTATAGTGTCTAAAGCTGCTGCCATGTCGGTGCTGTGGCAGATTTGAAAGTACAACTCAATATTGATGTGCAGCTCAGCTGGTTTGTATTCAATACACACTGAGTTCTACATGTATTTATTTTTTCAATCTCAGATTCACGAGACATGATTATTTAATCCTCCAAACAGAAGAAAAACAACACATTACAAGAGAGGTCCTCGGTTAGGGTAAACTAATCTTGCATAACTGGCTTGATAAGTCAAGCAGAAAGATCCTGATTTGTTCAGTGTAATGTGCCCCCTGTTGCTTAATTCCAGTGTGTTCTGTTTAATAGTAATCCAACAGTCAAACACACACAAATCCAAGGCCATGCACACAGAACCTCATGCTCTCTGTCTGAATAGTAAGTTAGAGATTCATGAAGGTGTCTCTTGATTGTAGAGTGTAGATAGTCTTAGCTCTCCCAGTGTTCTTCACTTGGATAAACACTGTAAAGTTGGTTTTCTTAACCATGGAAATAATTCTGTCATCATCCACTTTAGTTGTCTTCTGTGGAACTTAACAAGGTTCCAAGTAGAGCTTCAACATGCAACAAGAAGAAATCTAAATCTGTGCAAAACTGTGGATTCATTGTCATTTTCTGTCAGGTAGTCACACCGTCATGACGTTCTGATTGCAAAGGCAAAAAAACATTCCCTTTTTGAACGCGGCCAGGTTGTTGAACTGCATAAGCAGGGTTTGTTTGTTTGTGAATTTATTTCAAACATGTAAACAATATACAGGTACATTTAGTAAAGAAAATTAGAGAAAAAATACTATACAAAATAAAGTCAGTACATTTCAATAGTGCCTCTGTTCGGATTCATTTACATGTCAAAAGGGAGTGGGAAGAAGTACACACTTATTTAATCCCACCCCTTTGCCATAAGTTATCAGTCAATATTTAGTCAGCTTCCTTACTTATATAATATGTAATAAAAAGTGAACAGATTTCTGATATACTATATACTATAATATCACATCATGAAATTTTGTAAATAGAGACATTCACTTAATTTCCCTTTCTTTATAGTTCAAGAAGATCATGTCTTTATAACTCTTTTTTAACTGTTTTATATTTGTTATATATTCAAACTGTTCCACAGTTTCACTCTATTCACAGAAACACAAATGCTTTTTCTTGTAGTACATACCTTCCCTGTTTTGAAGTTACAAAAAACCCTTAAATTGTTTGTGGTCCTCCATAAATTAGAACTTACTTCTTTCAAAAAAAACATACTCTGAATATTACCTGGTAGTTCTGTATTTTTTGCTTTGAATAGAATTTGTGCTGTTTGGAATTTCACTAGATCAGCAATTTTTAATATTTCATCCTGCAAAAATAGTGAGTTTGTATGTTCACTATAACCTGCATTGTGGATGATTCGAACTGCTTTTTTTTGAAGAGTAAAAAGTGAATGTAATGTGGTTTTATAGTTATTGCCCCAGACCTCTGCACAATAGCTTAAGTATGGTGAAACCAGTGAACAGTAGAGAATATGAAGTGATGTTCTGTCGAATACCTGCTTTGCATCGTTTAATATTGCAATGCTTTGTGATACTTTGGAATGAATACATATTATGTGAGCTCTCCAGTTAAGTTTTTCATCTATTATTACCCCCAGAAATGTATTTTCACTTACTCTTTCAATATCAACACCATTTATTTGAATCTTAGCATTTGTATTTGTACTATTTCCAAATTACATAATTTTAGCTTTATTCAAATTTAACGATAATTTGTTTTTATGAAGCCAGAACTTCACTTTACTTATTTCATTAGTCATGTCATCCAATAAATTCTGCATATCATCACCAGAGCAAAATATGTTAGTATCGTCAGCAAAGAGAACCATTTTTAATACTTTGGACACTTTACAAATGTCATTAATCTATAAGTTGAAGAATTTTGGGCCCAAAACTGACCCTTGGGGTACACCACAAGCAACCACCATTTAATTTCACAAACTGCTTCCTGTCACTTAAATAACTCCGGACCCAATTTAAAACTAACCCTCTGACACATTAACGTTCCAGTTTTCTTATTAATATATCATGATCTAAAGCTGAAGCTCTACTTGGAACCTTAAGATCCAGCCATGCAAAATATGATTTTTTGCCTTTTTTCAAGTGGTCTTAAACTTTTGATCAGGATTGTACTTCTTCTTTAACTTTTGCAGCGGTTTCAAGGTGTCTAAAATCCCCGATATCTTTGACAACATCACACACATAAACGTACATCTACTATTATTTTTTTCTTTGTATATATGTAACGTGTTCCCTGTCTTGTTTGTGGGTTAAATCTTGGTTAGACGAATAAAATAAGAATTTCCTGTTTGTTTGTTTTTTAGAATAGAATAGAATAGAATAGAATAGAATAGAATTCAACTTTATTGTCATTGCACATGCACAGGTACAGGGCAACGAAATGCAGTTTGCATCCATCCAGAAGTGCTTTAGTGATATAGATATATTACAATATATATTAGCAATAATATAGATATGTGAGTATATTACAGAAATGGGTCTATTATGGCATGTTATAATGTACACGGTATGAATTGTAATTTGTAATTTGTAATTGTTTATTATTTGTTTGGCATATATAGGCCACCATACCACTGATTACCAAATCGCAAGCATTGTTCTGCCCACAACATTAGCGCTAAGAACGAATAGGTATTTTTCTGACCTGGAGACTACTGACACGTTCATCCGCGCTCACAATCGGTGCACGTCAACAGATGACGACACCTCAGCCAGTTCATTTATCGAGAAGACAGACATCCACAGAGAGCAGTCACCGCGTCTGGGGGAAGGACTGCACGATGTGGGCCGTGTTACCGCTACTGCTGCTCGGTCTGCTGCTACCCGGCTCACCTGTTTACGTTGTAGGTTATCAGGTGAGTGTTGCTTGATTTTCATGGAAAAACAGTCTTCCACAGCATAGGTCTATTTTACTCTTGCAGTTGTTTGTTTGGCCCTGTGTCCGTGTTTTCCAGAATGTTCTTTGTCAAAGATCAAATTATTTGCGTTAAATTATGAGGAAGTTTGAGCGACAATAACTTCCCCAATTGCTCACTATCTGTGCTCAACACACATCTCTTTCAATAACTTCTGCTTATTACTGCTTATTCAAGCTTATGCTGGACAGCAAGCCTTTGAATAGAAACATAAACACCTGTTACTCTGGGCTTCTTTTGTTGGTGAATTTCTAAGCATGATTGCATCCTTTTTCCAAGCTGTGCTGATTTATTGTGAAAAATGAAGCATCTGGCAATCATCAGCCATAATGACAAGATAAAGTGCATCAACAAAAGCGAATAGCTTAAAACAGAGCCATTTGGAACTGTAATGGCCCTCTGCGTTCATGTTTTTGAATATTGTGATACCCATTTTATATAGAGTCACATCTGCTGCATTGGTAATTTCACGTAAAGATTTCTGGCTGGGTGAGGGTAATTTGACAGCTAAAGTCCCTTTAACTGTTTGTCAGCAGAGTTCTCCTGTTGACACAGAGCTTGATGTTTACTGTAAGGAGCTCTGTTGCCCACACAACAACGCAGGTATGGAGGGGGAAGAAGGGGAAGTATTGCAGCTGTCCCTGATGCTGCTTATTTGGTTAAAGCTTCAGGATCAATTTGGGCAAACAAACTCCTCACATCTGTAGTGGATGGTCAGACTGTCGTGGTGATTGTTTATTTGGCCTTGACGGGGACGAAAAAGTAGCTGATAATGAGATTTTCCTATGTGTTGTTTTGTCCAAGTGAGACGCCCGATCCCGAAGATAGCCAGTACCATCACATAAGACTAATAAATATCTTCCTTACTAATGGCAAGTTCTATACCTGCAAATATTTGCCACTCATTATGCTTCTACTTATTGGCTGATTGCCTGTGATTAATTGTTTGCTATATTGGTCATTAGGTGAAAAAACATTTACCACAAGAACGCAAATGAAACATTGTCATTTTTCAGTCACTCACTGTGGCAGATCATTTAAAGGGTGACTGAACAAAAGGTTAAACACACCCCTCATAAACATTTGTGTGAGGTGAGAGGTTATGTCCACGTTAAGTCCAGCTTCACGTTTTTGTGTTTCAATATATATTGTGTGCTGTTTGGAAGTCTGAGAGTACATTGTGTTCTTCTTGAAGCAATTCATGTTCAGACTCTCTGTGTTCTTGCTCACCTTAACTGTATAAGCTGTTAGCAAGTTAAAGCAACCATAACTGCTTCGACCTTTTGTCTGTATCTGCAGCAATGCAACTCATCCGTGGAAGGCACCATTTACAAATACAGAGCAAAAACTCTAAATGGTAGTCAGACTGTGAACTTCAGTGACTATGCAGGCAAGGCTGTCCTCTTTGTCAACGTGGCTACATACTGAGGACTCACCAGTCAGTATGTGGGTAAGAGATGGCACAGGCAGCGTTGTTTTGTGCTGCAGTTAAAAAAGAACTAAAGAGGTGGGGGGAAAAGGTTTCTCCACCTGAACTCTTTTCTCTTCTTTCATCAGAACTGAATGCACTGTATGAGGAAATGAACCCACTTGGGTTAACTATTCTTGGCTTCCCCTGCAACCAGTTTGGAAAACAGGAACCAGGGCAAAGGCATGAAATCCTGCCAGGTTTAAAGTGAGAAATCTTTGTCTTTCACTGCACTTCAAGTCTGCCCCATAGAAAACACTGTTTAAAAAATACTCATGAATGAATTAGGGTCGATGAAGGTCATGGTTTTCCAGAGAACTCGATAGGATTTTGATGTGATAACATTAAATTCCCTAGTATTGAGTCGCACGCTTATCGCAAGGCCGTATATATGTGCTGTAAGGTGAGAAGCTTTAAAGCAGCATGTAGACAGGAATGTGCAATAACGGTAAATCCTCTGTCAATCAACAAAACTTCATTAAAGCATGAAAGCATCTTTTGGCAGTTTCTGTTCGAGAGTCTCTGCAGCACACCCAGAACGTATGTCTCAGATTGCATCAGTCATCACAGATCCATAGCAAAGCCTTTGCAATACACTATGTGGCTTTACTCGGCTTGTAGGGAATCTAGGGCAGCTGCCAAGCAGTAAAGTACTCAGGGGCATGTCCACTGATAGGATGTCCTTTTTCTGGATTCCAGATACGTTAGGCCTGGCAATGGATTCGTTCCAAACTTCCTGCTGTTTGAGAAAGGTGATGTGAATGGGAAAAATGAGCAAGAGGTTTATACTTTCCTTAAGGTAAGAAACTGTGTGTGAAATTCAGTTGAGTCTTTGTAAGTTGAAACTTACATTTAAATTTTGTATTTTACATGTTATTAAACTATTTTTTTCCAAGTATATTATGAATGCTACTGTCTGCTCTCAATGCTTAGACTCTTTACATGTGTTTAGTTATATTCTGTGGGGAAAATAATTATTTGATACCCTGCTGAATTCATAAGCTTTCTAATTTTAGCATTTTCATTTTAATGGAGAAAGACAGAATATCAACCAACAAATCCAGAAAAAAACACATTAAATAAAAGCTGTACATTGATTTGCATATCATTGAGCGGATAAGTATTTTATCCATAAGTAAACCACGACTTACTACTTGGTTAAGGAACCTTGTTTGCCATGGTAAGCTGTTTCTTGTAGTTGGTCACTGGCTCATCTCAGGAGGGATTTTGGGCCACTCCGCTTTACAGAAACAAATCCTTTAGGTTTCTTGGCTGCCGCTTGGTAACTTGGTTTTTATTGGAAATCAAATACTTATTTCATTCAATGACATGCATTAATTCATTTCATTATTAAAATGAAACCAAATTAGAGACTGTTCATTTGTTTGGAAGAGAGTAAACTTAGAAATTCAGCAGGGGATCAAATAATTACTTGCCCCACTGTATTTGAAACAGACTGGATGCACTAGATATAATTCATGCCTTCATGAGCATTTATAAAGGCAGAGAAAACATATGGCCCTGAGCGGTGTTGTTCTGAGTCTTACTTAAAAGTTCTTTGTGCCACGCAGAGCTCTTGCCCCGCTGTCGGAGAAGACTTTGGTCCCATGTACGGCCGGTTGTTCTGGGAGCCTCTTAAGATTAGTGACATCAAGTGGAACTTTGAGAAGTTTCTGGTGGGAATGGATGGGAAGCCAGTGATGAGGTGGCAACCGACCACCAAAGTTTCTGTGGTGCGAGCTGACATCCGGAGATACCTGCTCGAACAATACACAAGGGATGTCTTTAATTAGATGTGATCGATCATTTAGTGTTGTCTGTCTAATGAATTAAGTGTAATCAGATGCAAATGATTAAAACTAAGGTAGCCTGAAAACGAGTAATGTTACAGTTTCTTGTACCGTGAAGATGGCATGTTGAATGAAGAGGAGGCTTGAAAACAGGAACTCTGTGGTGCCTCTTTGGAATCTGGGGTTTAGGCCAGCCTTTCAGTGCATTCAGGCTGCCCTGCAATCCCACAGCACCATGTCATCTTCCCATCTCAGGACTTGTTAACCATTACTGTCTAAATGTTAATTACTTTCAATAAATCATCAAGAATAACACGGTGTTGTGCAGTTTTTTGAGAAACAAACATGAGTGTTGTGTCACAGAAAGGTAAAAACGATGTACTCTGTGGAACAAGACACGGTAAGATACTAATGAGACATTTAGAATAGATTTATTAAGCCAGTCAAATACAAAAAGTCTCACATGTGCTTTTTTCCTACAGCAAAAAAAAAAAAGAGAAAAAAAGAAAAAAGGCTAAAAACCAGGAAAATACATCTGCCATAAATTACAGCATACCTTTCAAAGTGCAATTCTGTTAATATCTCAGCTCTAGCCCATCCTGATTTTGTTCCCTGTTGATATCTTGCTAGATAAAAGTAAGCCATTTCAAACCTTTTTTTTTTCTTTTTTTTTGAAGCCCTTCATCTGACTAGTCAAAATACACTATACTAAGTAATCGTAACTGGCATTCAGTTTAAACAGGCAAGGCTTGTTGATTTGGAGATCAGATTTAACTTTTTCCTAATAGTGTGACCTGGAGGTGTGGATCCGCTATCTGTTATTGCGACTTTGACTGCGTTAGAGCAGTTCACAGGTCAGTCGGCAAGGTGTGGGTTGCTGGTTGTTGAAGTGGATGGAAACAAAAAGTCGAGACATCCCGACAGAGGGTTTTATCCTCTGGGGTGGCTGTACTGCTGTAACTGGGTGTTTAACCACGGCCTACGAATTCTGATGAAAATCGTCCTCATTCTGCTCCTTGAGCTGAATTTGGATATTTTGTACTGCTAAGTACAACTCAGCGAGGTTATGTGACATAACAGGTATATGAGGACGCGGCTGCTGTAATCTCTTGGTACTGTGTTGGGGATATGCTGTGTGCAGTGGTACAGGATGCAGTGAGATGAGCATAAATATCGGAATGAGTGGTCAAATCAAGTCGAAGTGTTTAATGAGATTAGGTCCATCATCATGGGGGAGAAATTACCAAAAAAAAAAAAAAAAAAAATTGTGTATGTACTGCGTATTGTGTCTGATACAAACATACAATGTCAATAGCTACAATATATTGGGATTACACTAACAACATAGAAAGAACAGCATTACTAAAGACAATGATTTACACTTAGTCAATGCAACTATCAAAACAGCAGGTTATAAATAAATTATCAGTAATCACAATCATGTTTTTTTTGTTTTGTTTTTTTTTTTTGGCATGATACCATCAAAATTCATTTCCCAAAATTTTTGTATTTCAACAACAACTTTTGAACAGTTACACAGTTAGGGGACAGTTCTATAACATCGATGGTATTGAAAACCCTCAAATCAATTAACATTCACATTGTAAGCTCTATGATTCAGTGTACCTATATAATCATTCATGGCTGGAATGAGTATATGTAGTCTTAGTCTTACTGGGGAATGGCTTCCTGTGACCCTACAAGTAACAAACTACTTGTTACATACTTGCAGATAGACAATCACATAGGTATATTGTCTGGAAAACAAAACAAAAAATCTATGTTAATTATTCCAACCTATTTAACAAATGACTTAAAGTTGCCGATTTAAAAAAAAAAAAAAAAAAAAAAAAATTAAACAATATTTCATGTGTATATTCAGAATAGCGTCACAAATAGCCTTATAAAACGCAAGTATAAACAACATTACAATAGGATATCTACAGTTCAGTAGGAAAATTATAGATCAAATCACACCTTGTCAACTCAAAAACAAACTGATTTCATGCTACTACCCAGGCTCCTTTTAAGTGGGTACGGTGATGCTTTAGTGCTTTCCAGGGTCAATGTTCTGTCGCTCCCTTTTTCCAAATCCTGTTCCAGGTGCTCCTGTCGCTGCTGCTGCTGCTGCTGCCGCCGCTGACTGATCTACGGACACCAAAGTAACATATGAACATAAATAAGCCTTACCCCACTATAGTTTACACCTCTGAGCTGAAGAACTTTAAGCATAACTAATGACAAAATTTGGCTCATTGTTTTTCCACTACATTTTAAGAGTACATCTGTTTGAATACACACCATCATGTATTGTGCAATAGAAATAAATTACATATGACTGGTTGTATCTTACCTGCATTCTCTGGTGGTGGTCGTGAACTTTCTCCTACTGCTCTGGCCCCTCTCAACCCCCTCTCAGGTTGATTGAATGACAACTGCCAAGGAAAACCCTGATTTAAAAAACAAAACAAAAACAAAAACAGAACAATTCTGTTAAAATTTCTATTCTTACTCGTTGCAATCAGCAGCCCTTAAGTCTTTGCCATAACCTAATATTGGTTATTGAATGTAAGCGTGCTGCCCCCAGCAAGTAAGGGAAGTAGAGGTAAGAGAGAAATTGAAAAGAAAAAAAAAGAAAGCCTTGTTTCTTCAGTGAACCAGAGTCACTCCAGAGACAAAGACAGAGGGGCTTTAGAGCGCCCTTACCGGGGTAACGGGTTGGAAGTCTCGTACAGGGGGTGGTGCTGCGGCGGCTGCGGCTGCGGCACCTGCTGCATTGGGCATCCGGGGAGGGAAGTGTATGGGCCAACCTTCAAGGCCCTGCGGTCCCACCTGCACAAAGGGACCACAGTAGGGAGGGCTCAGCGGGCCGTTCACTGAGTCTGACGTGGGGTCTGAGGTACGTCTTTCCTGCTGCTGCCCCTACGAGGGATCACAAGTACACATGTGATCCCCAATCAGTGCTTTGTGGCTACTCTCAGCGAATGCAGCGGCCCTGTTGTGGCACGGGACGCTGCTGACCTTCAACCCTGCTGTGGTTCTGCCTCCCACTGAGGCGTGCCAGTGTTCACCTCGCTGCTCCCAAATGCACTGACCGAAACAAGCTAGCTGCAGTGAGGCTCTTGTGATTCGTTCGGCATGAACCTACTACAGTCAAGTCAATCTAGTCTTCCACCATTCTGTCACTAGGGGGCACTAGCCTGCAAGCCTATTGGCACTTTCTTTTCAGGAGCCACACTGAACAAATATTTCACCTACTCAGTGTGACAGCGCCCTTTAATCCACCATTTCAGTGTATATGTAACACTAGCAGTACCTGTTTGTGATGCTGCATCTGCAGTCTCTCCAGCTTACATCTCTCTGTACGCTCTCTCTGACACTCGTTCTGCGCCTGATGAAGCTGCGCCACACCAACAAGTACACAACAAGAAAAATAAAGCACCTCATATTAGGGCAGGTCAGCTAGAATAGCCACTAGCAGAAAAATGATACAAAAGCTAAAGCTTTCCTGGTCACATTATATACAGGGGGAAAAAATATATGTTACATGAGCACGATCTTACCTGATTGGTCAAATTAGTAATCTGACCCTGAAGTCTTTCAACTTGCCGCCTCAAGTCCTCTTTCTCTTCATTCATTCGCTCCCTGTCGCTCCTTTCTTTTCTGAAGTCCTCCTCAAAGATTTTTACCTGAAGTGCAAAGAAAGAAAAAGCAGCTGAAGGGAAATCCACACGTAACTGCAGGAGTGTGTGTAAATGTTCTGTTTATCTGACCTGTTCTTTAAGTACAGCAATTTGAGTGAGCAGCTCCTGTTTCTTAAAGTTGTTGGCCGCATCTGCAAAGTTGCCCTGGCCAGGAGGTTGTTGGGAGGATGAAGGTGAGTGTAGGTTTAAGGCTTCTTCTAAAGCCTGAATAAGACAAATCAATGTTACCCTGACAGAAACGTCCCTGCGCCCGATTACTCTTTTTGCATCTCTTCCACACTCACTCGGTTGAGGCGTTGGATCTCCTTCTCTTGGTACTCTCTCTGTTTGCTGAGGGGCACCAGCTGATCCTGCAAGTAGCGGATCTTCTGCTTCAGCTCGGCCGTCTCAGTGTTTAAACACTCCTTCTCCCCCTGGAACGAACGCGCACACACCCCATGGCTTTAAAAACACCTTTTCCACAGTCACTCTGTGCCCTGCTTTCGTTTAGACCAGTTTCACCTGGCCTTTTTCACATCTGTATTCTCACCTGGACATTTTCAATCTTGGACTTGGCCAGCAGCAGCTTCTTGTCATAGTCACGTTGCCTCTGCTCCCGCTCAGCCTCCAGCTCAAGCACAGTTTTCTGTGACTCGGCTAGCCGTTGTCTGAGGTCTGTGATCTGAGGAAAAGTGGCAATCTTTTAGTTTAGGAAATGATCACGCTGTTAAAGATCCATTTTTTTTTTATAAATTTCCATAAAGTGCCTAATAATAAATAAAACCGATTAAGTAATAACCCTCCGGTATTAGCTTCAGAAATGTTATCTAAATAGACAACTAAGCCATCAAATTCGCAAACACGCACTGCTGTTTTTGTGTAACATATGAACGAACCGAGTGACGCAAATGGATATATCTAGGGTTCTGTGGTTATAACCCAAAGCTGCACGGTGTCCCTGTCTGAACGAAGTGTGAATGTAGGTTTATACATAATTGTGGGTGTGCACAACATAGGTGTGTGAGTGTCAGTGTGAGAGTGTGTACGTCTGTGTGTCTCTGCTGCCCTCTGACTGCACCACAGCAGGAAGTCAGCGGGTACCGGAGAGGTAAGGGGAATTCTTACTGAAGTGTGACAGGCCTTGTGGTAAGCATGTTCAGATCGCAAGCTATTGCAAGATTGCACCTTTTCCACTGGACAAGCACATTTAAAAAAAAAAAGGAAAAAAAAGAAAAGAAAAGAAAGAACTAGACACATACACAGCTGCTTCTCTGTCAAGTCATAAACACAAACTTCAAAGTCCTGTTTGTTAAAGTTTTTTTCAAATTATAAAATGCTTTCCATCTGTCACTTCACCCATCATAGGTTTTTTTGCTTGTTTTTCTGTTAAATCACGATATTTTACCTAATTAATGTCACGATGCTCAGTGATCAGTAATATTTTTTCTTAGTTTGGCAAAACACTTGAAACTAACTTCAACCATCACTTGGAAAAAATGTTGCTACAGACACCAGAAGCAACTTTAATTCATAAAATAAGTAATTAAGACAATATTTGAACCCCACAGGTAACCAACCTTAGTTTCTTTATATGCTGAAATGAATACAGTGGAACTCTTTAGTTAAGTTTCAGCTTTTCATAGCATGTAATCCATTTTACACACAGATCACTGAGTGTGGTGTTATGGAGAGACACCCAATGAAATTTGTGACTGGTATCTCACTTGTACTGACACTTGTTAAATCACTCATACTGGGTACAAGTGATTTACTTTAAGTCCAACAGAGCATTTAACATCTCTTTGAACTAAATTGGACCAAACAGAGCTAACTGATGCAGGTGATTCAATATTTTGAAAATGTTAAAAGAAAAAAAAAGAAAAAAAAGAAAGAAAGGCCTGAAATTGAAAATAAGAAAAGAAATCTAAAAAAATTTAAAATTCTTTTAAGCAGTCAAGAGCACCGTAACGCCTTCCCACACCCGTCACAGCAGCTGTAAAGTCATTACTGTACCTTCTGCTCAAACTGTGACTTCATGGCGTTCCACTGAATGTCCCACTGCTTGTTCACCTCCAGCACCTGTAAGAAGCCAGAAAGCGAAACAAACACCACTGAACATGTAGGAAACAAAATACACAGACTTTCCCCTATGGCAAAAGAGGATGAGCAGTAAGTAAGAAAGTAAGCAAGCAAGACTCACATCCTTTCTCTGCTTCTCCAAAAGCTTGATCTTCTTTTCATACACCTCGACATCACAAGGTTTAGTTGGGGTTTTCTCTGCAGCTTTTCCACTCTGGGGGGTTGGGGGAACATAAAATATTCCTAAATCCACAACATTACTACATTACGCACGTTGTAAGAGGTCACGAGTGGGAAATTCTCAGTCACAAGATTACTGTATTGAGAATAATTTAATTAAAGGTCTTTAAAAAGAACACAGATTAAAAACTGGTTTAGGTAAAAAAAAAAAAAACTTCATAGAAATGTTTTAAATATGAAGCTACAGCAAATAATGTATGTATACAAATTTAAATAAATCAATTTTAATTAAACTGAAACTACCTTCTGCGGTGTGGTGGCCTCCATTTTGGGTCGGACAGCCGCAGATTCCTCCTTCACCGGCTCCTCTTTGGCCTCTGGAGTTTCAGCGTCAGGTGGCAACGCAGATGCTGCTGCCGCTGCTGCCGCTCCTGTGACCAACTCCTTAAGTTTCTGATTTTCCTGTCTACACCGGCATGAAAATGAAAATGATAGTGTTTGAGAACTAGGTCTCATTCTAAGACATGGCCGTCATCATGCTCCAGCTACTGGAGGCCTTCTGGGAAGAACCTACAACACCAGAAAGCCCTGGAGTAATCCCCTTCAGAAGTGAAAGCGCGCTGAATTGTTAACATCAAGGGCAAAGTAAAGATTAGGCGATAAATATTTTATTAACAGTAATGAGAATTTGACTCGAAATAAAATCAAACGATAAGAAGCAAAACAGTCCCACAAAAAAAAAGTTACAAAACAGATCAGAAGAAAAGAGAACAAGATGTCAGAGCGATAGTATTGTTTTATTTGTAGCACAGTCACATCAAAAGGAGAAACATTACCTCAGCTGTTCCAAGTCTCGATTCCTGATATGATGATCCTCTTCCATTTTCTTTCGAAGCTCATTGTTCTCTTGTCTGAGCTGCTCGCAGAGAGTCTATAAAGCCAAGAGAGGACAATATTAAACACCGTTCTGACATTTTCTTATTATCTGTACTCAATCATATATCCAGAAATGCCATCAACCCAGTGGCACAAAGATAAACTTATGTTGAGTTTTAAATTACATCGGAATGCAAGTCACGTGTAATAATCTAACAGATAAGGAAATGCCATCTGTTTTATCTGATAAATCAAGCTTTAGTTTCCTATTTTCATCCCATTAAATAACACTTTTGTTGCCCACAGGGTTTTGAGGAAAAATTAATGTTCCATGTAGTGAAAGTAGTGAGACTTTAAAAATATTTTATTGAATGTTTTAGAGGTTCTACACAGAGCACCAACTACGTGCAGCTTCATTTAATTTTTTTTTAAAGTTATTGAGTCTCCAGAATACTTGTTCTACCACAAAACACACTTAAATTACTCTTCAAGTTCTGAAACCACATCCGTCCGAACGAAGTATTATTGCATCTGTAGTTTTACTCTCGCGACCCGTCAAATCTCACACAAAAAAGCTTTTAAAGTCATCAAGTTATGCCGAGCGTGCCGTAGCAGTAGTATTTAGCGTGATAGTTTCGAGTTGCTATAACAAAATTCAGATTTTATATTTTTCTTTAACATGACTGATCATTGTATATACACTTGGTATGCTCTTGCACTATTACAACACTTATAAATCACTATTTATAATAAGCACTGTGGTGATTTGTCACATTTTTTTAGTTTTATGACACAGTAGTTGTGCGCAATACCTGTAGGAGGGAGGTCCTCTGTTCATTCTTTTGGACTTTCGAAGAAAGATGATGAAACTCCACAGCCATGCGGCCAAGGTGCGCTAACAGCTGGTTTGGGTTGGACTCCTCAGCAAATATGCTGAATGAGCTCTCAAGCCTCTTCAGCTGGCTTGCTAGCTCGATGTTCTCCTGAGGAAGGAGGGGAATTACTCCTACTGCTGACCCGGCCTGAAGATACCCACACAAGTAACCAGTCAGTCACCTGTTCTTCTCAAGCTGACTCAGTGAGCGTGTTCTCAATTACATCTCAATTATTTAAAACACCATTCTGTAAGAGTCATCGTTCTCTATGAAAGGGAGCAGCCGATTTGTATGAAAGGCAAACTAGTTGGTCCTGTTGGGTTTATTTTTACTCTCCACAGACTACAATTAGCTTTTCTACTTTCGCCAACATATATTTTAGATAGCAAGGTTGGCTAAATTTGTTAGAATATGTGACAGGCTGGCCACTAGCATAGGTTTTAACATGTTCACCTCAACACTGGCCTTGTGTCCTGTTAACACATCCCCTGGGATTTAGTATGTGAATGAATCAGCGGTGTAATTCTAGTCAGTGACAATCCTGGACTTTCCCCTGACTGACTCAGGCTGGAGCTACCAGTATTGAGTTTTTTGGTGAGTCAACACACCAAGGATGTATGTCCAATATTGAGGAAATGGCTAAAAAGAGGAATGATTAAATTTAACCTCACTAAACCGAAACCTATACAAAATAATATCCTTTTAAAGGGTAAAGAATAAATGCTAAAAATAACCATATGATTCAAATAGATTTGAGCTATTCATCTGGTACGTACTGTCAATGCCTCTGAAGTCTTTCCCTCCATATTCACCACCTCAAACTCTGAAATGGCATCCTATAAAAAAAATATACACACACACACAACTCGAACATGATCCCAAAAAACAACGACGAAGTGAACATTCTCCAGTCGGACGTTATATTTTAGGCCCTGATAATGCCTACATCTAGTCTTAAAATAATAACAGGGTCATTTCTACCTGAACAGAAAGCAGAAACAAATTATTTACATTGGGCTTCTCTGGCTGAAGAGTCTTTCCTAAACAGCTCGATTGCTCCTCCTTCTGCTCAGCTGTGGTATGTAAACAGGGTTTATTACCTGAAATACACCAAATGAATATTAATGGTAACAATCAGCCAAATGCTGGCCACACTGTAATAATCCAAAAATGTGAAGAAAAGTCTTCTTCGTTGCCTTTAAGTATGTGAAACCTACTTTGTGTCTCAGTTTGAATGGGCCCTCCCATACACAAACTGGCTGCGAAGCTGGACGATTTCAGGGCTTCGTTGTCTCTCACAAGTTCCTCCACTCGCTGTCGAAGCCTCGACGCCTCTGACTGAGACTCTTCCAGCAAATCACCTGCAGGTATTGGAGAGAGCTCGTCTCTATCTAGTAACACCTTCACTTAATCTTGCTTTGTTTCTACTGGCAAACCCTGTTGTCACTAAAAATATCAGCACAACAACAAACAACGTGTGACAGAAACTCTGTGAGAAAGTAAGGACTCGTTTAGTTAGTCACTGAGCCATTCACGTTGTTAGCATGTGAGTTTTTAACTGGATGACCAAAGCAGATTTTCAGGTTTCACTACATTTCACCATAATTGCTGAATGACACTTTAGGATATGATGCTACAACATCACATGTTGTCTTTGTGCCTATGTCAAATTTGTTTTAAATGACAAATGTGTTATTTAAAATGTCTGTTCAACTTTCTGCTGCTACAGAATTCAAGCTGAACAATCTCAACTTTCTGTGTAGAAAATTTTGGAAAAAACTTTATGAGCTTCCACTGTGACCAAGAAGCACATGGTAACTCGGCACTCTAACATCAGTAAAAGAAAGCCACCATCGAAGTTGGAAATCCAGTGGTATTACGGACATAATGAGCTGAAAAGAGCAGTCTAACTGAAGTAGATGTTCCATCTTACTGAGCTGAGGATGAAGATCGTGACCAAATTAAAGGTAGACTCGAAACAAAGGACACAACTCCCCTCACTCACTGACAAAATCCCATCACAGGAGATACTTGTAGGTGTGAACACAGCTCTACCTCTAGCTCTCCCGACTACCAATAGCACTAAAACCAATGAGCTTATATATGTCACTGCCACAATAATAAAAATATTGATCTACTTTTAGTCCAAGTAGGCTGGAGAAATAATGGAAGAACACCCGGGAGGAAGAAACGACAACACCAAAGCCAAGTGGCTGGTGGATCTATGAGCACCAACCTCACAGAAAAAGTGCCAATCAAGATCACAAAGGCAGACATCCAGCAACGAGCCTCAAGAATGAAGAGCTAGACAGCACCAAGACCTAAAATAATTGAAGATGATAGATGAAGAAGCTAACACACCATGGACACCTGGCAGCACAAATAAAAGGGACTGCTAACAGCAGGTACTCCTCCGCACTGGATAACAAAGGCCAGAACAATCTGAGCATGAAGGATCCCCCACAAGGGTACAACACCATCAAACTACAAGCCAGCCAATTACCTGCTTAACATGGAAGATCAACTCAGGGTCTCATGAACTAGGCTGAGTGGCCACATGAGTCAATATATGACACATGCAGATCAGAAGAGCACTGGAAATAACAGCACTGGGTCCAAGGACCCACGTTGAAGGCTGTGCAAAGGAGCCCCGGAGACTATGTAGTGCATTGTCGACACAATCAAGAGGCTGGGATAGTGTACAGGAACATCTGTGCTACATATGGAATAAAAAGCCACACTTCTTGATGGGAGATACAGCCAAGGATGGGTGAGAACAACAAGCCTAAGGTCCTACGGGACTTCAAGTTCTAGACAGTCATGTGGCTGCTAACCATAGTGGTGGATGACAAAGAGCAGAAAAAGCCTCGTCTATCACAATGCAGCAGTGATAGACATGGTAATCCCAGTGGTGAGCACAATCTGAAAGCGAGTTCACAAGAAAACAAAAAAGTACCAGTGGCTGAAAGAAAAACTGGAGCAGTGTGGTAACAGGAGCATTAGGAGCTGTAACCCCAAGATTGGAAGAATGGCTCCAGCAGATTCCAGGCACAATGTCAGAGGTCGCTGTCCAGAGGAGTGCAATCCTAGATACTGCACAGAACTCTCAAACTTCCAAGCCTCTGGTAAAGGATCACCACACCCCCAGGAGTTGAAAAGGACTGACACACAAACAGACGCACACGGCCTTAACTTCAACTTGAGATAACTAGTCTTTAGAAACATACCTAAGCTCTTAAGTCCCTTCATCCGTTCTCTCAGCATGCTGTTCTCCTCCAGCAGCTGCCGATAGCTGCTCCCTCCTCCAGCCTCATCCCTGGCCTTGACCTCACTCCCACCCGGATCATAGATGCGGTACGGTCCTTTCCCCTCCATTGCAGTTGCTCACTTCCTACACATCGTCCTCTGAACTGTGGAAAGAAGACACAAACTGGTATTTTTAACTTAACAAAAATATCAGAAGCTACGCAGCAGGAGACACAAGAACACACAGAAGAAGTCAGGAGTAGCTGACCTTTACAGAAAACAAAGAGTTTTCTAACAGGCTGAAAAAGTAAACAACTGGAAAAAGAAATCTTGGCAATTTTTACATTGTGAGGTTATATTTAAGTTCCGACTTAAAATTGTGTCAGTGACATAGGTGATTTGAAAGTATAACAGGTACACCACAAGATCACCAAATACGCTCGTACTCTCTCTCAAAGTTGAACACTTGAACATAAGATAAAGTTTTATAACAGGAGCTCGAAAGTAAAAGCAAATATGCTCAAATGACATTAATACCACCCGCTTTTTGTTTTATACTATACAGCGTGACACTAACGACCTGTTTCTAAGTTATCATTTCTAACAGGACGACTGTAGACTATGAGCGAAACGTTGGACGGAAAATAAAAATCCTCCGACGACTTTGAGAGGACAAATGCTGTACTATGAACCCTGACAGAGTCGGACATATGGCAAAAATGTGTTAGCTATGGTGATAGCATATTATGACAACTACAACGTTCTTATCCTGGGAAAAAGGGAACAAAAGCAGAGCAAAAAAATAACAAAACAAAACAAAATGTAATGCAAATCCAAGTAACACACATCTATCCAGGAGACCAGGCTCAAATACACCACAATCTAGCAAATGACAGCTACCTTGATTGGCTGAAGAAAGCTAATATTAGTTTTCGCTGTTGTCATGCAAATTGCTAGCAACATCCTCGTTAGCTGTCGGCTAGCTAACACTAGATGACTGTGCGGGAAACGAAGGTGCTAAACTCCCCTTATTTTTCCTCTACAGAGACTGTAATCGATTCGGTAAATCGCTGGAAACGCGGAGATAAACGCCAAGCCAAAACAACAAAGAGGTGGCTTTTTTTGCTCGGTACCTTTCAGCTCGCAGTGGCCTCTCGTCTGCCCAGACATGTATTGCGGAAGTGGTCTACTGAGTCTATGCTGTAACCTGGGAAATTCCACCTCGCAACGTTTGGTAAACAGCGATGATTGACAGCAACGTGGCCAATCGCAGCTCGGCTCTATCAGAGGGGCACCAACAGGAGCAGCTGACCTTAATGTAAACACTGGAGCAAACGCTCTACATGTATTCTAACCGTGGCGGTATTACCAGAATTGCCAAACCTGTTCACATGATCTACTTTTAGGCACCAATATCCATATATGGCAAAATAGTGAATGATGCAATAATTCGATGGTAAGTAAGACTCATAATAATAATAATAATAATAATAATAATTTTTAAATCCCCTATATTTTCTCTTGAATTTTAATCATTTTAATTATATTTCGTATTAACATTATTATTGTTTTTACTGTGTACTCACTGAACCCCGACTACCACTCCCATCCCCCCAAAGTCATGAGACAAACCCCGACCTTTTTCACTCAGTGACTTTTTCCCTCATTGATAAATTCAGAGATGGAGCTGGTGGGGGTTTCTGTGATTGCATCACATATTTCCTCTGAACTGAGAGGGCAATACGTTTTAGTTCGAGTTACGCAGATTTTTTTTTAAGCTGAACTAAATTATTGTTAAGAGATGTGTAATGATGAGTTTAGAGCTGGAAGAAAACTTGTTATTCCATCCACATTTTTATGCAAATGAAACACTGGATAAATTAAACATTTGTTTACATTTTTAAAAAAATGAGCAAATCGTAAATGTGGTTAAAAAATACATTTTAAAAAAGTAGTTTCCTGAAAAACGTTCAAACACACTGTGTTTTGTCTATTTCCTGATTAACTATCTAGTTGATCAAGAAATTGATTAGTTTTAACTGTGATATAACAAATAAAATGAAGATGAACTATATGTTTTATAAATAAGTTGAATAACTGACTTTTATGTTTTTTGAGCTTGTATAAGAGTTCAGCCTGTGAGATGTGAATATTACAGTAGTTATATTCTTTTTTCCCCAGTCCATTAATATGAGGTATTAAGAGTGCACACTGTACCTATAACACAATCAACCCCAAATATTAGTTTTTTCAGTGCTGACCTAACTCTTTTTAATTAACCGTCCACTTGAGTTATATCTGTGTTGTCCCAGGAAAGGAGGAACACCCATATATTGTTAGACAAGGAAAACGTGTACAGTGCAAAATTAACAGACTCATCATTTATTGGATGGAACTTTTACTTAAAACTGTGTTTCTCACACATTGCTCACTGTATTTGACCAGAACTGTCCCAATTTTATTGAAGACCCCCCCAAGAAGGCTAAAATTAATCACTTGGAGCAATAGTGACATCTTGTGGGAATTAACGAACAGATAATCTGCGGTTATGTTTCTTCCTCAGGGAGTAATTTACGTTGTTCCTCTGGTAGCTGGAAACACAAAGTGTGATACTTGATCATTCAGCTTGTGGCTACACACAATCACACTGAACCACACAAGGATATTCCCGGCTAAGAAGCCTCCTGCGTAATTTGTAATAAAAATCTTACACAAATAACAAGTAAAACTGCCATACATGACATAATTTATACCAAACCTCATCTAATCTTATACTTGTGTTTAGCTTTTCTATTATTGTTACTTCCTGTCATGTAAAAACTCTACTGGTGTGTTACTGACTTAGTGTTAAAACTGCTTTAACAGAGAAATCAGCTTGACTTTCAATAGAATTTCCTTTTACTCATTGATGTCTTTGACTTAACTTCTCTGACAGAAAATCTTACTGTAAAGAAAGAGAATAAGTGAGAAAACAAGAGACAGTGGGTGGACAGCATGTGATTTAAGACAACACGCCTTATTTGAAAATCCTTTCACAAATCAGCTATAAATGCCCTTTTCAAGTCAAGTGAAAAATCACATGCTTCAACTAAAGCCACGTACAACAATGAAACAATAGGCATACGCACATATGCACACACAAAGGGTATCTATCCCTTTGGCCATAAAAGTCTGGTAAAAATGTGTGACTGTGGTCCCCAGAGAGCCATTTAGTGTCTACAGGAAAAAGCAACAGCACAGCTCATGTGGCTGTCACACACACAGAAGTTGTTTTTTCCTCATTCCTGTGCCTGCCAACATTTACATTGCCCATATTTTTTTTTGGTGCAAAGTGTTTCCACTTCGGGCTGCTGTGGTGTGCAGAAATGATAAACAGGCTGATGACTCTGAGACTGCCAGAAGAAAACAAAAACTACAGGCCTGAGGATACAGGAAATGTCACCATCATTCAGTCTTGCTGGGTGACAAACTGCACACTTTTTCTTATGCTCCCACCAACATTTGACAATATTTTAAAGCACTGCACAAAGCTAGCAGAATGAACACATGGTATGTTTGTTTGTTTGTTTTTTTTAAATGAGCAATCCTCAAATTTGAGCCCTTCTCTAAACCCTTTTTGTCTGTAGCACAGAGTAGGCACCTCACCCTGCTGAGACAGGGACGCTTTCTCATCTCCCAGCAGTGGAAATTAGCAGCTGATAGTCATTAGTTCTGTGCTACTTAATACAAAAAGTCCTTTTGTTAGCCGAGTAGTGACCAGCCATCGTTCTCGAGGCATTAAATCAGGGACATTATTGCTGCTGAGACTATCGCAATGCAAAAAAACCTCAAAAATTGGGCTACATGTCACTGGCAACAGATACAAATGTATTTTAACATTTTACAGGTTACTTACATCAATTTTAGTTAAAAAAAAAAGTTGTAGACTTTATAAAATCCAAGACTTTGTATTAGCTTGACAAATACAGTTCGTCTAGGCCTGTGTGTAATGGATACTAACAGATTTTTTTTATGATAGTGAGTAAATCAGTTTTAAAGTATAATTTGAGTTCTTTTATCTTCAGTTTTTATAATCCACAACATATTGAAAACTGTTTTTAAATGGAAAAAACAAACGCAAAACAAGTTTTGAGAGTAATGATAATATACACTGTGGTCAGTATATACAACAGATTTTTATACAATATTTATCACAAATCTCTTCTTTTCTAGCGTGATGCATGTTTTCACTGTTCCATTTGCCCAAAACATTCTGTTGCAAACAAAGGGCAGCCTATAACTGAGAACAAAAACTGACCCACCCAAAACTATATTTTAAAAAAATCACATATCTATAAATATTCACACATCTAAAATATTCTTTACTTACATTTCAAATGTTAAAACAAATAAACAACAACTCACCCACACATTTAGCTCGTATCGGAGAGGCACTTTTTAAGGAAACTGGTGAATTGGGGGAAGCGATTTTACTGTGAGACTTGGGGAATTCCCATAACCCATAAAATGGCCTGATACTGAAGGCTCAGAACCTGGTGTGTGTCCAACTGTTTGGCCTGCCTTTGCCAACACATGAATGGAAAGCTGTATACATTTAAATCATTTATGTGCAGCAGCTTGCAGTTTGCAGCACATGCACGTGCTTCATATAAGGATGCATGGCAAAAAACCTACAATACTGAATGATACAAAAGAGCCACTGGGCACATAATGTGACAAGTATAACAGAGAAAAATGCAAAGACAACTTATTCTAGTGTGTATGCACAGTGTGGTAGGCCTACATGCAGAACAGTGCTTGGCTTGTTTGCATGAAGGAACCACAGTTATGAAAACTATAACAACATGAAGTCAACGGCTAAAGCAATATCTTCGACTCCCTCTGAGAACTGAGCACCTTTGAAATATGTAAACTTGAATCTGTTTAATTTATGCAGTACGAGCTCATCGTTGCTACAGCAAAAAAAAAAAAAAAAAAAAAATCCCCCGTTATCAAAAGGGAAATTCAAGAACAGTGTATGTATTGACATTAACAAAGTGTTATTGCAGTAATCTCTTAATCTCCTGTAATTATGATCAAATAGAGCAATTTCAAGTTGGGTGTGCCACTGAGAGCAGCAAGAGCTGCAGACTGCCTTGGATTTGGCGTACTGCAGGGGATTTCCTCGCCACATCTTTTTTTTCTTCTTTCCTCTTTTAACTTGCAGTGGCCCGACAACAGCTGCGCTCACACATATGCAATGAGCTGAAACACTAACAAGAAAAAGACAGCTGTCTTGCACTTTTCCTCTGCATTAACAAGTGTACAAGTGCAACTGACACACGTGAAATGAAGCATAAAGTGACGCGTTAACACGCGCAAATGTGGAAGAGCTAATATGAGCGTGTTAACTATCTATTAGCTGCTATTCAATATCTCAAATCTGCTATTCTGGCATTGTCAGCCTTTATTTACACTAGTTCTCTTTTATGAGTAACAATAACATATGGGTATTTTTGCTAAGCAGAAGAGGTATTAAAATGGAAGGGGGGTTTCCTGATCTTAAATATTCTAGTTCCCATTTTGCTCACCTCTGTACTGTTGCCAGTATCAACATGGTTAATTATTAAAGTGCCTTGTCAAATACAGGAACCCACGTCATAAAAAAGGTACAGCAAGAGAATGTGTGGTCTGATGAGACAAATTAAAAACTGTAATAACAACATGTAGTAAAAAACAGAAGAGACAACTGTTTTCAATTGTGTATTTTTTTATTCAGGTGTGTGTGTTAACTTCAAATCACAGTATTTGTTGGATGGCCTATAAATTAAAGGTTCTGCTTTAGTACCTACTTGTTAAATACACTACAGATGCGAACATGATCATCTTCATCGTGAGCGTATAACACTGTAAAAAAAACCAAAAAAAACCGTCTCATCCTGCTGGACAGGAAGTTGAGACATGAGAGCAGAAAACTGGCTTGCAAGGCTGCGAGGTCATAGGTCACTTGATTTGGCTGAAGAGTGGCAGCAGTTACACTGAGAAAAGATGCTGACGTGAACCATCACAGTTTCACTCTGTCAACAGTCTTGTGGTCACTAAAGTCTGTGAACTGAGCTGCAGCGGGGCTATAACTGCGTTAATCTTCCCCTCCACAGAGAATCAGCAGGGTTTTGCGATAGTCTCCTGACGTGTCACCCTGTGCATGGTTATAAAAACACAAATAGTGGAAAAATCATTTGGTCATGTTTTGGAAGGCAGTGCTTTTTTCTGGCTCACACAATAGTTAAATGCAGAAGAGAAGCTGAGAAATCGGTCTATATCAACAAAGGAGTTAAAAGTGGAATTTCCCCTGTTTATCAGCTGACACTCATACAGTAGATAAAGATTTCTACTTTATAATCTCGATCAAGATTTCACATTTTTATGGCAAAAACGAAACTATGCAGGGCAACTGGTTAGCTTATATTAGTATACATTTTAGAAACAAGGGTAACACAAGCTGGCATTTTCCAGAGGAAACAGAACCAATAAATCTCCTGCTGTTGGCTTTAAGAGGTGCTGGAAGGTGGATTAATAGCGTAGATTGGGATTTGAAGCTTTCCCCCAAACTCTCAGAGGAACATAAGTAAGCATATTTCTCAAAACATGCACAGATTTAAACTTTGAGAAACTGCTCAAATCGAAACCGCTTTTGTAACTGAAACTAGCAAACTGAAAATGTACAATTAAATTGAATTAATTTAATAAATGATCAATTCAGTTATTTCTCTGCACAACTCATAAAAACAAGATAAAGCAATCCTTGCTCTTGCATAATGTGGAAATGTGTTTTCCAAACCAATCCAGGGCAGCTTGTTTTTATTGGTGTCACATTGATTTCATCTGTAAGTTATTATAGAACTGCTTTTAGGAACTTCCTGTCTCTGCATCTGTCAGCCAATCACAGAGCAGAGATAGAGGAAGAATGCAAGAGGGAAATTCCTAAACAGCTGTGTTGTGGCCACAGACCCATAGTCCACCGCAGAGAGCTATAGATTACCGTACCCCACCACCTTACCGCAGCAACAGAAAAAGGATGTGCACTGCATGCTCTGCACACAGCGGGACCAAAGCAATTAAACCAAACCTCCACAGACACACAAGTCACATGTGAACACAGCATGCCAAGCAGAGGTGTTAGTAGACAAAGACTCAGACTTACAATCATAGTTTCTACCTGGATGAATTCATGGAGGGAGGCATCGTGAGTTTCTTTGAACTCTTTTCGGATGTTAAAAAGGTCGATCTCGCTACGGGACACCATGATGCGGATCAGCGCTCTGTCGTCTGTACCAAGACCCTGCAGAGGAGATCAATAAATACTTTGTATATTCTGACTTAGACAACACAGGATTCTGCACCAATAAAAGTGACCTAATCACGTGTTACGGCTGACATCTAGTATCCAGATGACATGCTGAATAACTGATCTAACCCTAACTCATCTAAAACAGGATGAAGAGATACCTTCATGGCTTTGTACAAACGGTCTGCAAAATAAGAGGGCTGGTTCTTTACACTGCGGACTGCAAAGACAAGAGAAACATGCAACAGCTGAGAAGTTGTCACCCAGATTGGATTTCATCAACAGTATCATCCGCTGTGGCAAACTTGAAAGTAAAGGAGAATAAAGTCTGTAGTGAAAAATAGTTATTACCTATTGCATAAAATGCATTTTTCACATCTCCAGACATCTCCTTCTTAATAATCTGTTCAATGTCCTTGTTACTGCATTTGACAAACTCCTGGAACACTGTGAACAGCAAAGAGCACGAAAATCCACTGCATTTTGTTGGAGAAATTTAGTTGAACACTTGTAAAGATCATTGCAACCTACATATCTGTGATGACCTTTACCTTTCCTGAGATGAGGGAAGCTCCTGGTGCACAGGATGCTCATGAACTTCATCACCATGTCATCTGAGTCAGCATTGCATGCATCGGCAAGTTCCTGGTTTGTTCAGGAAGAACAGTGGGAACACAAAACCTTCAGATCCATTCTTACATTTCATATTTAAACACAGTAAAGAAAAGGATGCATTCAGTCACCTGAGCATCTGCATTAGCTCTTTCTACATCTGCAAGGCCCTCCTCTCTTGCACCCTGAACAGACAAGGAGGTTAAATGCAAATTAGTGCCGCTCTGTAAGGCTAGTGGTTAACCAAAAACGTATACTTTTTTTGTAAGACACTATAAAAGACAGTTAGGGAGGTGATTAAATAGATCTATGTGTAACAGAGAACACAAACCAGACTACCAGACTGCAACTTGTGAGTGGGCGTGGAAATTACACACAGTGTGAGTTCTCATGATGATGACAGACATTACCTGCACGAGAGAAACGAGGATCCGACAGAAATGGCCTGATGTGTCTGACTGAATGGCATCCTCCAAAGACTTTTTATAGGCTGCAAAGTATGATATATTACATGCCCTGACAAAGGTTTTTAGGACAAAGCAAGTGATTCTTTAAGCCTTATTCTGGTGCCAAACTTACCACCCTGATAGGCAGCATTCATGGCATGTATTTCCTGATTGCTCCTGGTAACCAGGATCTCAATGAGAGCGTGTTCATCAGTCCCAGCCCCCTAGGAAAAAAAGCTAGTGTGAGCTTCATTTTTTGCTATTTTGGTGCCTGTTGTTTTTTTTTTTTTTTTAAAGAAATAGGCTTTCTAACTCTATGCTGATTATTGTATGTGTGGGACCCAGCAAGGTAGTGCTTTGTGAAATATAAAAAGGTACAAGAGCCCATTTCAAAGTTTAGCTGCCTGTTTAATTCTAAATAACACACTGGACTTCCAAGCTGTTGTCAACATCTAAGACTTACTACTTATCCAAAACAGGTTTCATCTGTTCAGTTCCCATATTAGGTGATAATTTGACTGTTTGCCTTCAAATAACCAAATTATTATATTTCACTATTTGAAAATGCATAAAACGAGGACACAAACAATTATGAAACACCATCTGCACGCAAGTGCTCTCTGCTGAGAGCAGAGGATGAGTCAGGTTTGCCACATAAGGAAATTCAGTCAGGTTGAAAAGTTATAAATACATTTTTATTTGACTATAAAATGTGTTCTATGTAATTTATCTCGGCCAAATATCAACCACCACGTGTTTGGGAAACAGGTATCAGTATATGGGGGATTAAATGTGAACCGTGTTCACTACTCATAGAAATGTAACATATTAGCACTGGAGTATCATTTAAGAGAGAAATCAGTGGGTGTTTTGGTTTAACTCCTACTTTACCTCCATTGCTTTTCTCATCATTTTGGCATCAAATTCAGCTGGCGTCAGCATGAGCCCAATTATCAGCCTCTCCAAGTTCTTTGACAATTCAGACTTCAGGTCCTTCATCAGATCCTGGAATGCCGAACACAGTGAGTTGTTAAAAGCTGTCGTATCCAGTGGAGGACACATAACAATAAACGAATAAAGGTAATATTTTGTGATTTAGCCATATTTTCTATCATTCCTGTGTCTTACCCTTCCAAGTAGGGATTTGAAGGCCTGTCTGATCTCTTGCCTCTGGGCATTACTTCTCCATGCAACAATATCAATGATTGCATCTTCATCTGTTCCTGTTATAAAGAAAAAGGAAATGCCATATGTAAAAAAAAAAAAAAAAAAAGAAAAAAAAAAAGAGTTTTGCAAAGTTGCCAGGATAGTGTCAGTGTGTTTTATATAGCAGGGTTTGCATACCAAATCCCTTCATGGCTTTCCTCAGTGCTTGTGCATCAGCAGCAGGGTCGAAATTAGGCGCCGGGCGGACTGTAGGCCTCAGCTGAGGTAGTGCACATTACAAAATTGAAAGACTGACAATTAGTATTTACTCACAGAGTGTCAAAGTTACTAATATCCGTTAATTAAATCCATATCTGTAAGCTTGAACTAAAAGCACAAAGAGGGCTGAAGAACATGCAAAATTAATTATTTGTTATTCAAGATTTTTTTTATTATCTGATAAAAAATTATGAAGCAACACATTTGGCTTTATGATAATAATCTCTTGACATTTGAGGGGGCGGGTGCCCTCTTGAGTTTAGAATTCATGACACCGCTAACAATGCAAAAGGTTGGTAGGATGAAAAACAGCTCAGTTTCAGGAAGCATTAGAGAGACAGCCTTTTGTTGTCAAAAATGCTGAGATCTTTTTGACATTCACTCTCCAAATGGGGGTTTGGAGAGTTCATTCTAACAGAAAACTATTTGTGTTTCAGCGAACAGCACTCTGATCACATCTAGACAAAGCCTTCACTGTGTAGACATAACACCGTTAGCATATTGCCATAGCACATCATTACAGGGCCAGCAGGTAGTGGAGATGCAAGGCTCTGCTGAGGCAAACATGCAATCACACATCTAAGGTGGGAGCAGATGGAGCCCAAACCTGCACTCTGGTCATGGCACTTAATTCCCACATCTTGTAGGCTATCTGAGCAGCTTCAGGGAAGAATTCTCCAGCTAAGCTGCAATGACCGGTTTGACAAAACATAGCACACTCAGCAAAGCCAGAACCTCAAGCGGTAAATAGTGGGAACATTTCTAGGAAGAAGACTAAAATACAGTCTCTGCACCGTAAGTTTGTTTAAATCAATTATAAGCTTCAACAAAGAGTTTCCATTAGCCTCAGCATTCATTAAGATAATAAAGCTTTTACACAGTTCAAAGTAACAGTAGTAACGCCATACAGTGGTCCTCTAGCACCCCCTTCTGGATGCAGCATTCCTAAAACTTACTCATCATCCCCTCCACAGAGGTTGAGCAGAGTCCGCTTGTAATCCCCTGATGTATCATCCTGGTTGACATACACACACACACAAAGTCCTATAAGTGCTCTACATTCACATACAGAGTGCATATAAAACATGCTGTACCTCTCTTTCTCACCTTAATCATGTTATAAAGTGACTTCTCATATCTAAGGCGGAAACACTCTCGAATGTCCAACATGTCAATTTCAGAGCGAGAAATCATGATCCGGATCAGAGTGTTGTCAGCTGTACCGAGACCCTGGAGGGATTGAGGGACGATGCATTGTGGCAACAGTTAAGTAATCCTGAGCAATTTTAATAAATTTAACAATCTGTCACTAACAAGACCTCATTCATCATAACTGTACCAGTAAGTGTGCCTACAAACACACTGGAACCAAACTGAATGGCTACTTGAGCTTACCTTCATTGACTTGTAGAGGCGCTTGGCAAAGAACATGGGAACGCTCCTTATGCACTGGACTATGAGAAAAATGACCAAATTAGGCACTGTGTTGTGTCACAATGTAAAGTACAATGGTGCATTCAGTGCATTTCCTACCAACGGCCAGCATCAGTCTCTCAAAGTCTCCAGACAGCTCGTTCTTAATGCTGTCCTCAATGCTCATCTCTGCAATCTTCTCATATTCATCAAAAACTAAACAAACAGAGGAAAATATTGCACAAAAGTACCAATCTCATCCTTTTGGGTCATTATTGTGTAAAATCTTGAGTTTGCCTTTGTGCTTTAATTCCCCCCAGATTTGACTAAAATGGTTGTCCTGGCATGTTAGCAAGTTTAGGTAACACACATAGTAGCAGGAGGCTAATACTGAGGACAGCCAGCTTCTGAGTCACTTGAGGTCAGAGTGGGGATGACTGGAACGCCTCATTGTTGAGATATTTTCTCGGAGAACTGAGCTTACCCATGCGGAGGTGGGTCACACTACGGTTTCCCAGGATCATGATAAATTTGGCCTCGTCCGTCCCCCACTGCTCCTCTCCAGCTGCATAGAGATCCTACAGAGAGTTTAGAAAACAGATAGGGTCCAGGGCTGAGTTATTATAATTTCGTATTTTGTAATTATATTTCATTTTTAGTTTTAATTCGGTTTAGTTTCAGGTGGTTTCCAGAGTGAGTTTACTCGTTTCAGTTCAGTTTTTTATTGTTTGAAAATGTTTAGTTTTAGTTTAGTTTCTATTACTTTCAGTCTTAGTTTTAGTCTTTAGTAATTATTACTGTGAGCAGGGCATCGTGTCAGAGGCAAGATTTAAGTAAATCAGTACAGGTATTACAACAGAAACACAGGACTTTTTAAGCAGCTGACTTACAGTCTTATAGACATTAACATTTCTAGAAATACGTTCATGAAAGCCTCATAAGGCAAATTTTGATGAAATTTTACCAAAATAACAAACACTAAAACTAATGATATTTTTATTTTTATTTTTATTTCAGTTAATTTTACAAAATCAGAAAATCATTTCATTTAATTGATTTTATTCTGATCTCTACTTTTTAATTCTTATCTTAGTTATTTAAAATGTTTTTTCACATCTACATTTATTTCTTAGTTGAGTTTTAGTTAACTATAACAACCTTGGTGCAAGATTTATCTCAGGGTCACAGAAGCTGTACTGACCTTAATTAATAAGCCAAATACCCACTGCACTATCCTGGATGCCTAAAATTCTTGATTGACATTAGCTTTTATGTTTAGTCTTAATTTAAAAAAATGCATACACATCTGCTGAACTAATTTTTGTTAAATTGACTGCAGCGCTTCCACGTGTCAGCACAATACTCATTTAAAGCAACAGAGGCCATTCAGCACTGCCACCAATATGATACTTTAAAAGGAAAGTAAAGGACGCTCTTACAACAGGACACTTCAAGTATTCTTCAAACAAAGGCTGTGTAAAGTCAAACAGCATGTGCATGTTTAGCTTTTATGTTGGCTATAAAATGCTTACTTGGGCATCCTGCTGAACCAGGTCTGCATCCACTACTCCTGACTCATCTCTGGTCCCCTAGAAGTATTGAATCAAAACAACAGACTGCAGATTAGTCAGAGTTTAAAGGCACAGTGATCAAAGCGTGTTTGAGTTTCCTACTTAGTCAACTCACCTGAAGTAAAACAACCAGCATCTTCTTAAAGTGGCCTGAAGTGTCTGCGATTACATCCTCCTCCAGGTCTCTGCCATAGGCTGGGTACACAGATGACAGTTCTAAATACTATCAGATGCGTAATTCAAGTGACGTCTTAGATAAAACATCTTACCGTCCTTGTATGCTGCAACCATGTCATGTATTTGTTTGTTGTTCCTAGAAGCCAGTACTTCAATCAGGCATCTCTCATTTGTTCCAGCACCCTTAAAACAGAGTATGAAGGCGGATGTGAAACAGTTTCTGCCTCATTTAATATGGAGTGAGAGCGAATCAAATTTTTTGGCTTACTGTGATTGCATCATGGATTTCTTTGGCATCGTGGTAGGCCGGGGTTCTCATCAGACTGACAATGAGGCGCTCAAATTTTCCCGTGAGCTCATATTTGAGATCATCAATCAGGTCCTGATGAAAGAGAATTTCGGTGATGCTGGACTCAAAACTGCTATCTTAAGCTTTTAAAGTGTCTAAGCAATGTCTGGAAATTACAGTTGTGCTTAGATGTTCACATACACTCATCATGGGCGTAAATGTCTGGTCATTTTGGGCTTTCAATAATTTCTTTGAGCTGTTATTTTCCCACAGTGAAATGACTATATGGCATAGATCTTTAATGGCTGAAACAAAAACAAGAATTGGGTGCCTCGGCTTTACTCCGTCAAACATACCTCTTATTATTTTGGCCAGAATACTCAATCTTTGTCTCATCTAACCATAAAGATTTCTCGAGAAAGTATTTGACTTTTCTACAATGGTATGTTGATTTTGGAGTAGATGCTCCTCACTATCCTCTCGGTCCGTGGTGATTTCAAACTCTCTTCATTGGAGACAGTGATGCTGGTGTTCCAACAGTTTCCAGTTCATGGCAGGCTTGAGCTTCGGTGGTTCCTGGGTTCTTAGAATGGCAGTTTTGGTCTACTCCCTTGACAAAATGGTGACACATCTGAATAACTTTACGTACAGTTGTTTGTAGTGATGATCCTGGAATCTGCAGCTGGTTAGGAATGGCTCCAGGAGACCTTCCCAAACTGCGTAAATCTACAATTGTCCTTCTTAGATCGTCACTGAGTTTCTCTCAATATTGGTCAGTAAAATACATTTGACCCTGCATGGATTGAAGACACTCCAAAATAAATTCAAAATTGTGCACCTAATTCTTATTTTAAACCCATTAAATATGTATACTCTACATTTATTGCAACCTGGAAAAAAATAATGGTTAAAATAAATCATTAGATCATTGAAATTAACAGATGAATGCCAAGTAAACTTCTGACCACAGCTGTAGCATTTAAAAATGTATTTGTTTACCTGTCCAAAGTTGCTTTTGTAAGCTGCGATGATTTCTTGCCTTTGCGCATTGCTTCGAGAGGTGACCAGGTCCAAGATGGCCTCTTTGTCACTTCCTGAGAAACAGAAAAGAAACATTTTCAACAAAGACCTAAAAACTCATCCTAGACAGCATCGAGAAATTCGTCAAGTGATGATTCAACTGACTAGTGAGGAGGACAAACGATGACCTTTACACCTCTGTGGCCATGAATCACGGAGGAGTGGGGCACTCACCAATGCCTTTCATAGCACTGTAAAGGGCCTCGGCATCAGCGGTGGGGTCAAAATCGGGAGCGTCTGTTATTGTACCTCTGAACACCTGAAAGAGTGAACAGCTCAAGTCAATTTCAAACATTTTCAGTTAAGATAAGAATAAATAACACAGACATGCTACTCTTTCATGCTTAAATAAGAAGTGACAAGAACATATGATATCAAAGTACATCTGAAACAAGATTTCTGTTGTTCGGTATGGTTAGGTCAAAGGTGTCTTTTAATAATAAACTGAATAATAAATAAATACAGCAATGACACTGGTCTGTGGTTACAGAGGTGAGGCCACCAGCTACCAGCCAAGAGCAACAACAAGGGTCTACAATACCTGATACAACATAAATATACTACATTAGTATTTTTGATTATTTGCTATATTAGCAATGTGATTCTGGAGATGGCATTTTAAAACTGTTAAATGGACTGCTATGAAACTTGATACAATCAGTCATCAAGTCCAGTGACTTTGCTGCTTCATACGGTTTTCCTCTACTGCCATGTGTCATTAAAATATTGGGTTTTTAGTCGACAGCCATGAAATTTGATACATTAATGTCTCCATCAGGATAAATTCCTCTAATTTTTGTCACTACATTTCTATGCTAATTATGCTAACACAACCAAACATGTGAGCATTCTTCATGTTACATGTCAACATATCAGTGTAGCTTTTCTGTAGAAAAAAGGAGACTAAAAAAGAAAGGCTAGTATGAGAGAAGAGGATCTCACATTTTGAGCCACAGCTTGCATTTTGCAGATGGCTCGAAACAGCAGTGGGCTTGGCTTTGCTATGACTTTGCATATGCTGCTCACCTCCAGAGCAGACCAGTTGTAAACCCTTTTTTTAACCATACACTTTGCTTTTTTAATAAATTTGCACTTTATGTCCCATTCTCTAACAATGCATTATCTCAACCCACACCTCCTTGCATGCTGAGAGTAGTGGAGTGGTGTAGCAGCAGTGACAGCAGCTGAGTATTTGCACCTGTCTCACCCCCAACAGATCAGAGTGTGTGTATGTTGCTTGCCTGTTTGTGCAGGGGCGGGAAAGTAGACAGGGTCGGGTTGCACACAGAACTTTTACACATCAGACCATCTAATATGCAATAGCTCAAAAAGGATGAAAAATATCAACATTATGATCTTGTAATAATAAGATCTTCACAAAAACGGCTGAAAAATGAAACTGCAGCAGCTGCTCTCGAGGTTACTGCTGCATTGAGGCTGTCAGCCAAGTTGTGCTCTCCGCCCAGCTACAGAAGCCACTGTATATGCTCTGCTTAACATCACTCCTCAGGACAGCTGTAAAGCTTCACCCACGTGGCAACAGGCCACAAACACAAGCCCCTAGCAACAGACTTTAACTAAACTAATCACGGTTCGGTAAAGTGAATTTAATAACAATAAGTTGATTTCTATGCATCCCTCCCCCTATAAGTGCAATTTGTTTCATCTGGTGCCCAAACTTTAAAAGAGGTAAGAGCTAGTTTGTGTTTAACCTTAAATAATTTTACAAAGTCATTCTGGAAAAATGCCGTCAGGTATAACGAGGTGCTGCAGGTAGCACTGACACTCTACACTCCTGTTTTTGATGTTGCGCAGGGCTCACATGGTGGCAGATGGCAGCCTCACTCTATCCACGCCAGTGTCACACAAAACAATTCATTCTGCTGCACTGATACAAGATCTGGTCTGCAGTTTGATTATAGCTAACATGATACAAGGCCAGATGACCAAGCTCTTGTCCACTTACCATGTCTATATTTGGTCTTATATGTCAACACTGCTCAGGAATCAATAGTTTCAGGCCTAAAGGGAAAACAGAAATGCTGAGGTACAGGTAGCCAGTTGCACTGGAAAACATCCTTGCAATGTGAAAGGTGACCTTCACCTCAGCTTTGGATGAAACTATGTTGCAAACAATGATGATCTTTATTTCCTGAGTAAATACAAAGAGGTACTGTTATTCATTATCCAGGCTGTTCTTAGCTAGAGCGCAGGAGCAAAAAGCAGACGGGGGCCTGCTTTTTATTAGACTCAACCTCATATTCACACAAAAATACATTGATGGATGGAATATGTTTTATTTAAACTTGCAGGAAAGCTGGAGCCACATTTCCCATGCAGCTATATTCTGACTATAATGCAGAAATTCAGACAAGGTAAACATGTTGAGGCGTCAGTACAGAGAAGCTACTTCTTCTAGACTGACGATACTTAATTTAGAATCACAACACAGAAGTAGGCTACACTGAACTTACACACAAATAGTGTTTAAGGAATAAAGAATTTATGCTAAATTGAGGGGGGAAAGAGTACTCCACATGGTTTGAAATACTGTACTGTTTGTTTAAAACTCCAGTGAGGCTTTCCCAAAAATAGCACGCGCGCAGTTTATCTTAATATCAGAAGACAGGTCTGGGGGACAGGGCCTCTCGGCCTCTCTCTCCCTTTATATGTACACAGGGCCACACCCTTCTCTGTTAATTCCCCCCACATACACACACCGAAGGATATTCTTTAAATCAGAGGCTTTAAATCTAATGGTATATTGTTTTTCTGAATTAAGTTTCATTTTAAACTTTCCTCGAGTTGAATTTTATTACAGCCGTTCCTTCTGCAGCCACGGGTGCCAGGGGCACATTTAAAAATGACACCTCAGCAAACTTTTCTGTTATATGGAGCCGACAGCGAACGACAGAGAGCAGCTTACCTTCTCGGTGCAGGAAGTATCGGTGCAGAGTGACCTAAACTCGGTCTGTCTTTCCCCCCCGGTCGGATGAATTCAGGCCGGCCAGTTACTCGTCCTCAGTGACGTGGTGACTGCGGCGCTCTCTCGCGCGGCTTCTGTAAAGCGTGCGCGCATGTCTGCGCGTGAGAGAGAGACAGAAAGTGCGGGCTTGAGAGAGCGAGAAAGAGAGAGCGGTGCTTTGATATATACGTGCTTAATGCAAGAGAATGCTTCAAACACGGGTGTAAATGTGACTGGGTAATAGCTGCTTATTTCTATTATTTCCCCCACACCCTAATGTTGAAAAAAAAAAAAAAAAAAAAAAAAATATATATATATATATATATATATATATATATATATATATATATATGAACGATTAATTGACACCTTTCTTTCTTTTATATATTGAGCCACCACTTGGAGCTGGTAACAGGCAAGCATAACTTTCTGAATTTTGGCACATGCGCACGAGTCTGAGTTTTAACAGAGGGCAGCTTACTGACACTGACGTGACAATTTGTTCTATTTCTGTCCTGTCAGAAGACCTCCAGTAAGTGTGGAGGGGCGTGTGAGTGCGTGTGTGTGTTTAGTGGGAGGGGAGGGGGAGCATAGCTGCGGTATGACAGTAAAACGAGTGCCACATTCATTGCTCTATTCCTGGAATGCATGCATGCATGTTTTGCCCACAAATTTGCGTGTTGCATGTGTATTTCCTGTGATCTTTTACGTTGGGCTTTTTACTTCATTCATTCATGGTGATACTGGTGACACCGCATGTGGAGAGAAAGGTGACGGAAGAGATGATGAGAAACTAGAGGTGACTTACAGGAAGCTGACAGGGAGTCCAGTGCTCCACTTCGCAACAGCAAAGAAAAAAAGGGGGCATGACTCAGTATTTCATTAGGTGAATAAAAATGTGATAAAAGTTCACACCTGGTCTATGTGCTTGATAAATGATCTTATTTACTGTGTTCAGATGCAATTCACACATCATATGCTCAGTGAGGCACAGAAGACAGGGAGATAAGATTAACATTAAACCCTGTTTGCTCTCTTCAAAGGTTGGGGAGGGAGCAGAGATAAGCACGCTATGTCTATGGGAGGGAAAGACAGATTGATGATGGGGAGGTGGTTATGAACATCTGTAGTGATGTTTCAGCAACATTTTAGATTAGACCAATTAGATCATTGTGTAAATGTTGATCAACCCGTTTAACAGGAAAAATGTCCTGTTTTGGAGGCCCTGTATGTTTTACATTTGAATGTTATACTCCTTGTTACTTGAAGAATATGTTTTGGTCTGTGCCTCTGGTACTATGAACTTTAAAGTGGACGTATTGGGCAAAAACCTATAGCGTCAGAGGCTTTAGCTTTGATCTATGAATGAAATGAGTCCACTGATATGTTTTTCTTTTTTCTTTTGGTTTCCTCTCCTTTAGTGTACCCTTTTCATCTTCGCCCCCAACCAGTGTTGAAAGAATGGGGTGTCCATATGGTGGAAACAGTGGTAGCGGCAGAGAGGAATTTCTTTTGTTGCACAGCGACCTCTTGTGGTTTGAAGATATACTGCATACCCAACATAACAATTTCATTCTGGCTGAGATGGGAAATATATATTAATGCATATTCATTTTATTTATTGTTGAAATGAAAACAAATTCATTTTCAAACTATGTAAACTGTATTCATTAGATATGTAATCATTAATAAACATTTCATCTATGATGAGTCTATGATTGTGGATTCTGGATCTTTAGCTCTGAATTTTGAGGTCTTTTGGGGCTTCTCTCGGTTCTTAGGTTGCTTATTGGTATATTTGTTTTTAATATTCTCTTGTATTTTGAGCCTCAGCTCTTTTTTAGTTTACCTCCCTGTCTTGTTGTCTTTGACTAGTATCAGCTGTTTTCTTTTCCCCAGATGTTTCCACTCTTTTTACAGCCAAAAAAACAAAACAAAACAAAAACAAACAAACTTCTGTCTTTCTCTCTCTTTTTTTGCATGAAACATTAAATCTTTGTTTAAAAAAAATTAACAAAGCATCAAAGCTATTATACTCCCTTTTAGCACCGTATCTTTATTCTTGTACTCAGTTTAAGCTTTAAAGGAGTCCCTAAGAGGTCAGTTCATCCTCTGTCTAAATCAAGCTCCTTACTGCTTAAGGCCTGTAAGTTTTTAAAGCTGTTCTAGTCTGATTGGCTGTCCTTTGCAAACAAATGGCTCAAACAGTGTGTGGGTGGAGTTTCTGTGCTCACAGCAAGAGTTGTGTGCCATATTAAGTTATTCACTCTCACTGATGTCACACAAATCCCGAAGCAGAAAAACAGATGGAAATAAAGCATTAGGAGCAGTCACAGTGATTACATCCACATACACAGATTATTCAAAGCCATGATTATTAGGAGTAGCCACATCTATACCACTATTAGATGGCAGAAAATAAGCAAAATTATAGAGGCATCTGGTAAAACATAATTATATTTTTTTCGACACATTTCCAAACATCAGTAATAGTTATTTCTGATCAAATACGTGCACTTTATACAGCAAATTGTAAATCTGAAGCGCAACAACAAACGAATGGGTACAAAAGCATTTTTCACATTCTGAACAGGATTTTCTATTCACAGTTCTCACCCTGTGCCTTCATTGCAATAATGAACACATTATGATCCACACTGGTCGGGAGTAAGAAAGGCTACTTTGTAAATAATTCCACTGAGTGGGAGGGTCATGCAGGCCGGTCTTGTATATATCGCTGTAAAAGTCATGCTTCTTTCATCCAAGTCAGCATCACGGATATTTTCGTTCCACTCTACTTTTGAAGTCACCAGTAACTCCTCGTGGGACTGAATGCAAGGTAATGAACTTGTGTGTCTGCTGCATAAAAATATGACGTCAGTTTCAAATCCCTGACCTTTTCTTTAATAAGAATCTGTGCATTTTAATGACTGTGCTTCTTTAAATGCACAGTAGGCAGCCGAAAAACAACATTATAAACATTAACTGCTTAACTGCAATGATTAATGGGATATCTGGCTAAACAAACCATGATTTTTTAGTTAAGCATTACCCTCGATATGCTATCTCAGCAAGTGAGATCCGCAGATATGAATGCTTAAGTTTAGTCAAAAGTACTTTGACCGCACAGGCTTCCTCCCCACTCAGCTCCTGCCTGCTGAGGTAGATGCCACAAGGGATTAGGAGAGCTCAAATCCCCTGATTGGAGATGAGAAGGTAAATGCTGCCTCTCAAAGTGTGCAGCCTCCTGCCCGAATAAGTCATAAAAGCTGCTTTGTCCTCCCCCATGTCATGAACTCACCGGGCCATTAAAGCGGCAGGCTCACACCTTCATGTTGAGATGGAGATACAGCTGCTTCAGTGCAAGCGGACAAACTCCACAACATAGCTGTAGTAATAAGACCGCAGGCTTGTTTTTAAGCGACACAACAATGTAAGGGCCCTCTGAGAAGACACAGTTATTGTTATAGAAATTAAATATAGAAATCTGTAGGAAACCCTCAAAAATAAGAATAGGTGCATGTAATTTTTGATCTTATATTAAAGTAAATATAGGAAAAAGCTATGTCATCTTTGTTTTCTCACTGTGCCTTAACTTTGATTTGATTTAATTTGATTTGAACAGTAGTTGATTAAAGGCAGCCCTGAAAGGCACTGCTGCTGTGAGAACACATCTAACACATAAAGCTTTTGGACTCTTCAGAAATATTCAAAGAAGTAATTGTGCTGTGAATGAAGGCTTAAAGTGCAATCCTGAAGCCGGGGCGTGGATTTCTGTGCTGGGGGTGGCATTCTGGAAATCTCAGGTATCAGCACTATCATATCAGGAGAATGATAACGAGATACATTTATAAAAGGGTACTGTAACTGAGCCGAATGACACATCCTATTCCTACTTCTTAGCACATCTACGAGGTACAAGATCACACCAAAGAGGTAAGTGAATGTGTTCCTAGTCTCACTTCTGTCAAGTGTTAGGAGAGCATGTTAGCTGTCATGTGATAATGATTAAGCTTTAATAAAACAGATTTTCTTAAGTCTTAACAGCTTGCATGTGCTCTTCAGTTCCTCAGTTTAATTACAGTAGCATTCTGTTCTCTTTCTACACAAATAAAAACACTAATAGACTTTGAAAATCATGTTTCTCAGAAGAAAGAATCTTCTTCCGGAGGCTGACCTGACAATTATTCACTCACTGAGAAACACTCCTCACCTTTTGTCCCACTAGGTCACTCCTTAAATCTCTCTCGTTCACTCATCTTCCATCCTGATCCAAACCCACAGAAGTATGTCGTGCAGCGTAGTGAAGTCCTTTCTGGTGAGCCTATCCCGGAGGAAGCCCCTCGAGCCCGACGGGGAAGAGTCCACCTTCAATCGATGCCTGACCACTCTGGACTTGGTGGCCCTCGGTGTGGGCAGCACCCTGGGGGCTGGTGTCTATGTCCTCTCTGGAGAGGTGGCCAGAGACACCGCGGGACCCAGCATCATCATCTCCTTCTTCATCGCTGCCCTGGCCTCTATATTTGCTGGGCTATGCTACGCAGAGTTTGGTGCCCGGGTTCCTAAAACAGGCTCAGCATACCTTTACAGCTATGTGACGGTGGGAGAGCTCCTTGCTTTTATCTCTGGCTGGAATCTGCTGCTCTCCTACGTCATAGGTGAATATATGCAAATTGTAACATCTATTATTCAATGATATTTTCTTCCTTTATTGATGATTTAGTGATCTCTCCTCCTACCTGTATATGCAAACAGTGCATAAACCTAACATAATCTTTTTACCACACTCTGATCACAAATGATCAACCACCATTAAGAGACTATTTAACACTGTGACCTTTCAACCAGTGGAGCAGCAAATTCTTGACTGCTTTTTTTCTACCTCACTGTGTCACATCTCTTGCTACATTAATTTTAACAATAGCACATACCGGGATCACTGCTTTGCAACAATCCCAATAATAACCCCATAAACCAGGACTGTGATTCAAAACCCTGAGTTATAAAGAGGGTAGGAAGTTTCTTTTTCCTTTGTTTATGGCTGCAGGTAAATTATGGCTGATTAATTCGTTTATTACATTAACTATCTTTTCACTATCTGCTCAGGGACATCGACTGTTGCACTGGCATGGAGCGGAACATTTGATGAACTCATTGGGGGAGTCATATCAAAATACTTTGCAGAAAATGCTGCCATGGGCCTGCCTGGCTTAGCTCCTTACCCAGATGTCTTTGCTGCAGCTCTGATCGTGCTCTTGTCAGGTAAAATAGTAAAACTGGTGTTAAATGGTGACCACAAATGAGGATGAGATTGCTGAATTAACCACCTTTTCCACGAAGGTCTCCTGTCTTTTGGAGTCAAAGAGTCAACGATGATCAACAAGATCTTCACAGCGATCAACATCCTGGTGCTGCTGTTTGTGATCATTTCTGGATTCATCAAGGGAGACATCTCCAACTGGAAAATCAGCAAGGAAGATGTGTTAAACGCCACTGCCATGTAAATAAATGCAAAAACAAACAAACAAAAAAAACACTCAAGTAAATCATGACCTATATAATTACAGCATTATTGTTCTCCTGGATGAGCAAACTGGAAATAACCACAAAGTATTGCTCTCTACCCGCTGCAGAAACGGAACTGACATTGCTAATGCAACAAGCGAGTTTGGAGTGGGCGGATTTTTCCCCTATGGCTTTGGTGGAACCGTGGCTGGAGCTGCAACATGCTTCTATGCTTTTGTTGGATTTGACTGCATTGCTACAACAGGTAAGAAGACAATTTGTCAGTTTAGCTTAGTTCAAGCTTCTTTCAGCTGCTTCCTAATTAAATTTTTTGACTGACACAACCCCAAAAGGGATTTTTTATCTCCTCCCAGGATCAAACTGGGGATCTTTTACCAGTACACTATGTATCCAACATAACATAACATAAATAACACAACACAACACAACACAACATAACATAACATAACATAACAACATAACACAACACAACATAACACAACACAACACAACACAACACAACATAACATAACATAACACAACATAACATAACAACATAACACAACATAACACAACACAACATAACATAACATAACATAACATAACATAACATAACATAACATAACATAACATAACATAACAACATAACATAACACAACAACATAACATAACACAAGACAACACAACATAACATAACATAACATAACATAACATAACATAACATAACATAACATAACATAACAACATAACACAACACAACACAACATAACATAACATAACATAACATAACAACATAACATAACATAACATAACATAACATAACATAACATAACATAACATAACATAACATAACATAACATAACATGACATAACACGATATAACACAACACAACACAACACAACATGACATAACACGACATAACACAACATAACATAACATAACAACATAACAACATAACACAACACAACACAACACAACATGACATAACACGACATAACACAACACAACATAACATAACAACATAACAACATAACACAACACAACACAACACAACACAACACAACACAACACAACATAACATAACATAACATAACATAACATAACATAACAACATAACATAACACAACAACATAACATAACACAAGACAACACAACATAACATAACATAACATAACATAACATAACATAACATAACAACATAACACAACACAACACAACACAACACAACATAACATAACATAACATAACATAACATAACATAACATAACAACATAACACAACACAACACAACACAACATAACATAACATAACATAACATAACATAACATAACATAACATAACATAACATAACACAACATAACATAACAACATAACATAACATAACATAACATGACATAACACGATATAACACAACACAACACAACACAACACGACATGACATAACACAACATAACACAACACAACACAACATAACATAACATAACATAACATAACATAACATAACACAAGACAACACAACATAACATAACATAACAACATAACATAACAACATAACACAACACAACACAACACAACATAACATAACATAACATAACATAACATGACATAACACGACATAACACAACACAACAGAACACAACATAACATAACATAACATAACATAACATGACATAACACGACATAACACAACACAACACAACATAACATAACATAACATAACATAACATGACATAACACGACATAACACAACACAACACAACATAACATAACATAACATAACATAACATAACATAACATAACATAACATAACATAAAGGACAAAGATAATTGGAAGAGAATGAATGGATGGAAAAAATATTGCAATCGTGGATAATGGATGAAATAGTGCTTTATTTCCAGAGAGGAGTAAATTACAATTATAACGATGAGTATTTCCTCTACACTCATTAAAAAAGCACACTAAAAATAAAATAAACTTCCTCCACTTTTTTATTTTAAATTTTATAAACTTTTTAATTTTCACCATAGATTCTTTACATTTTTATGGGGTTATTTTTTTAGTGGTGCTGGGAAAGGGTTAGAAAAATCGATACAGTACGCTATTGTATCGCAATATTTTGTGTGGCAATATTGTATCGATGCAGGGACAACACTCTAGGAATAATATGAACAACGAACAATCTTCCTGTAAATAATCACGGTTGGACTTGGACCGACTGTAATCACTCAGAGAGCTCTACAAATTTACAAATAACTTGCATTTGATTTATAAATGCAGGCAGATTGCCAGCATGTTGCCATCAGTCAGATGTCAATGAGAAAAACTCGAGGGAACTGGACTCAGCTGGCTGCAGCTGGTTGCATTCCTATAGAACAGGAAGTGCAGATTAATAGTTAGATTTGAAATTCTGTCTGTGTTATCAGACACAGATTACATGTAATTTCCAAACTGACCTCATATAATTGCAGTGAGATAGCAGATTGTCTCCGTCTTAACGCAACATTTATGGCAGGTTTCAGTAACTGTGTTGGTATGCTTGACAATTCCATTTTGTAGCAAAAATAAATAAATAACTGAAGTGGGATAACTTCTTATTGGCTAAAACAGACTGACAAAGTTTAACGTTGAGGACATAATTTGCAGATGATTCTCTCCACTAGTTTTTAATGATTTTTGTGTAACAATGCATGAAACTCCTGCAGGAGATATATCTTGTAAGGGGGTCACTAACTTCTTGGTTTCCTTTCTTTTAGGAGAGGAGGTGAAGAACCCGAAGAAATCTGTCCCTATTAGCATTGTGGTCTCATTGCTTATATGTTTCCTGGCCTACTTTGCTGTGTCTGCTGCTCTCACCCTTATGATGCCATACTACCTGCTAAGTGAAACGAGCCCACTGCCAATAGCCTTTGACTACATTGGATGGGGTCCTGCCAAATATGCCGTGGCTGTGGGTTCACTGTGTGCCCTGTCAACTAGGTATGACAGTATGGGTAGTGCATGCATGGATCAAGTGATGTTTAAAGCTCAAAGTCAGAGAGAAAAAGGTGCAAAAATAAATGTATGTTATTTGGAAAAAAATAGAAAAATTATAATGGATGTTCAAAAGTCCAAAATGTTGAAAAATAAATCTAGAAAAGTAGCTACTAAACAGTAGCTAACTCAAAAAGTTCATTAAAAATGTAACGTTAACGTAAAATAACTCAGCTGAGTAATAATTAACAGACAAGGTGTGGAGGACGTGTCAGGTTCCAGAGGCTGTGAATGATTCTTCCACTGCCTCTGATGTTTGCGAGGTGGATAAATTATGAAATTGCCAGTACATTCTTCTGACTTCAGTCATCATAGCAGATTAAGCTGTTAAAAAGAAGCCATATGTCAAATCAGTTGGTTTAGTTAGAGTGACCTTTTGACACTGATTTGTGAAATGACTAATTTAGATTACAAATTAATCGGACACTGCATTCATTTTGTTGTTTGTCTTTCCAGTCTGCTAGGTTCCATGTTCCCGATGCCTCGAGTACTTTTTGCCATGGCGAGAGACGGGCTGCTTTTCAAACCTTTGTCCAAAGTCACCTCCAGAGGCAGTCCAGCAATAGCTACTATATCATCTGGCATTGTGGCAGGTACAGGTATACACTTTATAAATAAAAGTACTGTAAATATAATAGAAGTAATAAACCTAAAACAAAAAATAGTACATGTAATAAAATACTTTTGAATGTGTCCAGTAATAACTCTTATTTTAATGATGCTTACAGATGCTTACACAGAGGTACTGTGCCACACCTTGTGTGTTTGCGTATTGTATGTACGGTTGGCAGGGTATCTATCTTAATTGCCCCTTGGGGATAAATAAAGTCTCTCTAACTCTCTCTCTTAATCTATGAATTCAGCTCTTTTTATTGTCATTGCAATATGCATTTGGAATCCAGCCATGCAGTCTGCCTGTACAATCGCGTGTGAACATTTCTCTAAAGAGCTTACTGGACTTAAGTGGTATGCTGTAGTACTGTAATAGGATACCACCATAGAAAAAGTAACCAACACTGATGACTCCAACCTCTTCTGGTATTAACATCAGCACAAAAACTGTGTGCTAGGAGCTTCATGATGTAGGTTTCTATAGCTGAGCAGAGCAACTCCCGTAGGTGTCATGTGTATAATATTTTGTACTTATGCTAATGCTGTTCTGCATGATCCACAGAGGTCGAGGTTTATGGGCTAGAAATAACATTTAATTCCATTTTTCTCCCTGGCTTTAGCCATCATGGCTCTACTGTTTGATCTGAATGCCTTGGTGGAACTGATGTCCATTGGTACTCTGTTTGCTTACACACTCGTGGCAGTATGCATCCTGATACTGAGGTACATTTATCTGTTAACACCCTGCAGCTATGTATTCACTCTGCTGTGCAAATCGACTGATTTTTTGTGGTCGTTGTAGGTACCAGGTGGGTCCATCTGAAGACACAGAACTTAAGATCACAGAATCAAAGAAAAAGTTTAGCTTCTTCAAACCTCCAAAAACACCCAACTCTTCCACAGCACGAACAGTCACGCTCTTGACCATATTTTCTAGTAAGTAAGGAAAACATCACTGAGGCATCTTTACTGATGCTTCTGTAGCACTGAAGTTCTTTTCTTGACCAGCAACAGGTTCATGACGGGCTTTCTCGCCTCTAATCTTTCTTTCTCGTCTTTTACTTTCCCACTGCAGTTCTGTGCATTCTTGCACTGTGCATTACTCTGAGCCAAGGCATGGAAGCTCTTGCCAACACTCAAGCATGGAGCATCGTGCTTGTCTGTATCTTTGGAGTGCTCCTGCTGGTCAACTTGTTCCTCATCTGGAGACACCCAGAGAATCCCACGAAGGCATCGTTCATGGTAAGAAGTGGTTCAAGTAATTTCTTGTAATCACCAACTAGGAATCTCACATCTCTGCATTTTCTCCTTCTTCAGGTACCTTTAATCCCTCTTCTGCCCTTACTGAGTACTTTAATCAATGTCTACCTGATGGTGCAGTTAGGCGGTCAAACATGGATCCGATATGCTGTCTGGATGCTAATAGGTATGATGGGTATATTTTTGTTTGAGAGGATTAAAGGGATGCTATCTAGCTGGGTGACCCTCACTCTTCTCTTTTCTTCTCTTCTGCAGGGTTACTTATCTATTTTATCTATGGAATGCGTAACAGCGTCCAGAGGAAGCGACTCATGACCGACCACGCAGAGATCGAAACAGTCAGCGGCAAAACAGACAAGGATAGTATGAAAGAAGAGAAATTCTGAGCTCAATCGGGGTGAAGACAGATAAACTGAGATGTTACAGTGAGCGACTTGCTTTAACTTATAACCACTGCTTGAGATGCACCGGTGCTGCTGCCTTTCAGCAGTCTTCAATCTACGACAGCATCGAAGCAAATGGCCTGATAACTTGTTAACTTGACGGTTTATTACATCCTAACGCAGTCTGTTTGTTATCTAAATGGTCCAAAATGAAACACTCCCTAAGATATATTTGGACTGAGAAGATCTTCACTTATCACTGATTTTCACATTGTTGTTAAGGATATTTATCTGTATATCTTGTCGTATTAGTGAGCCTGTTCCAAAGAAAAAATATTCTGTAGATTATTTGCTTTTATAATTCTGAAATAACAGGTTTACACTTTTCTTATCAAGTGCAAAATGTAAATTATTTTTATTTCAGTTTTATATTATTTTAATTTTATTTTAATATTTTTTTTTAAATGTGCAGAATTTGACTGAAGACCTTATATTTTACAGAGCTGATACAGAAAACCTTTTATGGGATTTCATCTTCCATTTGTAAATATGGAAACTGCATGTGATTGTTAACTAAACGACTGCCACTGTACACTTGAATTAAAAATGAAATGATTCGCTTTTGTAAAACACTTAAATATGGAGTTACCTTGTTGCAGTCTGTGTCGATAAAGAGGTAAAAATAAAGGACTACTATAAGTTCATTCCCACTGCAGACGTGCACAAAGAAGCAGATATGGCTCACTATTTAGAGTCGACTGAGAACAAAAGGACCTTTGAAAAGAAGCTTATAGCGGTCATGTTCAAAATCACAGCTTAGCTGGCCACTCACAAGGAAAGGTTTACATTGTTTCCACTGCATCCGACATCTCAAAAATGTACTTTAAGTAATGTGTGAATATTTTAGGTGCAAATCTTTCAGGCATATTTAAAAAACAACAACATATTATTCTAGAGCTAACTGAGACAAAACTTTTATTTACCCATAAAAAACAGTAATGAAGGACATAAAGTGTATTAAACACCAAATGCTCCTTTTCCAGGCAGTGTTTCTGAGGCTCAGACTCATGCTGCTAGTACACTTACAGTCCGGCAGCTAAATAAACAGGCTGTGCCATTCCAGATTGGAGGGGCCTCATTCTCTGGACCCTCATTGGTTCGGACAGGCTTGAAAGCCTCCATTGAGCCACACTGATGGAATTTAGGGTACTAATGCCACTCCGAGGAAAAGGAATTTGCGTGACTCTAATAAACAGCAGACTGCTCACTTTGCAAGCTTTGCCCTCCTCCTTCCTTCTCTTTCTTCTTCTCTCCTTTTCATTTCTGTTGTATATTTCTCTGGGTTGAACTCCATGAACTAACAATCAGCTCATCAGCCATGCCTTTGGCGAACATGTCTGGGTCAAAGTGGAGGCTGGTACTCATTGCTCTCCTTACTTGTGCCTTAATCTTCGAGTTGGGTAAGTGACATTAGTCCCTTGTCATCCAATTCGGTGAACGTGATATTCATAGATTTGGTGAGGAGGGCAATTTTCTTTCTGTCTTTTGCACAATGTGGCTTATTCTAGAAGCAAAAATGATACTTTTTTTCTCACTTGTAGCAGCCTTGTCTTTGTTTGTAAAATATTCTGAAACATGTGCTCTGCGTACTGTGTATAATATTGCCAAAAAGATGCCCAAGAGCAGAAGGCTGTTCCGGGAAGGACACCAAAGCCAAGGAAACCAAAGCATGAGAAATCAACAAACAAAGGGCCCAGAACGATAACAGTCAAACCGAAGGTCAAAGCTGCACGTGCAGAGCAGACCCTCCTCACGCAGGTATTACGTTTGTTATAAATTAACTTTTTGATTTTGCAAAGTTCACGACTAAAGTACATGTCTGTGTCTGACTAATAAAGGTGTTAAACAAAGGGAAGTTTAAGAAGGTGGGTGAGACCATAAATGTGCAAACAGGAGATACTCTGGAGCTGAGGTGCAGGGGCAAACCTGTGCAGTGGAGCGTCCCCCCATACCTGGAGGAGGATAATGATGGGAGGCTCAGGTAACTTTTCATGTCTACAGATCTTTACTCATAAAGTGCAGTATAAGCTTGAGTAAGTAAGGAAGTAAATGTGTTCTTTCGCTCCTTTTTGCTCTGGCTGTGCAGAATTGTCCAGTATGAGCGATATGGGGTTCTGACGTTGGTCAACACCACTGGTGCAGACACGGGGGAGTACACATGCTACCCAATGTACTGTGAAGACACTGACTGCAGGAAGGAATACAGCAAAGCTGTTAAAGTCTTCGTCTTTTTTCCAGGTGTGATTAATACATTTTATTGATGCTTAGGCTTGCATTTCTCTGAACTGCAGACTTGACAGGAATCTTTTTTACATTCTAATAATCTTATCATAAATCTGCCATATCGCCTCTCTGTACGGACCAGATCCACAAGAACTATTTGTTCCATCGTCTGACTATTACAAGGTGATTCAGCTGAGGAGCAACTGGCCTACAGTCCTACCCTGCCAGGTGACGTCACCTGAGGCTAAAGTAACTCTGCACCGTGAGTACCCACCTGTGGAGCTGGACGTGGACAGGAGGGAGATCTCCTTTGATGTCAAGAAGGGCTTCACAATCCATCGACCTCGGCCATATCATGCCGGAGCTTTGTACTGTGTTGCCAGTCTGGGAAACCTGCGGCAGAGCTCTATGAAGTACATGCTCATCTATGTTAACTGTGAGTTCACGTTTTCAAAATTTTAGAAATTTTTTCAGAATTTTAGAATTTATGGTTTTTTTTTTATTGTAAATCAATGAAAACTTTTGAAAATTAAGGATGAAAATTACCCTTAATTACAGGATTACTGGTGACAACACAACATTTTACTTACTAATACATCACATTTGCTCTCAGATCCTAGGGCTCCTCCCGCTCCAGTGATCCAAGCGTCACCGAGCACAGTGACTGTGGGGGAGAATCTACGTGTCACCTGCTCTGCGATGGGAGAACGAGACGTGGCCATAGAGTTCACCTGGGATTACCCAGGACAAGAGGTCAGACACTCGTGGAAACAGGGCTTGTATGCTTTAATACAAACTTAGCTTAGTTCTGTATGGCTTTTGTATTAATTCTAATAAGCTTTCTTTCTGAAATAGTATGAACATGAATTCTAGGTTGTGAACTGAAATACTACTCAAAAAAAGTCCTGCAGTTGGCAAATATCTTCAGTCGGTTTAGCTTGCGTTGCCTTTTTAGCGAGTTTATTATTAGTCAAAAAGTATTCAACCTATGGACTGCCTGAACCTTATCCCCTTTAAACAGGAATATAATAGATATGTCTTTATTGGTGAGCCATGAGGAAATAAACTGCAACATGATAACTCATTGTAATGTTTACTCCTGTGCTGTGTGTGTGTGTGTGTGTGTGTGTGTGTGTGTGTGTGTGTGTGTGTGTGTGTGTGTGTGTGTGTGTGTGTGTGTGTGTGTGTTCCTATGCTTGGTCCAGATTGGGAGACCTCCATACACACAGGAGAGTGTTATTCCGGTCAGTGGAGGAACTGCTCAGCAGCAGTCTCAGTCTGTGCTCCTCGTGGATGAAGTTAGAGACGTGGACCAAGGAACGTACACCTGCACTGCTCAGAACATGCAAGGAGCCAAATCAGCATCCACAACCATTAAAGTGGTCCCTAAAGCCAAACCTAAGAAACCATAAGTTGGATGACATTACAGACAGAAAGTCGTGGCGAGAGATCACAGCTGGGATTTGACCCTGTCTGAGCATTAAATGTTTTTTCTTCTTTTTAAAGACTATATGATCACAACAAAACATTATGCTCTCCAAACTGTATTGCTCAAGAAGAGAAATGTGTTTGTTTAGGTAAATGCTTGTATATTAAACTTTTATTTCCATACACTCACAAGCCTGACAGTCGTGTCATTGTGAAAGATCCTCCCAAAGGTAAACGCAGGATAAGAGGGGGGAAAAGGTGATTTAAGTGACTTCAAATGTGGTCTGAGTACTTCAGAAACTGCTGATCTACTGGGATTTTCCTGCACGGCCATCCCTAGAAAAAGATAAAATATCTCAAATTTCTCTGGAGGAAAAAATGTCTTATTGGTGATATAGGGGAATGGTCAGACTGCTTTAAGCTGGGAAGGCAACAGTAATTCAAATATTCGCGTGTTAAACCCAAAGTATGCAGATGAGCATATCTGAAGGTACAACACTTCAGAACTCGAAGCGGATGGACTACAGCAGCAGAAGACCATGCCGGGTGTGGCTAATGTCAACAGGAAACTGAGGCTAAACTGCTCAATAGAAGGTTAGGAGAAGGTTAACTGCCCTGATAAATTTTGATTTCTGGTGGCATAAACAGCATGCTGTTTATGCTGTTTAAAGCATGGATCCATCCCGCCTTGAATTAACAGTTCAAGCTGGCAGTGATTTAATGGTATGTGGGATGTTTTCTAGTAGCAACTGAGCATAGTCTACCTGAGTAATGTTGCTGACCATATCTATTCCTCTTTCCCTCTATGACCATTGACCTTATCATGAAGCTTGTCAATGAGTTCACTGTACTCAAACGGCCTCTGCAGTCACAATCAAACAGAGCACCTTTGAGATGTGGCAGAACAGAGGATTCACGTCCTGGCTGTGCAGCAACAACCCAGTACTATCTAGGTTTCCCTTATAAACGGGTGTATTGTGATGTGCTGTCACCCTGTGCACCTCACTTCTCACTAGCTTGGATTGGCGTCCAGCTCTCCTTGTTGAATTACACAAGTAGAAGAAGATGGATGGATGTTGTGATAAATTAACAAGCACTTCAGAGATAAAAAGTGGAAACTGGCCCTCACTATGACTTCCTTTTCTACCCATTTTGTTCCCCATTAACCCCAAAGTATTATTCATGTGTGTACAATAAAGTTGTAGATAACCGTTTTATTATTGTACAGAGTCCCACAGAAAAGTCAACACTCCAGTGTTTTAGCGATACCACATGAGAGGTTAGTTTCTGGTTAGACTTGAATCTACGGAGCCCCTCTGATGACATAGTCCAAAAAATAAATAAATTGTGGCCACGAAATACTATTTCGAGGGCACGAAATAGGTATAAGGTGCGCACGAAATGCTAATTTGTGGGCACGAATTGGGTATAACGTGGCAACGAATTACGCATTTGTGGCCACGAAATAGATAACGTGAGCACATCTTATTGATAGAATTCCTGGACAGCTGCGTAGAGACATAAGCATAAGAGTAGGCTAAATACACCATGGATAGAGACAGTCTGATTGAGTTTTATTTCAGGCTGGGAATGAGCTACAAATGCATTTTGAAAAGCCTGGCAATGCAAGGAACCATCATTACGGAGAGACATTTAAACCGGATATTGAGAGCCAAGTCGCTTTACAGACGTAAGTACGACCTGGACGCCGGGATAGATTTTATTGTGAACCAACTGCAAGGGCCTGGGAAGGATCACGGTTATCGGTGGATGTTTACAAAGTGCAAACAACACGGCATTGCAATCAGGAAAGAAGACATCAGGATCCTCATCTCTTTACTGGACCCAGTAGGTTCCCAGGTTCGCCAGACCAGACGTCTCAGAAGGAGGCAATATTTTGCTCAGGGGCCTAACTTTGTATGGCACATAGACTCTTATGACAAACTAAAGCCATATGGGATATGTATTAATGGATGCATCGACGGTTTCTCACGCAACATCATTTGGCTGCGGGCTGCACACACTAACAGTGACCCAAAGGTTATCGGAGGTTACTTTGTGGAAGCAGTGGAGAGTCGTGGGGGTTTCCCCTGTTGTAATAGTAATTTTACAATGTATGTTGAAGAGATATTACTGCCCTCTGTTGGTGTGTCTGTGCATTACAAGCAATAAAAGGTGTTCGTTAAAAACATCAGGTTATGGACCCAGAGGTCGCCAAGGGAAGCTGCTAACATGTTTTCTTTTGGGAGTCATAAACAGAATTGTGGGATTCACAATGGAAGATAGACTGTTTATTGACAAGCTGAGCGGACCGGAGAATTGGGCAACGTGGAAATTTCAACTGGAGCACCTGTTGAAGGCAAAAGGACTGTGGGGGTATGGTACAGGAGACGGAGCAGTTAGCTGCGGATGCTAATGCCCAAGCGCGAGCTGAATTTGAACGGAAGAAAGAAAAGGCATTTTCAGTGCTGGTACTGAATGTAAGTACACCCCAATTGTACTTGATAACAAACTGTAAGACCCCCCAAAGAAGCATGGGAGATGCTAAAAGCACAGTTTGAAAGAGATACTGTTGCTAACAAGCTATTTCTGAAGAAGAAGTACTTCCGGTGTGAAATGAAGGAAGGAGAACATCTCAATGATCATTTAAAGAGGATGAAGGAACTTACTGATCAGCTAGGGGCAATAGGTTCTGTAATTGAAGAGGAAGATCAAATTGTCACCCTTCTAGGTAGTTTGCCACCCAGCTATGCAACTGTTGTTACTGCTTTGGAGACAAAGATGGACAGTCTGAGACTACAGTTCGTTCAACAAGCCTTGATAAATGAGGAACAAAAGCGAGTGCTTACTGACAACACCACTGTGTCCAGTAGTGTATCAGCGATGTCATCTCAGATGCATAGAAATGAACAGAGTGTATCAAAAACAGTGGGAGCAAACAGCTCCGACTCATGGAGATGTTACAAATGTGGGAAGGAAGGACATATCAAGCGTGATTGTCCAAGCAGTAAAAAGAAATACAAGGCCCACAAGGCTAAAAGCATGGTGTATAAGGACAAAGAGGACTCATATGAGGGAGCTTTTGTTGTAAATGAGTCATGTAAAAGTGATGCACAACAAGAAGAATGGTTAATCGATTCAGGAGCGTCAAAACACATGACATGGAATAAAGAAGCTCTACAAAACTACCAAGAGTTTTCAGAACCACAAACAGTCAAACTCGGTGATGGCAGAGTAGTTGAGGCTTTAGGTCTGGACAACATAACAATGAAAATGTCATTCAGAGTTAGTAATGGAAAAGATGTCACAATGTATGATGTGCTGTATGTTCCCAAATTATCAATGAACCTTTTCTCAGTGGGAGCTGCTGCCAAGAAGGGAAACACAGTGAAGTTCAAAAGGACTCATTGCTACATAAGAGGAAAGAATGGAGCTCTCCATGGAATGGGAACACAAAGATCTGACGGATTGTATCAGCTGGATATTGAGGGAAACTGCACAACCTGTCATGGAGCGTCAACTGCTTCAGTTCCAGCAAGTATGTGGCATCAGCGTCTAGGTCACACTACAAATCTGAAAAAAGTCAAAAACTTGGTAAAAGGAGTTAGCTTTACAAATGAAGAGGAGGACATTTTTTGTGAAGCTTGTGTTGAGGGCAAATTATCAAGAAAACCTTACAAATCAGTGGGAGAAATACGAACAAAACGCAAGTTGCAATTAGTGCATAGTGACGTTTGTGGTCCTTTTCAAACTGAGTCACTTGGAGGAAAAAAGTACTTTGTGACTTTCATTGATGACTACTCCAGATGTTGTAAAGTGTATTTCATAAGAGAAAAAACAGAAGTCCTGAGCAAGTTCAAAGAGTTTGAAAGAATCTTCTCAAATGAATGTGGACAGGGAGTAATAAGACTCAGAACTGACAATGGTGGGGAATACACATCTAAAGAGTTTCAAGAATATTTGAAAGCTCAAGGCATCCACCATGAAATGACTGTACCACACACACCACAGCAAAATGGTGTTGCAGAAAGAAAAAACAGAACTCTAGTGGAATCAGCTAGAAGCATGCTATCACATGCAAAGTTGCCAAACACATTCTGGGCAGAAGCTGTTGCTACTGCAGCTTACATACAGAATAGGCTCCCAACATCTGCTTTAAAGAACGAAACACCCTATCAGAGATGGTATGAAAAAAACCCAGACATTAGCCATATGAAAGTATTTGGTTGTGTTGCTTATGCTCATGTTCCAGACACAGAGAGAAAGAAGCTGGACAAAAAGGCAGTGAAAGTTTGTTTCCTGGGATATGCAACCAATGCAAAAGGCTACGACTATGGGATGAGGAAAAAGGAAAAACACTGATTCGACGAGATGTGGTCTTCAATGAAACAGAGTTTAAATGCAAACAAAGTGAAAAAGATCTCGGTTTGGGGAATGAGGTGACACTACACACGGGTGAAAGACAAACAAGTACTGAGGAGACTGTCGCCAGTGAGGCTGCAAAAGGAGATCAGCGGATCAGAAGACCTCCAAAGAGATATGGATTTGAGGAGTTTGCTGATGCAGCTACAGTTGATCATTATGCAAACATCTGTTGTGTCACAGAACCAAATACACTAGAAGAGGCTATGTCAAGTCCAAATGCAAAGGAGTGGAAAGAAGCAGCTGATTTGGAATATGAGTCACTGCTAGAAAATGGCACATGGGATTTAGTGGATCTACCAAAGGATCGCAAAGCAGTTGGATCAAAATAGGTCTTTAAAGTTAAGCATCACAGTGATGGACAAGTGGAAAGATACAAGTGCAGACTTGTTGCCAAAGGCTATTCACAGATTTATGGTGCAGACTATGATGAAACATTCTCTCCAGTTGTACGATTTGGTTCAATTCGTACATTGTTGTCATTTGTTGTGCAAAACAATCTAAATGTGCATCAAATGGATGTTGTGACTGCATTCTTGAATGGACACCTGGAAGAGGAAATCTACATGGAGCAGCCAGAGGGTTACATCAAACCTGGGCAGGAACATCTAGTGTGCAAACTAAACAAGTCAATATATGGACTGAAGCAGTCTCCACGTTGCTGGAGCAAAGCTTTTACAGAGTTCATGAAAAGTATTGGTTTTACACAGAGTACTTCAGATCAGTGTGTGTTTGTTAGAACAGGTCAGCAGTTGGAAATATTGGCTGTGTATGTTGATGATCTGATTTTGATTACAGAATCAGCAGAGAGCATGAAGACCTTAAAGGACACTCTGAAGAAACACTACAAAATGAAGGACATGGGTGAGCTATCCTACATTCTGGGCATCTCAGTGGTCCAAGACAAGGACAAAAACCATGTTATGCTTCATCAGAGGCAGTATATTGAAAACATACTACAAAAGTATGGAATGGACAGTGCCAATCCAGTAGCAACTCCAGCTGACACAAATGTCAAATTAAGAAAGAGTGATAATGTCAGTCAACCTGTAAACCCAAGCATGTATCAGTCAATGGTTGGAAGTTTATTGTATGCTGCCATGGCCACACGACCAGATATTGCACAAGCAGTGAGTGTGGTGTCAAGGTTCAATGCAAATCCAAACACTACACACCTGACAGCTGTGAAAAGAATCCTGAGATATTTGAAAGGAACTCTAAACCTGGGGCTCAAATATCAAAGAACAGAAACAGGAACCTTGGTTGGGTATTCAGATGCTGATTGGGCAGGTGATCAGGACGATCGACGTTCTACAACTGGAAACATCTTTCTACTTGCAGGAGGTGCAGTCAGTTGGCTTAGCAAGAAACAAGCAACAGTTGCACTTTCAACTGCAGAGGCTGAGTATATTGCTTTGAGCCAAGCTGCACAAGAAGGAGTTTGGTTAAGACAACTACTAACTGAGCTTGGAATGGAAACCACAGCAACAGTGATCCTGGAGGACAATCAAGGAGCAATTGCAATCGCAAAAAATCCAGTCGATCATGCAAGAACAAAGCACATAGACATTCGTTACCACTACATTCGTGAATGTGTGCAAAATGGACAAATCCAGCTGAAGTACTGCTGTACAGAAAACATGAAGGCTGATATGTTAACCAAACCGCTGCCTAGACAAAAGTTTGAGTATCTCAGAGGGAAGATTGGACTGTGTTCAGTTTAAAAGGGTTATCATATGCTTAACATGCCTATACTATGCTTATGTTAAGATGGTGAGCATTTAACTGTAATGAAGAATAATAGTTTTGTCTAAGATGGACACAGTACATTTTTTGTGTGAGTTCAAAACAAAAGAGAAAATGTTTATTTTCTAGTAACACCGTGATATAGGTGCATAATGTTGTTTTTTGAAAGAAATAAGCAATGGCAGTCAAGTAAGTGAACTCCATGGTAAAATTAAGTGGGAGTGTTGTAATAGTAATTTTACAATGTATGTTGAAGAGATATTACTGCCCTCTGTTGGTGTGTCTGTGCATTACAAGCAATAAAAGGTGTTCGTTAAAAACATCATCCCCAGGCTCGTACGAACTGACATGGGCACTGAGAACGTGTTGGTCAGCAGTGTTGGTCAAGTTACTTGAAAAAAGTCATCAGTAACTAATTACTTCCCCAATAAAGTAATCCCGTTACTTTACTGATTACTTATTTTCAAAAGTAATTAATTACTTAGTTACTTAGTTACTTTTTAAAAACACGATTTACAACCTGAAGAGGTGATAAAGCGATAGATCTTTCAGCCCAATTCTACTTTTTCTACATAATCCATCATACAAAATGTAATCAAATGGAAAAGTCTCTTTTTTTTAAACTTGTTTTATCAGTTTTAATCTTTTAACTTTATGCATCAAGCAAAAATTTAATTATATGCAACATTCTCTGACTTGAATAAATTAGTTTAACATTTAAACCTATTGTCTGCACATTCCAGCACATAAAATAAAATATTTTTTGTGTTTACACTCAGTCTTTCAAATAGATGTAAGTAAAACACAGCAGAAAATAAATAAAGTCAAAGACTCAGCGGTCCTGTTGCTCTATTTTCACCTGTAAAGCAGGACTGCGGTAGGCGGAGGTTTACCCTGGTGCAGATGTGCCGCGGTCAGTTGAAGAATCCGCGAGTTTCTCTGTGAATTTCCCATTACGTCGTTGCGCACTCGGTGCTTGCTTGGAAGTTTAGGGGTTTTTTTTCCACGCACGATGGACGCTAATGTTTTTGTCACTTTTTATGGAATCAAACTCAAAGTAAGGTCAGTACTTCCATGCTTTAAACGCTGCACGCTCATACTCTCTCCCACAATCGATATGTGATCCATTGTTGATCTGCACACAGCTGTTGTCACTAACGGCGCACTCGCTTACGTCACTGTCATGAGACATTCTCGCAAAAAATCACGGTTTTAGTAACGCAGTAACGCAGCGTTACTACGGGAAAGTAACGGTAATCTAATTACGATTTTGCAATAGTAATCCCTTACTTTACTCGTTACTTGAAAAAAGTAATCAGATTACAGTAACGCATTACAAGTAACGCGTTACTGCCCATCTCTGTTGGTCAGAGACCTCCAGCGTTATTTACGGAGAAGTGACGGGGATGATAGAGCAGGAGACAGAAGCTACATCACAGGCGCAAGTACCGCAAACCAGAGAATTGAGAGCTGGTGGGGAGTGATGAGAAAAGAAGGAGTCGAGTCATGGATCAAGCTTCTATGAGAACTGAAGGACGAAGGATTCTTCTTTGGGGATTTGATTCATCTGTCACAGTTCTGCTTCATGCCAATCATTCAGGTAAATGGCCCATATTATGATAACCAGTGGTGGTAATTAATTACATTAAATTACGCTGTTTTAGCAGTAAGGGTAACAAAATAATCATTTACATAATTAAAACGACATTACCTTTACCGAACGGTAAATGCAATGTATTCCTAACGTTGTTGAAGTAGGTCAACTGCGCTCTGTATGTGCGTAATGGAGGCTGAAGCATCAACCCAGCCAAAGTTTTTAAATCAGGGAACACTTTGCCAATTGAACTGATCAGAAGTCAGCACGACTTAAATGTTGTTTTTTTCTGATCGGAGGACATTATCCTTGTCTGCGCTCATTCTGCAGCAGTTATGCTGCAGCTACCGATCTGTCACTGCCAGTCTGTCAAAAGCAGTCAGAGGCTTCACGCATCAGTAACTCTTCAGCGCTCTATCATTGGTACATTCAGGTCTGAGGTGATATTGGATCCCCTCATGGGATTGAAAAATATTGATTTTGTCACCTGTATTATGCGCATAAAGTTGAAAAGCTTTGCGCATCCGGACCAAGATTAGTATTAGTATAAAGCCCAGATCCCACAACTCAGTGGTTTGCCTGGTGTGGTTCTTTCTTTTCTTTTTTTGCAATCACTCCCTCTTCCTTTGGTTTTCATTAAACTGCATCCAAACATTGCTGCTTTTCAATTCATTTAAGGATGCACCACACTTATTTTCGACCATTTTACAAATGCCTTGTATTACAGCTCTGACCCAATTCTTGTTTCTTCATCAGGAGGTATTGAATGACATCCGGAGTGTTTGGAATGCTCACCGTATAAGGCCCTCAAAGAATAACAACGTGCCCTGTGGGATACCTGATGTCATGTACATGGCCCCTCACCTTTGGGGTGCAGAAGACTGTCTCGTTCCACTGACAGAAGATTTGACCTTGCGTAAAAATAGCTGCACTTTTGTTAGTTCAGTCCCATGTGATGTGCAAGTGTTTGATTTGTGCACAATAATAATGGAGGAATCAAGCTTGGAATTCCCATCTACCATGTCCCAGGCCCTTGATTTATATTTTCATCTCAGGGATACAGTTCGTTCACAGTTATTTGAGGCTACTTAAATGGACACAAACATACAAATGTAGTACATTTTGTACTTCAGTACGTATTCCTACAGCTTAATGTACTTATTATTAAGTAATTATTTTTCTCCAGTGTGTACTTATCTTGTCTTTGTATCAAAATTATCAGAAAAGACTGTATAACATAATTTTCATTTTATCCATGTCAGTAAATTAACTCATCATGAAGTGTTGCTTGCTCTTGGTAGCTACAAAGCGTGGAGTATTAAACTAAAATATGATACAGGTTAGAAAAAAATAAATCCTTTTGGGATTGAGTTAAACTTATCACACTGTTAAAGCATCAAAAGTTGTTCATAATAGTTTTTGGTACCAAAAATGTGTTCATTTCTAACAAAAACAAGAGCACCTTGGATAACAACCACATAGACTGGCAATATATCTAATGTTGTGATCAATTAGACAAGAAGACCAAGTAGGCTAAAGTGTAGAATCATAGTTGTGTCACCAATGCTCCAAATGTTTCTTGAGCCTATAATTTTGTTATTTAGTATTTAGTATTTATTTATTTATTGTCATTGTCAAGAACAATGAAATTGCGTTTGGGGCTTCCATACAACCCCCAAAAAAGAAGAAAATAATAAATACCCCTTAAAACCCAAGTGTACATATTTAACCCAGTGTGACTCCAATGCAATAAGACAATCCTTAGCAATAATGTTCGTAGAAATTCAGACAAAGACCTGAGAAACATGACAAAATACAACAATGCAACCCATTCAATATTATTGTACTGTGAGATATGATATCAGATATGATAGTTATCTATTTAAGAAAGAGGGGGGGGCAGGAGGGGGAAGAGAATAAAGATATGATGCACCAATGCAGACCAGTTCATTGCTATTAAGAAGTTGGATATGGTTATTGTCCGTGAGAGGGGGGCAGAGAGTTCAGGAGCCTCACAGCCTGTGGATACAGGCTGTTGGCCAGTCTGGATGTTCTGGCCTGTATAGACCTGTACCTTCTCCCTGAGGGCAGCAGATGGAAAAGGTGGCGCGCAGGGTGATGTTGGTCCCGCAGGATACTGTGCACCCTCCTCAGACAGCGAGTGGGGAAGATATTACTGATCTCTGGCAGACTTGTTCCAATAATTCTGCCAGCTTCTTTCACCACCCGCTGGAGTGCTTGCTGATCGGCCTTGGTGCAGCTGGGGAACCACACTAGAAATCCATACGTCAGAACGCTGCTGATGGCACAGTTGTAGAAGTTCAACATCAGAGATCTGGGAATGTGTGCGCTCCGCAGTCTCCTCAGGTAGTAGAGGCGCTGTTGGGCCTTCCGTACAACTGAGGTGATATGGTTGCCCCAGGACAGGTCCTCGGTCACAGTTACCCCCAAGAATTTAAAACTGCTCACCCTCTCCACTGCCTCACTGCCAATGAAGAGAGGCAGAGGGTTGTTATGACCCCTCTTCCGGAAATCTACAATGATCTCCTTGGTCTTTTTGGTGTTTAAGACCAAGTTATTGTCGTGGCACCATGACTCTAGTTGTTGCACCTCTGTCCTATAGTTTGTCTCATCATTGTTGGATATAAGTCCGAGCACTGTAGTGTCATCTGCAAACTTAACAATGAGATTGGACGCGCAGGAGGAAATACAGTCATGGGTGAAGAGAGTGTATAGCAGAGGGCTCAGAACACACCCCTGAGGGGCACCGGTGTTGACCACAAGGGTGGAAGAGGTGTTCTTACCCACTCTGACACTCTGTCTACGGTTAGTGAGGAAGTCCACAATCCAGTTGCACAGAGAGGAGTTAAGTCCCAGTTGGTGGAGTTTGGGACGGAGTTTGTATGGCTGGATGGTATTAAAAGCCGAGCTGTAGTCTACAAAGAGGAGCCGTGCATAGGTGTTCCTGTGTTCCAAGTGCTTCAGTAATGTGTGCAGCACTGTGGCGATCGCATCCTCGGTTGACCGGTTCTCCCTGTATGCAAACTGGTGCGAGTCCAGGGATGGTGGAAAAGCAGCTCTGATGTGTTTAATGACCAGTCTCTCCAGGCATTTGGCGGGAATGAGGGTGAGTGCCACAGGTCTGAAATCGTTCAGACATGTGACATTTGACTGTTTTGGGATGGGAACGATGGTTGCTGCTTTGAAACAGGATGGTACCAGTGAACAGGACAACGAGGTGTTATATATAGAGGTGAAGACGTCCGCCAGGTCCGCAGCACAGTCTTTTAGCACCCGGCCCAGCACTCCATCCGGCCCGGCCGCCTTCCTGGTGTTAATGCTCCGGAACACACGCCTCAGCTCATGAGTGCTCAGGACCGGAGCAGGGTCGGTTGAGGGGAGAGGGGACAGGACAGGGTCGGTGTTCTCCCTGTCAAAACGGGCATAAAAGAGATTTAGATCCTCAGCCAGAGTAGAACTGTCAGCTGAGGGTGATGGTGTTCTTCTTTTGTAGTCCGTGATAGCCCTGATGCCCTCCCAGACCTGCCTTGGGTTTGTGTTGTTCTCAAACCTGGCCTCGATACGCCTCCTGTGCTGCTGCTTGGCAGTCTTGATGCCTCTTCTCAGGTTGGCCCTGGCAGCACTGTATGCCTCCTGGTCCCCGGATTTGAAAGCGTTGTTCCTTGTTCGAATAAGTTGTTGAACTCCGTGTGTCATCCAGGGTGGATTATTAGGGAACACACGGAATCGTTTCCAAGTTGTTACATTGTCCACACAGAAACAGATGTAGTCCAAGACAGTGGAGGTGTAACTGTCCAATGCGACACGATTGTCAGTGTCCTGCACCTTGAATACATCCCAGTCTGTGCAGTGGAAACAGTCCTGAAGCATCGGAATAGCGTCCTGCGGCCATGTTCTCACGGTATTGGTTGTAATCCCAGTGCTCTTGATCTTTTGTGTGTATATTGGGTGTAGCAGAAGGGAGAGATGGTCTGACAGACCCAGGTGGGGATAAGCCTGGGCTCTGTACGCATTCGCCATGTTGGTGTACACCTGGTCCAACGTTCTATCTCCTCTGGTAGCACACTTCACATTACGGTGGAAATTGTGAAGTACAGATTTCAGGTCCGCGTGGTTAAAATCCCCAGCCGCAATAAAGACACTGTCCGGGTGTGCTACCAGGCTGTTATTGATGCTGCTGCTCAATTGTGCTTATTGTGGAATAGATTAAAGCAATCCCATGTTTGATAAAGAACGGCTTCTTTTCTTAAAAATCACAGCACGTGTATGACATTATAGAATGAGTAGTTAAATAACTTTCAGCGGTGTCATTAGACATGTTCATGTTTAAAGATGTATAGAATGTAACAGAGAGGACAAAGTTTTGTACAAATGAGAATGGTTTACTGGTGTCTTTCAAAATACACCATACTCAAAAACAGGTTGTATTTTGCATATAATAACAGGATAAAATAACAGTTATTTCTAAAATGTTATACAAACCTCTTTACAATGTAACCAATCTCTGTAATTGACAACTTTTCTTCTAAACCCATTAGGAACATAAAGGTTCACATTCTTGTTTCTATTAAGATTTCTGCAAACATCTGAAATACTTTAATATAGAACATGCTTAATCAGTTGGAATATGGTATTTGTAATGGTGTTGTACTTATGTATGTATATACAGTAGACAGCACTCAGCAATCTTCCAGTTTGTAGAACTGTTACTGTATGCTATATTGGAAATATTTGTTACTCTTCCTGTAGTAAAAAAGTATTAGAATGTTAAAATTAGTCATTTATTTTGGCACTAACCAGAAACACAGTAACAATGTGTGCAGCAGGAACAGATGCACTTCTATGTTTAGTGTACGGATTCCTACCAGGTGAAGCACTGAAAATGTTATTTAAATATGTATATGTATTTTCAACTGGTGTTGTTTTGTGGTCTCATTCCCCAAGCAATTTGTTGCCTTATTTTGTCCCCAACACTCACTGCTGCTTCTGCAAAATCAGAGTGCTAAGTGCTGTCTACTACAGGTAACTCCACTTCAAAAAACCTGAACATTCCCTTTAGCTTACTATTTTAATTGGGGGGAGAAACTAAGAAAGCAATTACTGACCAGATGAAAAAAAAAGGCTGCACATGAAAAAGGCACAACGGGCTACACTGTTAAGAGAACTTAACCACCCAGTCTATTGAACATTCACATTCATTCCTTCATGTTACTGTTAACTACACCCGTGTTTCTATGAACTGTTAGGGTGGAAAACCTAAAACGTGTAGGGCAGAGTGCCTTGAGGACCAAGGTTGGGTAACACTGACCTACACCACATCCATCACCCACATAGAGCTTGCGAGAATGCTGTTAAATTCACTGCGAAAGTCTGGATAGCTGTGATAACCAAGGGGCAGCTTTAGTACACATTCACATGTGTGGGATTGTGGTCTGCGGAGGAAATCTGTAGTTTCTATGAACTCAATTAATATGGCTTTATCCAACAGATTGGATCCTGTACAGAACCGCAGGAAAAGCTGAAGATAATTGAAATCAATTTCTCCAATGTGTCTTTTCAGGTAACGAGAAACTGTTGACTGGGCAGCTGTCATCTCCTCTGGAAAGATTAGAAGCTCCTTCACTGTTTTTACAGTCGGTTTTTTTTCTGCTATGAAATGATGCAGTCCTTCTGGTGGGAGTAAACCAGCTACAGAACCCACAACGGGACGCCAGCACTTGATTACAAACATTGGGGCCTGAATAAGTACTTTGTGTCCTATCTGTGCCAAAACAGGGAGCAGTGTGTCCTTGGTAGGAACCTGCTTGCACTCATGTGCATCAAGTACTTCCAGCAATTCATCTGTATCCACTGAATTGAAGTCATCCAAAGCCTTCAGGAGAACAGATCGCTCTTCTTGTGAGACGTACAAAAGAAAGGAATCTTTTAAACTACTGGTTGTCGAGCCGTACAATATCTCCTCCAGAAAGGGTATTGCAAGCTTCACTGGGAAGTAACCAGCTTGTTTCCACCCTACAACAAACACTCTAGCTATAGCCTGCCATTCTTCACACTGAAAGTCATGCCGGGTGAATGGGACTTTCACCTCAACTCCCAATGTGCAGCTGTCATAGAAATCTCTACAACTAAGCTGACCACTCATTATGTTTGTGTTTTTTTTTGTTTTTTTTTTGTTTTTTTTTCTTGGTTTGTGTGTTTTGTTTTTTCTGTGTCTGTGTGGGGGTGTGGGCTTTGAAACTCTCCACATCTCTCTTGTACACTCAGGAACTGTTATCTTGTACTCCAGGGTTTGCTACTCGTATTATTAGATTGGACCCTTTCTTTTTTCTTTTTGTACACCCACTGGTACTCCTATAATTATGAGGTGGGAGTGTATGTTTCATATTGTTTTATGTTCTTCAAAAAGAAAACGGCATATTGTTCAATTTGTCTTTTGTAAAAATGGATGCAGAAACTTTAATAAAAATATCTGAGGAAAAAATATCACATTGATGAAAAAAAAAGAAAATAAAAAAGAAAATAATAAAAAAAAAGAAATCCATCCAAAATTCTGTCAGGCAGTCCCGCAAAACACCACTTCCTTCCCCCTGTTCAAGCTCTCCATTTGGTGACAACATTTTGATATTGACCTCAGATGAAATAATGTTTGAGTCCTTAAAGGCACTGATCAAATCAGTAAGACAATGACCTCTTCTAACAGTCAGTATTACGGGACAAGATCGTGGTTCAGGGGTTGCTTGGTCAGGAATATTGGCCTCTCCTGTCAGCCCCGGTGAGAGAGACAATGTGTGATGAGGTGGATCCGACTCTTTTTCTGTAAACAGTGTTTCAGGGTTTAGTTCAACCACGCTAATATCCACCATGTTATCCCCACTAATAATAACAACTGCATCAGAATCTTCACTTTCACCTACATTTGGCAGACCATCCCATGGTAATGTGTCATTCAGTTCCAAATATCCACTTATGGAAGCTCCATCATTAATTACAAAGTTTGATGGTTCTGAATTTATGTTTTCCACCAACAGATCATCAGCGGCCTGATTAGGTTCATTGCCAGTGAGATCTACCACAGAGGGCTGGGTTATTGCATGATCGGCCTCTACGTCTTGGGGATGCTGTTGTGTTTTCTTTCTGGTACACAGATAAAGTCGCAGAATTTTGACTTTACTTTGCTTATACAACTCATCAACTGTACTGGAAGCATCCACATGCATCTGTGAGCTCTCAATATGAGTTGAATAGTGTGAAAGACTTTTGGGTTTTTTTGAGGTGCCATTGGGGAAAAACAGATTTTCAGCCATAAGTTTGATATTTGACACTGTTTCATTTTTATCTACAGATAAATGCCTTGTTCCACCACCACTTACAGACTTCACCTGTTTGAACCCACCCTTCTCCTCATCAAAATCCATCCAGCCAACCTCAATTCGTCTCACTGTTCGTTTTGCATTTGTATTTTCTGCCCACTGAGACAATTTCTTTTTAGGAGGCATTCCCTCAACTCCTGTCAGTCTATGTCGTAGCCTTGAGAGTATAGATTCTTTCCTGGATGGTGACGTCCGTGACAGTGTTGCTTGTCAGCAGAAGGCCACAGTGGAGACTCTATCGCCAACTTTGGGGATGTACTTTGCCAGGTCATTGTCTGTCATTAAGGGAATGACAGTTTCATCAATCTGAAAAATATAAATAACAAATTAATAAAATTGTCAATATTAAAAAAAAACAATGAATACATACAACTGCATATTTTAGAGTTGTTTTTTGCTATCTACTTTTGATAACAGATACTTTTGGTAATGTGGTACACATTTGTCCAACATAAGATGAACAAAAATTACTTTTAAAATTACTCTTTAAACATATCACGTCATTAATTAATGTCACTGATTAAACAAAAATATGAAATTCAATAAATATTTTTAGAATGTGCATAGCAAATTGTGGATTGCGGCTCTCCGTTCAAAAACAAACACACAGACACACACGCACGCACACAGCAACAGTTGCAGTGGCTTACATTCTCATCTTCAAGTTTCTTGATCACATCTTCTTCAGCTTTACGCTCTGTTAAGAATTCTCGCAGCCGAGACCTCTAAACCACATGAAAATGAAATAAGTATTTTTACACTCAGTTATAAATTTTATGTAGCAGATTTTTACATGATAGCCTACCTATAAAATCACTTTATCTATGGCAAATCAGAATTTGATAATGATTGTTTTATTACTTAGATATTATCTATGGTAATGAGGAATGGAGCGACCGTCTACTTGGAGTTTAAGTAGTTCAGCATGAGCAAGGACAACCTGCATCAATACAAAATCATTCCGATCACTGTATGCTTTATTAGTTCCCTTGGCAACGTGATACCCGCAGTGAGCTACTGTAACTGCAAGGCATCATCATCATCATCCGGTGATGCATTGAAAGCTACGGCTCATTTAGCATGTATTACCTTAACAAGTGTGACTCACATGATGCTACTTTCAAAGGAGATGTTCAGCAAAAAAAAAGGCAATTTTAAGATGCTTTCCATCTAAAACTGTTATTATTGTCCAGACCAGATTAGTTGCACCAGCTAGTATGGTGATGTGGCCAGGGTAAAAGAGAGACACCTTCGTGACACAGAGAACTAAGGTTTTATGTTGAACATACCTCGTTTATTAGTAGCCTTCAGCCTTGCTCTACTTTGAAAGTGTGCTGCGGGGCCGCCGCACGTCCTACAGTTAAAAATGAGTTTACGGCTACATATTAGCACAACAAAACAACGTGTAGTAACAACATGAGGATACAACATTTGAAACGTCAGCAGATACCCTTTAGAACATAGTAACAATATAGGTCTGAATAAATAACTGCCGAATTGCGGGATAACAATATGAAATAAATATAAAATATAATACACTCACCTTAAGGACATCACCAACAGCAAGGACTCCGTACTATGGCTGACGCAGGTTCTAGTGAATGTGCCCTGGGATGATATATATATATATATATATATATATATATATATATATATATATATATATATATATATATATATATATATATATATATATATATATATATATATATATCTCATCAAGTGTTTCGTGGCCACAAATAAGTATTTCGAGGGCACGTTATACCTATTTCGTGGCCTCGAAATGATATTTCGTGGCCACGAAATGATATTTCGTGGCCACAATTTATTTATTTTTTGGACCATGTCATCAGAGGGGCTCCGTATGAATCAGCTGATTTTTCTCTTACAAATTTGTATAGATTAAAACTACTAAAAGTGAGTACTCCAGTAGTGTTCGCCCTCTTTGCCTGCTAATAGTCTAGCTCTGGTATCACCTAAAATATTTCTATTTATTTTTATTATTACTTTATTGTTTTATTGCTATTATTAATCATATTATCCACACTGCTTCTGATTTTCTTGCATGAGCTTCTACTGTCGGTAGATGTCGCTGCCTCTCCTCCTCTCAGCTAAGTGTGTCAGCGTTACCGGGGGACAGGACAGGCGCATGTTTCCCTGCCTCTCGTGTTTTCCCTCATTCTGCTCTCCGCTATTCAAACCTCTGAGAGGGAAACCACACAGTCCCAGTCTGAACTCCACTCTCTCCACGCCGGTCGATCGCCAAAGTACTGGAAAATACCCCCGGGGAGCCACCTTTTTTCTTCTACTTTTTTTTTTAAATCTTTTTTTCCTCCCTGCTTATAAGCACCGGGATACAGAACTGCAGCAGAGTGGCCGTGCTGGTTCCAGAGATGTCCTGCATGCGGAATATGGTGAGTGCCAGTTTGTTTTTCCCAATCTTGCCGTTATCTGCTTCCACTGCTGCGCATGCAGAGCTGCAGCTGGAAATTGTGTCAGTGCATGGTGCGTTGTGGTCAATGATGATCCAATAAATCAATCAATAAATAAAAACTTAAAACGTGAAAGGACCGCGCTTGATAAGCTTGCCTGTGCAGATTAAAGCCTTTAAAGTGACACAGTGTCGCTCTCCCAAAGTTTTTAGCTCCTAAATCAGGGTTAATCCTTACGGCTACCCAGCCGTCTGCAGTGCTTTCACCCTGTCAGTGAGTATGTTAAAGAGAAGGGGGGTTGGTGGACCCATATATTTTTGTTCTTTTTAGCCTTTAACTCTGGTCACTTTGCAGCTTTGGTGGTCTCCTGCACTTCTACTGTTGGGCCTGCACGGTTGTAAATGTTTGGCTCTCTGTTTGATGCCCAGGAGTTTGGGGACAAAAGCTGTTTCTCTGTGAGCGTCTGTGTTTGGATGGCGTGGGAGGGGGAAGGAGGTTGGTGCCTGTGGGGGGATGTCTTGGGGACTGCCAGGCTGTCGTCGTGGAGACCAGAGGCCACAGGTGACCTCTGACCCGAGAAGTCGCGGAGCGTTGCAGAAGGAGTCCTTTGACTGCCGTGGTTATGGGCGTATGCTGACGCAAGAGCAAGCGCACATCAGAGAGACAAGTGCAGGCTGTTGTTGGAGACTGCGCGCTAACCATTCCTGTAATTTAGGATTGGAGGTGATGGCGGGGTGATGCTGCTGTCTCTGCTGCTGTGAGATTGCGCTCGTCACTGCATGGCAATCACCCAGACAGCTTAAGTGCTGTTTAGGCTTCAAGTCGCCACATAAAAACACATTCCTCCATGTGATCACCCAGGAGATAAAATTCTGCAATCAGAGCTTTAACCTCTGTGTCTGTGACAGCAGATTGCTTTCATGTAGTTTGTTTTTTGTGTGTGTGCAGAAACTTGTTACGCCAATCAGTAAAGAGAAGTAATAATTTGATAACTATTTGAAGAATCTGCAGAGCAAATATAACGATCTCTCTTTTGTATCAGTGTAAAACTAATACCTTGGCTGTCACACTGTATATTGATTTAAGCTCAAATAATCCCAAATGATCATGTGCTCTCGATCTATTAAAGAAAAAAAAGGCTGTGACACTATTTATAGGCACATTGTACACTCTAGAATATTAAATCTAAGCTCTATGCGGGAGATTGTTGGAATTTTTTTAGGGCTTTTTATTTATTTCTTTTGACACAGTCAGTCTTTGGTGCTCTTCTCTCAGCAGAATCAGCCAAACAGCTGATGAGAGCTCCTCGTTCAGCTGTTTGAGCTCTGGGGGACTGATGCTCCCCCCCCGGTGAGTGTGCATTTGTGAGTGTGCCTCTGTGTCTGTCTCCCTAAACCACAAGCAGCTGATGAAACACATATTCTGCTGACTATTTGGTGAGCGTAGTAAAGATTAGAGGATCCAGATTGTGGTCCATCAATCAGACTGATGTTTAGTGGGCTCTCCCAGCTCTGCACTCTCATACTTTGCTTGTTTTAATGCAGGCACCAAAGGTGCAACTGAATGTCCTCCCCCCCAAATGTGCTCCATACGATGCAATATGCTGTTTATCTTGATATTATTTTGTGGCACAAAAGTGCACAGAAAGCCAATCATGTGTACTACACTCAAGCAGATGGTGGAATGGGGAGAGCACAGCAGTAATGGCACAGTCCTCCTCATGTGATATTTCCCCTCAGGCTAGCCACCTAATCAAACACTAATCAGCTCTCCTTCCACTCACTGGTTTTGCTCCGCCTCAGCGTTCCACAGATTTCCCCTTTCCTCCAACCTCTGTTCTACTTCTCCTGATCCCGAGCTTATCCCGTACCCTATTCTCCTTGTGCGTTTTGTGTGCAGTCATCCCCAAAACTCCATGTCTGATTGCACTAAGGTGAAAGTGTCATGTTCTTACACTCAACACTCCTCCCCTTCGCTCATCCCTCTCCCCGTGGCTTGGCCTGATCTGCACTCAAGGCCGTCTGTCACTGCAATTAAAGCCAGGCCAGGTTAAGAAAATCACTGCAGGACCTGGCCAAGCATGCAGGGCTGCCAGCCTTTATTCTGCCACGGTTTGATTTAATGCTGTTTAGCTTTCGAACCCACCACAGTCAAGAGTAGTTTCTATCAGGAACTGTGTAAGTAACTGGCAGCAAGTTCTGTGTAATTTCTAACCAGTGTGTTAACCATGTGAACCACAATGCTTGCTGCATTAGCATGGCCCCTGTTCTCACTCACAGGTTACAAGTGCCCATACAGAGAACACACCCAAGTTAATCATTGGCCCCGAGTGGCAGGTGTTTCCTTATAGCTGGAGATTAATCTTTGGGAGTATTTTACCGTTCCTGCCACTTCCTCTTAACAGATTTTGAAACTTAAATGCAGCAAAGTCACAACTTCGCAAATTAAACCTGCAGAGCAGTGGTTGTGTCAGTTGGCTAACACTGATTCCGATTGTTTATCTATGAGGTAACATGGCTGCTATGCAGGTTTAATCCTAAAGTTGTCCAGCGCTATCTGCCAGAGATATTCTGAAAGTCCCCAACTTTCACACTTTCACATAAGTACTGCAAAGTACAGAACATCACAGATTCATGATGTATAACAGGTTTAAGTGTAAGTGTGAGTGAGCATGGGTGGATTTGGCATCATCGGGAGTTGGCTTGGTGGCCCACACTCATTTCTGTCAATCAAAATCAGTTTAACTGCCAGACTCACTTTTTGACATTTAATCCCTGCAAAAGTGTACTTTGCCCATTATTTGGTGGTATATAACTGACTGCGTGGTGAGTTGACCTCCCAACTGACTGCTTAACAATTACCTCATCCTCATGAGACAGACCGAACCCTTTGACCTTCAGAGGGGAAAGGTCTGAGAGTGTAGGAGGCCGGACAGACCCTTTTGTCTTTAAATGTCACCAACTCAGAAGGATGACGTGAATAGCTCCGCCGCTCACTCTGGCATCGCCTCATCCTGGGACTACACACTCGTTTATAGAACGCAACATTTTCCCGTGAGTCAAATGCAACCTGTTTACCTCATCTCAGCCTTATCGCTTGCTTGTGTTTTTATTGATCGGGCTTATCTCCCTGTGAGAAGCGCTCACACTCACCTCCTCCCTGTAGTTATCAGCAGCAGCGGTTACCTTCTGTGTGTGTCTGTTGCGTTGCGCTCAGCCCGTGTCTCCTATTTATTCTGAGGAATTGTAGTGTTGCAGAACAAAAGGCCATGAGTCAAAGCCCTCCTCTGTGAGTGGGCATTGTTGTATTCATATCCGCGTGTACAAGTAGCGGTCGTCGAGGTAGCCGCGGCTCTGCTCTCTCCAACGGCATTTCAGTTTGCTGTCACATCGTGTGCTCTCAAAAGAAATCAACGTGGTGGTTTTAAAGGTTACAGTGAGCTTCCATGACCTCCTAGTGTCTCCCTTATGTCTCACAGGTAGTTAAGTGGATCAGCGGTGAAGACTTGTTGAGGCTGTATTTCTCTTTTTTTATTATGTCATTTAAAACCAGGAGCTTGTATGAAAGTATGAATATAGCCGCTGTAATGTCACCCAATGGTTAGTGAACTCCTGTTTTTATGGTTTGATTTTAGCTTTTTTAATTTTTGGAACCAGATATGTGGGGGCAGGAGGGTGAAGTGCTAAAGCTGTATTTGGCTTTTACACTCATTCACTCCCTGTATAGTGTTTGGAAAACCAAACACAAGCAGACAGCTATTGATATACACTCAGCAGGCACTTTATCAACTGCCCCTCATTGCAAATATCTAATGTAAATATCTAGCCAATCACATGGCAGCACCTCATTGTATTTAGGCATATAGACGTGGTCAAGACGACCTGCCGAAGTTTAAACCAAGCAGCAGAATGGGGAAGAAAGGTGATTTAAGTGACTTTGAATCTGGCGTGATTGGCTGAGTATTTTAAAAATTGTAGATCTACTGGGATTCCCCACAGAACCATCTCTGAGGAATTATCTGAAAAAGGGAAGATACCTAGGTAGTAGCAGATCTCTGGAGAAAATGTCTTGTTGAAATCAGAGGTCGGAGAACAATAGCAACAGTAACTCTAATTACTACTTATTACAACCGAGCTATGCAGAAGAGCATTTCTGAGTGCACAACACGTCAAACTTTGAAGCAGATGGGTCAGAGCAGCAGAAGACTGCACCAAACGCCACAGCTAAGAACGGAAAACTGAGGGTACAATTCGCACTGGGACACCAAAATTGCACAATAGAGAACTGGAACAAAGTTGCCTGGTCTGATGGGTCTCAATTTTTTACTGCAACGTTTTGATGGTGGAGTCAGAACGTGATCTAAATCAGCAGTCCCCAACCTTTTTTGCACCACGGACCGGTTTAATGTCAGACAATATTTTCACAGACCGTCCAAATAAATGCAACAAAATAAAATGATACGACCAAGACAAAAACTGTGGTATTTTGCAAATATAATAAGAAACGCAAATTCCCTGTGTAAATGTTTAACTTTATTAGCAGCGTCCTCCTGAAAACCGCCAACAACATCTACCCCTTAATGCATTCTGGCCGCTATAGTAACGTGTAACTATTTCTTTTAAAATGAGCCGTACAACTACAACACGAGAAAAGACCCAGGGAAACTGAGTCAATGATAAAAAACCCTGAAAAATCATAAAATTTTACACCCGAGCCGCCCTCAACTCTCGCGGCCCGATACCAAACGACTCAAGGACCGGTACCGGTCCGTGGCCCGGGGGTTGGGGACTGCTGATGTAAACAACATGAAAGCATGCCACAAAGCTCAGATCATCTCAAACTAGTTTCTTGAACATGACAATGAGATCACTGTACTCAGTTGGCCTCCACAGTCAGCAGACCTCAATCCAATAGAGCGACATTGTGGATGTGCAGCCAACAAACAAACTGCATGTCCTCTCAATATTGACCAAAATCTCTGAGGAATGTTTCCAGCACCTTGTTCAATCTGTGAATGAAGAATTAAGGCATCACTGAAGGCAAAGGGAGGTCCAACATTATTCCATTTAATATTGCTTCACGATTGCGTACCAGCTTTTCATAATTATTTCACTCTGTAAACCAAATATTGAAGGATATGGAGCCCTTATTGTTTTTAATTGTATATATATATATATATATATACATATATATATATACATATATATATACATATATATATATATATATATATATATATATATATATATATATATATATATATATATATATATATATATATATACCTATATATATATATATACCTATATATATATACCTATATATATATATATACCTATATATATATATATATACCTATATATATATATATATACCTATATATATATATACCTATATATATACCTATATATATATATACCTATATATATACCTATATATATATATACCTATATATACCTATATATATATATATATATATATATATATATACATATACACCTATCTGCTTATAACCTCAAGTGGCTACACTGTTGCATTGGCTTCATTTTTTATCCCAGCAGTTGCCGCATGCTTGAAACAGGGAAGAGTCGGTAATACAGCCCTGCCAAAAGCTTATATTTTGGTACAAATTAAAGAAATGAGACATTGTGTGCCAGCGCATGAGCTTTACAGGAGCTGGTGAGTGGATTATGTGACCTTCGGACAGAACCAGAATAATGGTTTCCTGTTTTTTACGCTAAGCTAACTGAATGCTGTGTATGTTTGCTGTACAGATCTGAGACTGGCATCGGTGTTGTCATCTAACAGTCTAACACTTGTGACTCTTCAGTTTTTAAAGTTGCGTTAACTAATCGCATTAACATCTCCCGATCCTTACAGACAGAGTTGCAAAATTTGTTTACAAGAGCTAACTCCTGTGTGGCAGACACAGTAAGCTCCGGTCTAAAACAGGATAATGGTATTTCTCAAGAACCAGACAGCCAGCATACCTCCCATAGCACTTTCCAGTGATGACATTGTCCAGAAGAGATAAGCCAGAGGAAATGAGTCTAGCTGACAATGAGTTTGTTGTTTAGTTGATTGGTCATACAGGTACAGTAACTGTAAGCAGGCTCTGACACGTTCCTATCTTCTCTTCTTTGTCTCCTCTCCTTCTGCAATGCTTGCTGCCAATCACATGGATGCACCGCCTTCATTTTTTAGGATCCTCCATCTCTTACTTTGTTTTTCTTTCTTTTCTTTTTCTTCTTTTTGGTTGAACTTCTCTATCAGCCAGCTGGGAGTGACTGCCTTTGAAATCTGAGGCCCTCTGGGGGCCCACACATACAGTAATGACAGGGGTACTGGAGCACCTGCTCAGGTTTTGGGCTGGGCTGTCCAGCTTTGATGGGGTTAGGCCCTCCTTTCATTTTACTGCTGATTTTCTTCAGATTACTCTCAGCAGGCCAAGGGGCACCATAAAACATCATACTCCACTGGAATGCCTTTAATAGTTTGCCAGTCTCAACATAGTGCATCCCTGGCTGGCAAGGTGCTTTTATGAGCTGAGATTCTTGTGTGCCCACCCGTTGGTCCGGATACCCACCTCAGCTCATTGGCCCACATCGGATGGTGAGGACAGAAGAAAGGAGCCACTCTCTCCTGGTTACAGAGCAGAGAACAATGTCTTCTCTCTTCTTCCTTCTCAGATCCCAGCATCTTTAGTTTGAGATGTGTAACTTGATATGGTGTCGAACCCGTCCAGTAACTTAGCCTCTCAGGAAGGGAGACGTACACTCAGACTCTTGTCCAGACAGTCCACTCAGACTCATCCCCCTCCGCATGCCCTCATTTTCCACTTCTTCCTCATTCCCATCTTCCTCTTATTTTCTTTTCATACATTCATCCTTCTTTCCCCATTTATGCTGTCTGCTTTGTAACCTAAGTCAAATCCCTCCAGATTGTCTTATTATCCTCGAGCAAACAGACGCACTGCGTTGCCGTTGTCCAGTGAAGCTGGGAGTTTTATTTAAGGTCTGCATTGAAGGCTTCAAAGCGTTTTCACATGCAGGGGCTTTTGTTTCTGGAACTGGAAGAACCAGTCTGACCACACTGGCCTTTGAGAGGGCTCACAGTGCACAAAGAAGTGAGCAGGAGGGAAGGGTGTAGTGTAACTAGGAACATACAGAGCTCGCTTAGCTTAGTCCAAAATGTTGATATGGGCCCAAACCATCTGTTTAGACCAGTGTAAAGTCTTCCTGCAGGTCAGTGGCTGAAGCAGTTTCCTCTTTATCCACGCACCTCCCAGCTGCCATCGCAGGCTGGGAAACACGAGTCATGTGATGTCATCATCAGTAGCGAGGGTGACAGAGAGAAACAGGGCGTGCATGGGATCAGGAGCAGAGAAGTGAAGTTTCAGGTGGACAAACACAGGTAAACAAGTGTTTTTTCCTTCTACATTTCCTACTATTTAAAGACACTCTTAGTGTAAAAAAGTTAACTTTGCCTCTCTGTTCACCTCATGTCTGCTTATGATTTGGGTTTAGATTTGTTTACAATGTTCCTTTTATAAAAGTGAAAGTACCTCAATTCTGGTTTCAGCTCAAAGATCCGTGTATCTACTAGCATTTAATACGCAGCCCCGATTTCTCCAGGGAAAACTTGACTAATTTGCATGCCAGTAACCTTAAAATGCTCTCTAATGCACTGAGATTTAAGGCAGCGCTGTCAAAGAGCAGCCTAAGCTGCAGAGAGAAGAGGGAAGCATCCTGATTGTTAATCACTTTGCCCACGAGGAATTCTTGTTTGCAGTGAAGCTGATTTGGAATTAGCTAACTTTATAACTGAATCTTTTCCCTACGGGGATGTGACGTCACTCGGAGCAGCAGAATCAGCCTTCCAGCTTGGAAGTGATGTGCTAATTAACGGTTAATTATTGAATGGTCCAGAATGAAGCCGTACGGTCCTCAAATAATAATAAACGGGGGTACTTGCCTTCCAGCGAGCGTTGCATTGAGAGCTCATTAATAATATCACGCTTTCTTTTTCTGTTATATCTGAATTATCTCTGGTCTGATGGTCTATTTGTGTCTCTGGAATTCCCCCTGAGGTCTATTCATGAATTCTGTACCCAGGCTGAGCAATTAGATTTAATTTAACTGACTGTGTTCTCCAGTCAATTAAATTAAATCTAATTGTTTTTGAGATTTTTTTATTTTTGCAACAGCAATCAAAACAAAACAACCTCATCTAGGTGATATTTCGCATATCATAGTTTTTCTTGCGGCTTTTGTTGTTAGTGTAAACTCTCTACAGTAAACTTATGACCTCATTTGGCTGAATAAGGTGTTTTCCAGTAGCACTCAATTCATTTACAGGGAAACTTCAGCCAGGAAGGGGGGGGGACACTGATCTTCTGACTGGGCATCGGCCTTCGTCAGCATCAGTGTTTACTACCCGACATCATCCCTCTTCAGTTCTCTCTCTCTCTGGTGCAAATGAGATCAGAAGGATTTGCTGGGATGTGATCGGCAGAGCAGTTTCACCTGCACACGGGTCACTCCACGTGTGCCTGTTAGCTTCTGAGTCCAAACCAATTTTTAGCTGCGGTGCATCCGTTTTCCCATGTTGATTGTGCCGAGTGTGTGGCCTAACATCCAGGGCGTCCCGATGGATGCTTGCACACTCTTTGCAGCTGTTAAGTGGAATTGATTCAGGTGTCGGTCGATGTGGGAACCACTCAATTTCCATCGATGTAATCACAGAACGGTGACTCCTGCGTGAACCGCTCCAGGAAACAAAGAAGCCACAGTGAGTCTCTGCTCACCCCTCCTTACTGTAAAGAATTTAATAAAAAGCCTTTATCAGCTCAGTTTAACATTATGTTACCTGCAGCCTATGATTATGTGGCTGAATAATCGGTCACTGAGTTGTTGTTGTTGGGCTGCCGTTACCAGGTTCTCATGGGAATAAAGTTACTTTTGATAACAGATTAAAAATGTCCCAAAGCCCTCAAAGTCCTCCAGCAGGGGAAACGGACAACATCAGCCACATCAGAGCTCCACGTGTTAAGTAACGGCATGGCACATTTAATCATTACCCAGTGAGAAATGTAAGGAATGTGGGTTTGTTTCCTCACACTGCTCTCGGTGGACTTATGCTCTGCGCTGAACATGGCTCTGCTGATAGCAGCAGTTGGCAAACACTATACAGGCTTTACCTGTTATCCACAGAAACCAAGCAGAACTTGAACTGGATTCAGAATCAAGTGTAATAAATATCATGCCGTTGTTACAAATGCCAGCGAAGGTGAGTAAAGAAATATTTTAGCATGTTGCTGGTTTTATAGCTGTTGGTTTTCTTTTTAAAATACGGAAAATACAGAAAAAAAATCTATATTTTCCTTTTACAGAATGCCGGACATGCATTTTCTCAGCATGTCAGGCATCATAAACTGCATATTAATACAAAATTATCACGCAGATTAGATTTAAGTATGAAAGTAAGAAAATTATAATCCAGCGCCAAATTGTGTCATTCTTGGTTAGTTGAAATTGCACAAGCTAAAGAGTAAACGATGCGAAATGCTGACCAGTTCATGAGCAGCGAACCTTACATTTAGAAGGCAAAAAGTGAGAAATGAACCATGAAAATCACCATAATAAGTTTATCTTGATAGATAAAATGAAAAAACAGCATAACAATGGCACGTGTCATCAGGAGCTTGCTCGGTGAGGCACTGTTGGGTTTCCCTTTATAAAGTCAGATATCTTTGAGGTTATTGTTCCGTACAAATGAAACTGCACTGAATTGAACAGCTTCAGTTCTTCGTGGCTTTTATTCTCTATTCCTCTAAAGCGCTGCTGTAGGGTGGGAGCAGCATTCTCCCCCATATTTCTGCACTCTGTGTTTTGATGATGGCGGTGGAGAGCGCTGACTAACACATCCAACACGTCCAAATTCTCCCATAAAATGTTCAGTTTGGTGTAAATCTGGACTGTAAAAGTCAAAAGCATATTATTAGAACAAAGAGCAACTCTCTTCTCTGTATTGATTTGAAGTGACCTGCCTCCTACCAACAAAGAAGAGCTGCTGCTGGATCCTATCACTGAAGGGGTCAAGGATTCAGTTTTTCCTCCGTAGTGCATTGCCTAAAAAAGGCTTTCTCTGCATATTATTGGTTTCAGGAAAATAAGATTTCTCTCCCTCTGTTTTTTTGTCCTTTTTTTGTTTTTACACCATTTCAAAAAACAATTCTCTAGTAAATCTTAGCATTTTTAATGAGTTCGGCTACCAAAAAAAATAGCAGCGCTCTTTAGTGTGCTACATTCTTTATTTTCATATCCTCCACGTGTGTCATTTTCATATTTAAGACCTTAGCTAAAAAGTTGCTTTAAAAACAACACCTACAATCAGCAAAATTTCTTGGCAACTCTTTGATTCCTGATTAGCGTCAAATTCTTTTCCCATCATAGAGTTGTCAGTAAACTCCGGACTTCTGATTGCTAAACCTGATACTGCTGTAACTGCAAACTATGATGCATTTCACGTGGGAGAAGAAATCCCGACTGTTGTAGCAACAAGTACTGTAATAGGAAGGGCTTATGGAACAATACGTTGTTTAGTTTGTTCAGAGATTAAGGCCTTCATCTCGGCTCCCACGCTACTATCTAACTCATCGTCTCTTGTGGCTGAAGAGCAGTTTTTGTTTTGAATAGCGGACCCACATGTTTTTCTAAAGCTTCGTTTAAAGCGTCTTGTGGAACTAGTCGTGTCGTCCTGTATCATTTCTATTTTTTATTAGATGCAAGCCAAAGCCTGAGTCAGAATTTGTACAGTTATATTTGTGAACATATGGAAATGCTAACAATTTAGCACCATCAGAAATCCAATAGGAACGTGTAAGTTATGGGAAAAGATGGAATAGCAACAGCCCCATCCTGTATGTCATACAGCTTATATCATCATCAGCTATTTACATTGATTGTTATACATTTCTTTTATGTTGTTTGCGAGCCTTGATCTACCTGTAAGTCATAATCATACTCATTTGAGCAGTGTTTAAAAGCGACACGTTTACACAGACACTAAAAGAGGAAACAACTTTGAACACGTTAACCTTCCCATTAATATCAATAAAATCAACTGATTGTAAGGATAAAAATAAAGATGGAAATGACCACAAACGCAAAACAATACTTTAACCCTTTAAAGCCTGAACTATGAAATAATTTAAAAAAAGTTTTACACATAATTAATAATTTTTTTTTGAAATAATTAAATATTCCATCCATCCTCTTTAGATTGTCCTCATCAGGGTCACAGAGGGGCTGGATGTTGATGATCTGGTGCGACATGCAGTTGCTCTGTGGGATGGATAAGCATGTATGCTTTGTGGAAGTGTGATCTGTAAAGGAGTGAAAGGGGCAACCTAAAACAACAGTGAGGTCAGCTGCTCCACACAGCTGTGTATCTACACCTCAGCAGAACAAATCCACACAATCATAACTTCCCTAATCCTAAAACACCTATAAATATTTTTTTTGTCCTCGTAAGGGAGGGTCCCCGAAACATGAGTCATATCAGGACTAGACGAACGTAGACAAACCCACATGTAGAGGTTGAACTTATAACCTCACAGATGGAGCAACGCAGGCATTTGTCCAAACAAACTTGTGCAATTCTTTTCACACTGCAAATTGATCATATTTTAACAAAACCTGCTCTTATTACTGAGTCACAGTTACATAAAAACCACAGAAGGGATGTTGGTGCATAAATTCCCCCCATAAATAACACAAATAATACCCATGGCGCTGTGAGAGCAGGTGCCTGCGAGGGCTCTCCCTTGTGCTGTCTTGCCAAATCAAACTGATTTATGTAACATCAGTCAGCTACAGATCAATATGGTGCAGCCGGTCAATCCAGATAACACCAACATGGCTGCTGTGGTCATTGGATTCTTTGCAGAAATACTGCGAAGTCAACAGAGGCATTATAGCCAAAGCACACTGTGCAGGCCTGCGTCGATAGGCAAACTGATGCAAAGTGAGGAAACCCACATCAGCCTGAGAGGAAGTCATCACCTGATTTACTGAAAGGCAGACGCAGCCAGTCAGATCACAAACGTTAGACTTCTGTATCGAGCTGAAGCTCTCTTAAGAGTAATCCTGCAGGTTTCTTTTTAAAAAAAAAAACCCTGCTGAACTTTGAGTCTCACGTAAGTTTCGTGGTTTTCTTTTCTGGGTCAGTAATTGTTGATCCAGCTGTGGAAATTATTAGTTCGAGGTCTCATCTACTCAGGGATCAGAGCGATTAAGTTGCCAGCTCACATCCACTGACAACATCAATTTTGAGAGTAAAAGGAAAACAAGATGAATGATATGCATGTCAGGATTTTGTAATAAATATATGTGACATGCCACATGCAGCTGATACTGGTACTGGTGCTCAGTGGCTTCTGTTTTTATGTGAAGAGCATTTTTCTACCATATTAGTTTCTCTTCACTGGCTAAATTGAATCTAAAAGAGGTATTGAGACCTTGAGGTATTTCAAGTAAAGCACTGCACCACATGAAAGTACATAAAAGATGTGGTGTTGAAACTTACAAATCCACTGTTTCGCACACTATGTGTTTCAACCATTACCAAAGAACAGCTGCAGAAAGCACTTTAAAATCAGATGATTCTTTTGGATGAACCCTCTACAAGTGACTGCCTGAAATCTGGAACCCACAGGCGTCACCCATTCTTCCGTTTCCTCCCTTGAGATGCTCTGCCAGGCCTTTACAGCAGCCACCTTCAGTTGCTGCTTGTTTGTGGGTCTCTCAGCCTTCAATTTTGTGTGTAATAACTGAAAAGCATGCTCTTCTGAGCTGAGATCAGGTGACAGACTTGTCCATTGATAATGTCAGATTGCTTTGCCTTGAGTCTTGCAACATTTGTCTGAATCTGAGCAGAGCATATGGCCCTGTGCACTTCAGTCAGCAGTGACATCACCAATAAACACCAGTGACCAGGGTCCACAGGCAGATATGTGTGCACATGCAGTAACATTTATCCTGCCACATTTGACAGATAACACCATGTGTTTTGGTTTCATCTGTTCAAATACTTTTTTAAAGCAGGTTCTTTCAGGTTATTTCTGGCAAAGTCTTATCTGGTCCTCTCACTCTTGAGTGTAAGCAGTGGTTTGCGCCTCGTCTAAACCCTCTCTGTCTCTTGATTGTAGACTTTGACAATGATACATTTTAGTTGTCTCCTGTGGTCGTCCAGGTCTTTTGGTGTTGCTGAGCAGGCCAGTGCATTCCTACCTTTTAAGAATGCATCAGACTGTTGATTTGGTTATTCCTAGTGTTCCTAGTGTTATTTTGCTTCTCCAGCCTAATAATGGCCTCCATCACTCGCACTGTCTGAGGCTGAAATGCAACAGTGAAAGACCTAAACTGCAAATTCAACACTCTGAATCAGCTTTAGATATGCTGCTGCTTGTGAAATAATAAGGCAACAGGCCTCACTTTGCCATAAAACCGCTTATCAGTTAGTTGTCCATTAATTTTTAGTCTGAAAATTGGCAACTGTGTATACAAGTGGCTTTAATTCCTAGACAGTCAATGCAAAACTGTTGCTAAAGCCTTTGATTTACGACTAAAAGTCTTCACTTCAATCACATATTGATTGTTTGACTTCAAAACTGCTGCGGTGGCAAAATTATAAAGTTGTGGGGCGTTTTTTTCCAAACAAATTTGGGATCTAAGCGCATGGTGGAAACTTGCCATCACACAGTACGCCAGTCCTAAATCATACCCTACGTAATCATTCATTTTCCTCTAAATGAAACTATAATTTACAAAATGGATATCATGCTGTAACCAGTGATTAAGACCATAAGCTCAGTAGGAAAGTGTTTGCCGAGGTCATAAATCAAGCGAGATTCTAACAATTTCTTTCTTGTAGGTTTCTATACAGTCAAACTTCAATTTTAAGGCAGAGGAGCCTCCTTTTAAAACACAGGTGCTAATAGACACATTGGCTTTGCAGCTTTTCAGACCCCATAGGTACAGTTTATGAATTAAAATCAAACAACAGCCACTGATATCATTAAAAATAATTCCCCTCTCGCCACTGCGGGTGGTCTGTCCTTCAAGCTCGGGTCCTCTACCAGAGGCCTGTGAGGTTGAGGGTCCTGCACAGTATCTTAGCTGTTCCTAGGACAGCACTCTTCTGAACAGACATCTCGAATGTTGTTCCTGGGATCTGCTGGAGCCACTCGTCTAGCCTGGGAGCCACCGCACCTAGTGCTCCGATTACCACTGGGACCACTGTTATCTTCACTTTCCACACTTCTTAAGCTCTTCTCTGAGCCCTTGGTACTTCTCCAGCTTCTCATGTTCCTTCTTCCTGATGTTGCTGTCATTCGGTATCACTACGTCTATCACCACGGCCGTCTACCACCACTATGTCTGGTTGGTCAGCCACCACCATTTTGTCCGTCTGTATCTGGAAGTCCCACAGGATCTTAGCTTGGTCATTCTCCACCACCATAGGGGGCGTCTCCCATTTTGACCTGGGGACTTCCAGGCCATGCTCGGCACAGATGTTTCTGTACACTATGCCGGCCACTTGGTTATGGCGTTCAATGTATGCCCTGCCTGCTAGCATCTTGCAGTCTGCTATTATATGCTGAATTGTTTCAGGGGCATCTTTACACAGCCTGCACCTGGGGTCTTACCTGGTGTGATAGACCCCAGCCTCTATGGATCTTGTGCTCAGAGCTTGTTCCTGTGCTGCCATGATTAGTGCTGTCTGTGCCGTCTTTCAGTCCAGCTTTGTCCAGCCACTGGTAGGACTTCTGGATGTTAGCCACTTCCCATCCTTCCATGATGGTTCCTCTCCTTCCTCCTCTTTCTTGGGTTTTTGCTGCCTGAGGTATTCACTGAGCACGCGGTCGGTTGAGGTAATCTTCCTGATGTATTCGTGGATCTTTGTTGTCTCATCCAAGACTGTGGTACTGACACTCACCAGTTCCCGGCCTCCTTCCTTCCGCTTAGCGTATAATGAACGAACATGTGCAGTAATAGTAGGGTTTACAGACGAGGGTTCCTAAAATCCATCGGCACTTGCTTCGTGGAAATTGCAGAATGAAATGTCGGTGTCTGCTCTCAGCTAACTGCTCAGTAGCATGTATCTATAGCCATGACAAAATATGACCTTTAACCTCTGTATAAAAGGCTCTGGGATTTTATGTCTATGTTCTGCAATATTGTGTGGGGTGGAGTCGTAGGAAATGACGTAGGCAGAAGTTGGGGGTATCGCGATGCTACTTGAGAAGAGGAGATTTTTTCTGTGTTAGTTCTGTTACCTCGTAAGCTGTGTTCCTGGTTGCCATCCTTCACGTGATGCTCCGAGTGTTAAGTTCATGACTGGAAGTAAGTTTCCTTAAATATGTTCATTTTCCGATTCTGATGTTGGCCGCGGCTTTAGTTACATTCTACCGCATTGTAGCACCGCATTTTTTCATCTCGTGACTCGAAGCATGTGCCGCCGGCCGCCGCCATTATGTAGTAATTTTATTCGGCCACACGATGGCGCCAAAGTCCTTTGTTTACAGTTAGAGTGGATGTTTCGGCTATGTATGACATTCTCACTGTGTTTAATTGTGTCCTTTCTGTGTTTGGAGCAAGAGATGTAAGATTGGCGTAGTTCAAATTATATATGTCCTGTTATGTGTATATTCAGATGGATGTGTTGGTTTATTTCATGTAATCCTTTATATTTATCTTAGTGAAGCTGTTGCTGTATATATTTATATACTCATGGCAACTTGTTTGTTACTACAGACTGCTGGCAACACTGAGCATCTAGGTGGCAATAAAACAGCTGGCGGTGACAATCCAGCAAAGTGGAAGCCTGTTGTCCTCCTTCCTGTATCCTGACCGATACACCATCTTGTTAGCTGCTGAACCTAAAAGAACTAGCCCTCACCAAGTACTCCTCAACATTGGTCCTTCGAGCCGGATGAGTTATCAAGATGGAGCCAGATGGAGCGACATGTCCTGATGCAAGGCCTAAACGCCATACACGTCGACCAAGCCGGTTTGAGGACTTTGATGTTAACTATACAGGCCACCTCTTTAGGGAAATGCTGCAGTGGGATACCCCACAGCCTCACACAAGAAGCGACAGAGTTCAGCCTCAGTATAGTCATACGCCACCCCTCTACAGCGACAGGGATGGGGCCTATTACAATACACCCCCTCCACTGGGAAGAAGTGAACAAGATGTGGACCTTAATAGGAGCCTCTCACCTGAATTTGCACCTTCTAATTTGCTAGGGTCTTCAATACACACATTTCATACAGAATTCAGAGCCTTGCAGGCCGAAAGAGAGCAGCTACTCCAATCACAGCAAGTTTTACAGGAGGGCCTCAAAGAACTGAAGGAAGCAAAGAGTGACCTCAGAGAGCTGATTGAAGTGGCTCACCTGCTGAGGAAGGATATGGCTCACCTGACTGCCTCACAGCCTAGCACCAATCATCCCCCCAAGCGCGGTTCAGGAGAGGTATACACCACCCCTGAGACAATGCCACAGGAGGAGGATGAGGAGGTGTGGCCTGACCCACCGCCATGGCCTGAACCGATGGAAGAGTTGCACACAGGATTCTCCCAAATGAAGGTTGACGAACAATACTCCGATGATGGTGTACAGTACCACCCTCTACCCCGCACACCATATTTCGCTGGTGAGCCTTCGCTGCCTAGTCATCGCTGCACCCTATATCAGGACCCTGTGGTTAAGGATGGAAACACGTTTCATGCCCCTCCACAACACTCTGTGCCACCCCCCTGCTGGGCACCAAGTAAGACAGGTTTGCTCCCAACCAAGCCTGTTCCAGCCAGTTCCCCCTCTCTTGTCACTGGAGTAACCAGTGGGCACGGCAGCAACCCATCTGCTCCTCTTTCGGCTGAGCTAGTGTACAGGGGGCCCAAACCAACCATTCCAAGGTTCATTCATTCTGATCCCTCTGAGTTTGCTAGGCTCCGCATGGCTTTAGAGAACCTACTCCCTCCTAATGCTACTGAGCTCTTCAAGTATCAGATACTTGTGGACCACCTCAAACTAGATGAAGCTCGACTTATTGCCGATGCTTACCTGAACTCACCCAAGCCTTATACTGACACCATGGCAGCCCTCCACGACAAATTTGGACAACCTCATCAGCTCGCCTTGAGAAAGATAGCAAGTGTCCTGGATGGTCCTGAAATAAGGCGAGGTGACACAGTAGCCTTCCAAAGGTTCTCCCTTCAGGTGCAGTCACTAGTTGGGCTGTTACAAACATTAGGACTGGAAGGAGAAGCGGAGTTGAACTGTGGGTCCCACGTTGCCCGACTAATAAGTAAGCTTCCTGCCGAACAGAGAGCTGATTTTCGTCGACACCAGTTTAAACAGCCCGGGAGCACCTACACTCTGTACGACCTATCTGCATGGCTTCGTCAGGAGTCCTGGTGTCAAGGATTTGACGGCCAAGCAGGTGTAAGAAGCAGTAGAGAAAGGACCAGTGTAAAGGCTGAGGCCCGTCCAGGCCGACAAACCGTGACAGTCCTACATAACCTAAAGGGGCCATCAGAACACACTTTTTCACCAGTGAAGGAGAGTCGAGCTAGAGGGAAGGTTAAGAACAAAGCCTACTGTGCCTACTGTGAGAGCACAGAACACTATTTCAGCCAATGTGATGATGTAGCCAAGCTCTCCAAAGAGGAAATAAAGGACTGGATACAGGTCAACAAACGATGCTGGCGCTGTGCCCGAACTCATTTAGCTGCTCAGTGCACACTAAAGAAACCCTGCAGCCGCTGCCAGGGTAAACATCTGCTGGCTCTTCACGAGGTAAATGCCAGGACAGAAGGAAACAACGCTGGCATGGCTGCAAAGGAGGAAAGCTGCCTAACCAGTTCGGCTTCGGGCTCACTCTACCTTGATCGCCATGGGGCTGGCAATCGTGTCATGCTGAAGATTGTACCTGTGCTTTTGAGCCATGGAGAGCGGACTCTAGACACCTATGCTATACTTGATGACGGTTCAGAGAGGACCATGCTGCTCCCTGCTGCTGCAAAGACTCTTGGTCTGGCAGGCATCCCGGAGGACCTGCCATTACGAACCGTCCGCCAAGATATTCAGATGCTTCATGGACATACCGTATCCTTCAGCGTCTCTGCTGCTACCAACCCCGGATCCTACTACAAGATTGATGGAGCGTTTACAGCTGATCGTCTCAACTTAGCTCACCATACTTATCCTATCGACCAGCTGAGAAGGAAGTACAAATACCTGCATGGGATCCCGGTCCCTGCCCTGAAGGAAGCCAAGCCTCTGCTTCTCATTGGTTCAGACCAGCCACACCTGATCACCCCCATAGAACCAGTCCGCCTCGGCCCACCTGGAGGCCCAGCAGCAGTCCACACCCGGCTTGGCTGGACCCTTCAAGGGCCAAGTCTTTTCATGGGGCGGCAGACCCAGCCTGTCCTATCCCTGTATACATCCGCCCAATCAGACGAGTTGCTCAAACATGTGGAGCGGCTCTGGCAGGTGGACGTGGTGCCTTACCGATCCGAGAAAGAGGTCACTCGGTCGAAACAGGATCAGCAGGCTGTGGCCCTGCTCGAGGCAAGAACAACTCACAGGATGGTCGATGGAGTCTTCAGGTATGCTACACCTCTACTCCGTCACCCACAGATGCCGCCACTGAATGCACCAAAGGAATCAGTCATGCCCATGCTTCGAAGCACAGAAAGGCGCCTGTTAAAGGATCCCAGTCGGGCTGATGCCTACAGGGCAGAAATGCAGAAGCTGATCCAATCAGGAGCCGTGAAGGAAGTTACGCATGAGACTTCGCCCAAGGAGAACTGGTACATACCGCATCATCTTGTCAGTCATAACGGGAAGAATCGCCTGGTGTTTAACTGTTCCCATAAATACCTTGGACAGTCCCTGAACCAGTTCCTGTTGCCTGGCCCTACTCTTGGAGCTTCCCTGCTGGGGGTGCTGGTCAGGTTTCGTGAACACCCCATAGCTGTGAGTGGAGACATCAAGGGGATGTTCCATCAGGTACTGCTCCTCCCTGAAGACCGGCCCCTGTTGAAGTTCCTTTGGCGGGACTTAAAGGTGAATGAACCCCCTAAAATCTTCGAGTGGCAGGTCCTGCCATTTGGGACAACTTCAAGCCCCTGCTGCGCCACCTTCGCCCTGCAGCATCACGTGATGGAGCACACACAGCTTGACGACAGCCTGAGATTCTCCATCGAGAGGTGTTTCTACGTAGACAACTGCCTACAGAGTGTTGGCTCACCGGAAGAAGCGAGAGATCTGGTGGATCGGCTAAGAGAGTTGCTGAAATCAGCTGGCTTCGAGCTACGTCAGTGGGCTTTTAATGATCCAAGTGCCCTGAGCCATTTGCCTCCAGAAGCTAGATCACAGAGTCTGGATCTGTGGCTAGCCGAGGACAAATCCAACCCGCTAGAGACCACGCTCGGGCTCAGCTGGGACTGGAATACCGACTCCTTGGGTTATAAGCACAGGCCCGTGTCCTATGAGGTGCCAACCCTCAGAAACATCTATAGAGTCCTAGCCTCACAGTACGACCCTTTGGGCTATCTGTTACCCTTCACCACTCGGGCCAAGCTCCTTCTCAGGCAGTTATGGGATAAGAAGCATGGTTGGGACGACTCGAATCTTCCCTCCACCCTCCTGCAAGCTTGGTCTGACTGGGAGGTGGAGCTTCAGTTTTTACCTCACCTTACCTTCCCACGTGCCTATGTTCCTGCCAGTGCTAACTTAAAGGGGGCCATTCGTGAGGTGCACATTTTTGGGGATGCTTCTGAGAAAGCTTATGGAGCGGTGTCCTATATGAGGACTGTAGAACAGGATGGGCAAGTTCACCTCACCTTCATCCTAGCTCGCTCCCGGGTAGCCCCCAAACGAGCTCTCTCTATTCCCCGCCTCGAGCTCTGTGGAGCTTTGCTGGCAGCGCAGCTGGCCAGTACCCTGAATAAGGAACTCACCTCAGCGATTGAAAGAACAGTCCTGTGGTCTGATTCGACCACTGTTCTTACCTGGTTGAGCTCACAGTCCTGCCGCTACAAGGTTTTTGTAGGAGCCAGGGTAGCTGAGATACAGGAGTTGACGGAACACTGTACCTGGCGCTACATAGACTCAGAGAGTAATCCAGCGGATGACCTGACGAGAGGGAAGGCTCTGGCCGAGCTCAAAGTGCCTAATCGGTGGTCGAATGGACCCCCCTTTCTGCTCAACAGTCCTGACACATGGCCAGAGAACCCGAGCTCCGAGCCCAGTAATGACGAACTTGAGCTCCGGAAAACAGTCTTCTGTGGAACCTCTATCACCTCCACACCTACCTGTCAGGATGGAATGGTGTGCAAGACTTGGCAGGAGCTCTTGGATATTACTGTTAAAGAGCTTTGTGGTCAGGGACTCTCGACTGCGCCATCTAGGGCTGAGGACTATCAGAATGCTGAACAGGCCATTCTCCGGCAGGCTCAACAGGAGTCATTTCCTGAGGAGTGCAGATTGCTTTCAGAAAGGAAACCTGTCTCATCCAGAAGCCGCTTGCTTACCCTGGCACCTGAACTGGATACCTCAGTGGGCCTCATCAGAGTAGGGGGTCGGTTGCGACGCCTAGAAGGTCTTGACGGACCTATATTGCATCCGATTGTCTTGGATCCTTCACACCCTTTCACACGCCTGCTTATCCAGAAATATGATGTTGATCTGCATCATCCAGGCCCCGAACGGGTCTTCGCGGAGCTGCGGAGGTCTTACTGAATACTGCGTGGAAGAGAGGCAATTCGCAAGCACCAGCGAACCTGTCCTGAGTGTCAGCGTTGGAGGGCACAACCCTCTGTTCCCAAGATGGCTGACCTTCCAGCTGCTCGGCTTAGACTGTACAAACCAGCCTTTTACTCAACCGGTGTTGACTGTTTCGGGCCTATGTTTGTGAAGGTAGGAAGACGTCATGAGAAACGCTGGGGAATCATTTTCAAGTGTATGACGACGAGGGCGGTACATCTTGATCTCCTAAGTAGCTTAGACGCGGATGCGTTCCTCATGGCCCTGAGGCGATTCATAGCCAGAAGAGGGACACCGGCAGAGTTATGGTCTGACTGTGGGACCAATTTCAAAGGGGGAGAACGAGAACTCAGAGAAGCCTTTGCCAACATGTCAGAGACATTGCAAGGGAGGCTCGCCCGTCAGAAGATCAGATTCCAGTTCAACCCCCCGGCAGCCCCACATTTCGGAGGTGTATGGGAGAGGGAAATCCGTTCAGTGAAGACAGCTCTGCGCACCTGTGTGGGTTCCCAACCTCTTCACGAGGAGGTACTCCGTACAGTTCTGCTTGAGGTTGAATTGATCCTTAACGCAAAGCCCTTAGGCTACGTTTCCACCGACGTAGCCGATGTGGACCCTGTGACACCCAATAGTCTCCTCATGGGGCGGCCTGATGGATCACTACCCCAGGTGGTCTACTCTGAGACAGAGAACCTCAGTCGGCGACGTTGGAGGCACTCACAGATTCTTGCTGATCAGTTCTGGGCAAGATTCATCAGGGAATACTTGCCTGGCTTACAGGCAAGGCAGAAGTGGCAGTCAACTCCTCCTGAACTTCTGGAAAAGGCAGTTATTATGGTTGCAGATCCACAGCTGCCTCGAGCCTTGTGGCCAATAGGCCATGTGATTAAGGTTCATCGTAGTGATGATGGACTTGTCCGATCTGCTGATGTGAACGTTAATGGACGTGTTTACACCAGACCAGTTGCTCGGTTGGTAGTTTTACCTGCCGTGCCATCGGAAGACAGCGATACTAAGCAGAATAGCAAGTCGCCTCCCTCAACTGATTAGGGAGCCTTTTTTCGGGGAGCAAATGTGTAACCACATTTGGGGGCGGCTGTATAAAAGGCTCTGGGATTTTATGTCTATGTTCTGCAATATTGTGTGGGGTGGAGTCGTAGGAAATGACGTAGGCAGAAGTTGGGGGTATCGCGATGCTACTTGAGAAGAGGAGATTTTTTCTGTGTTAGTTCTGTTACCTCGTAAGCTGTGTTCCTGGTTGCCATCCTTCACGTGATGCTCCGAGTGTTAAGTTCATGACTGGAAGTAAGTTTCCTTAAATATGTTCATTTTCCGATTCTGATGTTGGCTGCGGCTTTAGTTACATTCTACCGCATTGTAGCACCGCATTTTTTCATCTCGTGACTCGAAGCATGTGCCGCCGGCCGCCGCCATTATGTAGTAATTTTATTCGGCCACACGATGGCGCCAAAGTCCTTTGTTTACAGTTAGAGTGGATGTTTCGGCTATGTATGACATTCTCACTGTGTTTAATTGTGTCCTTTCTGTGTTTGGAGCAAGAGATGTAAGATTGGCGTAGTTCAAATTATATATGTCCTGTTATGTGTATATTCAGATGGATGTGTTGGTTTATTTCATGTAATCCTTTATATTTGTCTTAGTGAAGCTGTTGCTGTATATATTTATATACTCATGGCAACTTGTTTGTTACTACAGACTGCTGGCAACACTGAGCATCTAGGTGGCAATAAAACAGCTGGCGGTGACAATCCAGCAAAGTGGAAGCCTGTTGTCCTCCTTCCTGTATCCTGACCGATACACCATCTTGTTAGCTGCTGAACCTAAAAGAACTAGCCCTCACCAAGTACTCCTCAACAACCTCTGTTAACCTCTGGCGTATTCATCATGAATAGGGGCAGTGTGAAACCAAACACTGGGCAGTGCCACGTCCAATCATCAGGCAAATTATAGCCCATGTTTCACAGACAGACCAGTTGTCATCGTGGGTTTCGTGACATGAAGTTTAACCTTTCATGCGACACCCTCCCTGTCCCTCAGTTAGAAAACAGACAAGAATCACCCAGAAGCACTTGTGCTTGAGGCGGCATTTCCAGTTGCATCCGTTTGGACTTCACAGATGCTAAATGACATAAAAGCTACCATCGGAGACGCAGAAGAAATAACATTTAATGAGCCTGCTCTTTAGTGTCTAGTTTCTTCTGAATGGCCTCTGGGCCTGTGGAGAGGAACTACATCCCCCGTCTGTAATGAATAACCTGCTAACAATTAGAGACTGCTGCGTAGCACTCCTGTGCTGTCATGCCCCAAAGCCAGAGAGACACTCTCACACTCACTCATTACAGGCTAGCATGTAACAGTCAATCACAGAGCGGAGCTCTTCTTTGCTTCACGTGTAGTATAAGGTACCTTCCCTATCGGCCTCAGGCACAGCTTACCACACTGCTGCTGCTCCTGCTGCTGACACATTTAGACTCTCAAAGCACCCTCATATAAAACAAGACTCACATTCACTTACATCAGTTCCATCTTAAACTCTGTTTTTAACGTAGGACATTAATAATTACTGTATATTACAGTAATTATTTAAACAATTTATAATTAAGTGAATAACTAACACAAGAATAGAGCTTGTGCTGGAAATTCACCCAGGACTCTGTTACATCTGGTGTGCGCTGCCTGCCGAACGGCACCGTAGGACAAAGTGCACCTCTTGATTTTTGTAACGATGACGTTGCTGGCCATATGCAAAGTGACCAGTGTGGTGGGTATATCAAGGTATATCCTTAAGTAAACGCCGTGACTCATTAGCTTGAAAAATCACCGTTAGCAGCATTAACTTGAAGTAATCGTTTAATGTGTGACTTTATCAGTCTCTCACTCTTCTTTCGGATGTTGTTTCAGTTTATTATCATGTGCAGGAATTTATTTGTGCACCGCTCTCTGAAGGTCCCACCACAGCATTTCAGGCAGGTTGAACACTGGACTTTTGGCTGGGCCTTTGCGACACTCTCTTTTTCAGTCATTCTGTTGTAGATCTGCTGCCATGCCTGGATCACTATCCTGTACCATGACCCAATTTTAGTCAAGCTTCAGCTGTCAGACTTCAGAATGCTTTGGTATACAGAGGCATTCATGGTCAGTTCAACAACTGCAAGGTGCCCGGGTCCTGTGGCTGCAAAACGAGCCCAAATAATCACATCTCCACCACCGTGCTCAGCAGCTCCTATAAGGTGTTTGCACTGTGCATTATGACTACCACAAGATGCTGTCACAGCCTTATTTTTTGATGGGAAGTGTCCCTCAGGACAGGCTGACAGAGTAGGTGTTAAATATAGTTGCAGAATTCTCTGTAGAATAAAAGAACTCGGCCTAATGGTAGCAGCTGCATTTTCCACAACTGACAGAAAATCTAGCGAGTGCAGCTTTGATAGAGCTTATATAATGAAACAGAGAGTGCGTGCTGTGTGGGAGTTTTAGATGTAACCTGTAAAACTTACCCCACAAATGTAAACAAACTTTGATGGTGAGCAGGGGAGCGAGAGAGTGAGTGTCGAGGGAAGAGGGCAGAGGATCTGCGAGTTGTGCACATGCCTTTCTTTCTTTTCTTTTTTTTCGGGAGTGCGCTGAGTGACCGGCGCACACACAAGTGTGAGTGAATGTCCGTGGGAGTGAGCCTTTAGTGCATCAAACACTGACGAGCCCGAGCTTGTGTTCTGCTAAGCATCTTTGGAATTTGGCTGCACCGCGACTCTCTCCTCTGTCGGAGACCCGTTGTAAGGGTTTGAAATGTTCCCTCTTCAAACTCGAGCATTTCATTGAAAAGCATACAGGAGGTCTGATTACAAGATCTCAGGAGGGATCGTCCTTGAAGTGCTCTTCTTCAAGGCGTGTTTTGTTTTCTTTGTGACTGCAGTAAAGTGGTAAGGGTATGGTTTTCTAGAGGACACGGAGAAAGGCGCATGCAGGGTTTTTTTTCGTTTAGCAAGATGTGTGAAGTATGTGTTTCCTGACAAATATTTTCTAATTTTGGAAATTGCAATTATGGTGTTGTTTGAAGACAGGACGTGATGGTCAGCTCTGTACAACAAAGTTGACAAGTGGTGCTAGCAAAACATAGCCCCTGTGCATCTCTTGCAAAGAAACACATCAGAAGAATGCGTGTGCATGTGAAAGTGTAAAGCATAAGAAGCATCTGTTATCTTCACAAGGCTTGAATTTAAAAAAAAGGTTTAAAAAAAAAAAAGCTGATCGCTGCTTTAAAGGAAGCATAAATCAAGAGCAGACTACTTTGAATCGGACTATAACTGTTCAAGGCTGATTGAAGGTGCTGCTTTGATGTGCACGCACGCACGTGTGCGATTTAAGGGGGAGTGTTGCATTTCAGGGCCCTTTGGCTAGTTGGGGCTGGGCTGTAAATCTGGCCTTGTCTCCCAGTTTACTCGGGCCCATAAACTAGAAAGCAATTATGGAAAACAACTGGATGCAAGATTTCTTCCGTCCTTCAAGACTTGTGGTTGCCTGCTGAAAGGATTTTTATCCTCTTATCTACCCAAAAGGAATAGCATTGCCTCGCCCACCCCCTCACCCCGAGCTCGGCTTCCCATCAAGAATTGATTGGGCTCTCGTATATTTGGTAGATAGAAGGCACGTGCCGAGTAAAGTAGTCGGGCTAAAAATACTGAGTCAGACCTTGACCAGTGCCCATTAGGTTTGGCACACTCATGATTTATTCATTTGGTGTCAAACACACACACTCATTTAGGCTCACACACATAGTTCATGTCACTCTCTGACCCAGGTCTCAGATGGACAGCAGCAGAGAAGCAGACTTGTTAACAAAGCGTCTGATATTCATTATCAGTGATTATCGGGTGTCTTTCCTCAGCCTGAGCTCAGCATGTTATATCGGCTTATTAGGAAGCGGATGTTTTAGTTGGGGGGGGGGGGTAGTATCTCATGAATATAAACATGAGTAGCTTGGTCTGCTCTGATCTGGGCCTGGCTGAGAGCCCCAAATGGAGTGGGCTGGAGCTGCCTTTGCACAGCTCTCTCTGCCCATTTTAACCATTTGCATAATTGCCATAACTGTCGAGGCCAGCGGTGCAAAACACTTGATAAATGTGGATTGTATTAGAAGCGAGAGGAAATGCCGGAGTGCCACTGTGGGTGTCTGTTCTCAAATGTGGTAGAAAGTAAGAATAAAATAAGGATGCGAGTATGTCACGTGCGTGAATCGACAGCTGGAAGGCCCAGTCATCAGCTGGGATGATCCTAGGTCTGATCTCCAATATATTCCTGCCTGGCACGCTGACTTTTTTTTCTAATTTCAAGATTCATTTAAATCGTTAAGCAACACAACATTATAAATGGAAATTGCACATGCAGTTTCTCTTTAATAAGTACAGGCTGTTTCTTCATGCTTGTGCCTGCTAAGTAATGCACATAGTAATGCACATAGTGTTGACTTTGATGGCATTTTGCTGTTGCATAACTGGAAATGTGCTGCTTATTAGCAGTCAGTTCCACTGACTAGTCTTTGCTCATTTTCCCATTATTGCTCTTACTAACGCAGGCTTCAGTAGGAGCAAGAAAACTCTAATTTTACAATGCTTTTAGGGACTCTTGTGAGATTTATGAGTCACCTGCTAAGCAGCATCCTGGGAGAGAAATAATCAAATACCCACACTTCTCTTAGAGAAGCTTACTCTGTCAGGTTCAGTCTCATGCTGGCACACTTTTACCTTAGAGTGTTTTTTGGCAGCTGCGTCTCAAATAGTGACAAATTGCACAAAGAAGGCAAATTTATCACCCCCCTCCACCCAGGCTGTCTGTTAATGTATAATGTAAATAGAACTAGTTGCTGACAAGTAAGTGTGGTCAGGACCGATGCTAAGTATTCGAGATTGGTAGTAAATGGGCTAAAACAAGTAAAAGGTCCTTATATGGCCTCTTTGAAGTCTAACTGTTCTTTAGGTGCCACATCAGTTGGCTGAACATGAAGGGAACCCCCTCCTCCCTCGGGTCCTGTTTATAGTCGGAAAGGCTGCGGCGTACTTGCATGTTTTATGGTCTCGAGAACGTTTTATGGCTGCTGGGGGTGTTTATGCACAGGAAGAGAGAGGGTCAAAAGGGTGAAATCAATAGTGATCCTTAATGAGGTTGCTGAAAAGAAGGAAAGGAGCGGATATGTCGGCAGTGAGAGAGAGGCTGTATGGTGAACACGCTGACAGAGTAATCAGGCCTCTTACTTGGGTATTCTGGTGATTTAACAGCTTGTTTCGTTTTGGCAACAGATAATGCAAATGAGTGTATTTCCAACAGTAAATCTAGTGTCATAAAACAACACACGGTGTGACAGGCTTTCATGAAAGGTAGGAAAATTTGCAAAGAAAATGAGCTGCCACAGGACTTGATTTTCCATAATGTGCATTGTCAACCAAAAAGCACCTCACTCTGCCTTTTTTAAGGAAATGAGTTGTAGTAACCTAGCTGGATCAGAGTTGCATAACAGGCTTACGATGGGACATATGCTGTCCAACCTCAGAGGAAAACAGCATTACCCTGACAGGGTACACGTTTCACATAATCCTGTGGTCTTTTCCCTGTGGGGAAACATAACTCAAGCCTCAGAGATAGAAAGATAACCGTGATAACACGTTTGGGGATTTGCCCGCTTTTGACATCATTTCGGTTTCATTGCTGTTGTCTAACGCGCATTGAGCTCAGCTTTTACGAGTTTGTTTTCTAGTGCGGTGCTGTGCTCGGCTGCAGTGGGAGGCTGCGTTGTTCTAGCTGTGCTGTTGGACAGCTGTCGGTACAGACAAACACAGCTGATGAAACGCGTGTCAGCTCAACCGCGTCCTCAGAGGATTAACATCCACTAACAGTAGTAAGAGGGGCAAGAGGTGGGGTTTATTTCAGCAAAGGAGAAAAGCCAGTGTCAGTCGCTCCAACATTTTGGTCCACAGTGAAAATCTAAAAAAATACTGGATGTGAATCTTTCCAGTAAAATATGTCAGGACATTATAAATGGATTGGCACATTTATTACAACCCCAATTCCCCCCAATATTGGAACATGGGCAGTTAAAAGATGGAAAAACAAGTGGTACTAAAAAGAAAAAAGCTGGAGGAACACTTTTATAACTAATTAGGTTAACTGGCAGCAGTTCAGTAACATGACTGGGCATAAAAAGAGTATTCACAAGTCTGCACAAAACTGGGTCTACAAATAGTTTATCAAATTCATTATAATGTTCCTCAACATGAAATTGCAAAGACCATGAATATGTCATTATCAACAGTACATGATATCATCGAAATTATATCCACAAGTATTTTAGGTTAGTATCTTGCCCAAGGATATTTGGCATGCAGACAAGGGGAAGCCAGGAATCAAACCACCAACCTTCCGACCTGCTCTGCCCCCTGAGCTACAGCCACCCCTGCGGTTTCCATTGTATTAATCCAGTGACTCATTCTCTGACCTCTACTTCCTATTTACTCCCAGTGTTTTGGTTTGCATGCATTTGCATCGCAATGCAAAAGATGCCTTGTAAATGCATGCCTTCTACAGTGCTGGTGGTAAACATCAGCCTATTGGCATGACAGTGGAAGCTCGACTTTGCAGCTCTGCAGAGCTGCTACCACAGTCACAGACTCCTTTTCTATAGTTTGACATGTATAAAATTTACCACTAGCAATATTTGTGATCAGTTTATCTACTAAAGAATGACAAAACTCTGACACTCTAGGTCAACAAAGCATTTGAGGCCACAGTGAAAACGCTATGGACAAACATCAAATTAACTAATTCTTTGTTTTTCTCTTTTTTACAGAGCACCTTCTCTCCCCACTGTGACCTGTAATCAATGGCAACCTCGGTCCAGACTCTTCCTTTGACTCGTGGCCCCAGCAAAAACTTCCGCGACCCCTGCCCAGCCCCGCCCCTGTCCCCGCGTTGCGGCATGGGAAGTGTAGGCAGTCTGGTGGAGAGGCCGGATGTTTCTCCGACTAAAGGCAACCGAGCAGTGCCCCAGGTGAGACCGAAACACAGCAACGGGCTCTTGAAGAAAGGCTTCACCCAGAGAGAGCTGCTCAACTACCTCAACATCAACAGGTGGGTTCTGATGAGGAAAAAGTTCCCTCGTAGGAATTCGAAACATCAGGTTTTTGAAGGTGAAAAAGTCTGCAAGGTGGTATAAAAATGATAGAACTTGACCTAAGCAGGCTTACTTTGCTTCCAAACAGAAAAGAGCCTAAAGCGAGCCCGAGCAACGACGGCAAGAAGGATATTATCCCGGGCCTCAGCGCTGTCAGTGCACGGGAGGAGGATAACGTTTATGCTAAGGTTTACCATAAGGATGGCACTGAGGTAGATCTTACAAAGAACTCACTGCCAAGCGCGGGCAAGTACGAAAAGGTGAATATGTTTCTTTAAAGTACTGCGAATAGATCCGTTTAGAAGTTTTATTTCTTGATGTATCAAAGAAACTCAAAGGAGGATATTCTCATTTTCAGCAAGTTTATTACATGGCTGCAAAATACAACTAAAACTTTAAATGTAAGAGTAAAAATGTTAACTTCATGACCAAGGAGACTCAGTAAATATAAGAAAAAACTCAATATTTTGAGTAATTTGAGTAAAACTACCTATAGCATTCTCTACAACGGTCAATACAACAGTCAATATGAGGCGTTCTGCACAGATCTGCACAAATGCAGATGAATGACTTCCCATTGTTTCCTTTTTAGAAATGATTTACAGTCAGTGAAATACTTCTAGGGCTGTGGTAAATTGATCCATATCACATTTATACATCACTGGCAGCATGCTGAAATACCCCCATGGCGTTGTCACCTAGCTGTAAACATCTTCCACCTCACTGGCACAGATTGACAACCTGCTCTGAATTTATTGCACCAATCAAATATCACCTTTATTTCCCTGCTTGAATTAATCAACGCTATTGATTTAAAAGAGACATCGTGATTCATGTTTCGTAGCCTTGCCACCTCTCACTACTATCTTGCTTCCTCTCCTTTAGGCACGTTTGAGGTCTTCGGCCTTTAAGCCTGTGACCCCCAAGAATTTTAGCTCAATGCAAAACCTCTACCCGTCTTCCAAATCAGAGGACGTGGATCATGGCCTCTCTAACGGCTTGCACAGAGCGTACGCCCATGTTCCCAAAGCCGTCTCCACCTCGTCTTCTTCTTCCTCACCGTCACGTCACGGAGGACCGACGTCAGCCGGCAACAAGGTGAGCTAACGCTACAACCTTCATCCATCCTGTTATTATTATCTCGTTTACCTTTGTTAATCTTGGCGGAAAGCTGCGAGTTGCGAGCCGGGGGAGCGAGATCATAGGTGCACAACAATTAACTATGCGCGACTTATTATAAAATTCATTTCCATCCATTATTTATGGCTAAAATTAAACTTTTTTCAGCTCATTAATGCTACACTGATGAACAGCTGTATAATTATGACTGTGTAGGCCCTCTCCTCGGTGTGTGGGATGGGCCAGGAAGATGACAACTTGTCAGACTCGGGCCATAACTCCATGAGCAGCCTGCCGCCGTACCGACCTCCCTTCCGCCCACACCTGTCTCACATCAGGTCTGCTGCAGTATTAGTCTTAACTATACTTTGAGCTGAAAAGCAGTGTTGCTATATTTGATTTTTTTTTTATGGTTAATGACTGTGTGGGTTGTGATAATAGAAGAGATTTTAATGGCCTTTGTGGATTCTTTTCTTCTTTTTTTTTTTGTATTTTTTTTTAAAAATAGTGCATCTATGGGCCACATCAATACCATCGGCTCCCTGGACCGCACCTCTCTGGGAATGAAGGCTGTGGGGTCAGGGGGCGTGCCTATTGGGGAGATGGCATGTCGAAGCATGGCTACTCTGAGCCGTATTGCTCCATATAGCGCGGAGGCTCCACCTCCTTATGAATGGACGCTCTCCCTGTCTGTGGAGGAGGTGGTGAGTGCTGGGGGGGATGAGTGGTGGGTGTGATTTAAAGATTCCTAAATGCTTCATGCTGTTGTCTTTTCCAGGTGCGGGATCTGGAGGAGCGCCTGGTGGAGAAAGAGCATGAACTCAAGCAAATGAAGAGAAACCTGGATGAGAGCGAGGGCGCCATCGCACAGGTGACTCTAATCATCTTCTTCTTCAGAATCAGTCTACGCACCCGTCTTCATCACCCTTTAACATCTGACCTTTTCATCTCCTCCACCGCATTCAGGTGTTTGAAGGGAAGCAGCGTCTGTGGGAGAAGGAGGTGGAGGAGCTGAAGCGCCTGTATGCTGCTAAACTGCGTCAGGTTTCCCAGCATGCCCAGCGTTCCCAGCGCAGCCTGCAGTTGCAGCTGTTTAAGGTCCAGCAGGAGAAGAACCGGCTGCAAGAGGAGCTCGACGGTATGAGAAAGGAAATGTGCCGGGAGGCTGGAGCAGTGCCCAGGCAAACCAGTCCGACTCTGGAGGAGACACAATGGGAGGTGAGGCCGTGGAAGGCCAGGGCAGTCACAGCTCATGGCAGGGAGAAGCACATAAAAGTAACTACAGGGAAGAGACAAGATATCTGGATTCCTTGTTTGTCCTTTTTGAATCGTGGCGACCCCTAGCCTCCTTCATTTCCCTTTGACTCTCTCCCTCTCAGGTTTGCCAGAAGTCGGGGGAGATCTCCTTGTTGAAGCAGCAGCTGAGGGACTCCCAGGCAGAGGTAACTCAGAAGCTGAGTGAGATCTTCCAGGTGAAGACAGAGCTCAGGGAGACGCGAACAGAGCTGCGCAACAGGGAACGCCAGATAGATGCTTTAAAGCTTGTCCTGCAGGGGACACAGCGTCACAGACGACCTTCTCAGGCCGCACACGAAGACGAAAAAGAAGCTGAAGAGAATCCATCTGCTCGGGCGATAGGTAGAGTTACATCTCTCATGTCTTCATATATTTGGGTTAGTTGCACTTTTGGGCACAGCAGCTGTTTCACACACCAGTGTTTGTAGGCCACAGATGTGTTTTTAAAATTAAACTAAGCGAGTCGTCTCCGACAGATGATTGGCTTATTTTCAGTTCTGACATTTCAATGTGTCAACCCAAAAATCAGGTCGTTTGAGTAACTGGGGCAGGAATTTAAAATCAGACAGTGTTTTTCATCATAGCCCCCCCCCCTCCCATCCCCTGACGGCTCTAGCTGAAGCCATGTGAACCACTTTCTCTGCAGGAGGGTGCGGGGGCCCCACAGAGGAGCGTCTGCGCGCAGAACTGCTGCTGGAGCGACGCCAGAGCGAGGCCCAGGCCATGGCTTTCGAGGAAGAGAGGCACACGTGGCAGATGGAAAAGGACAAGGTCATCCGCTACCAGAAGGAGCTGCAGGCCAGCTACTTAGACATGTACCACCGCAACGAAGCGCTCGAAAGGGAAGCGCAGCAGCTGAGGGCAAGCAGAGAGCAACAAGGTGGAGGAGCAGGCGGAGGAAGCAGAGATGGCACTTTGGAAAAAGAAGCGCCAGAGCTTAGGAAAGAGAGAGCAGGTGACAAACAAGAAGACACACCTTCCCCTGGTCTGCCGTGGATAGAGCGGATCGAATCATCGGAAATTTGACTGTGACCTACTTGTTTGCAATGGAAAGTGTGTCTATGGAAGACCATATCTGCCAGGACAAGGGAAAAAAAATCTAATGAATTGATGTTGCTGTAAAGAATTGTGAGATAACAAGCAAACATTTACTGATGATAATAATAATAATAATAATAAAAACTAAAAGACTTGTGTCAAAATAAAGGATAAATGATTAAAAATTTTGATTTAACAAGTCAAAACTGTAAAATTATTAGTCAGATTTTATACTTTGTGTGTAATCCAATTCTTGACTTGAACCGTAAGTCCAAAAACATGTGATACCAAACATTCAGTCCAAAAACAAGCATCATACGCTATCATACGCTACTCCAAGTGATGACCATAAAAAAGACAAAAATAGGTCAAACTTTAATGTGCTACATTTTTTTAATTATCACATCAAACTTTATATCTATTATCCCAAATTAAGTAAGTGAACCTGGACTTACTGAAGAGTATTTATTTTTAGCATAATTAGCTTTTCTTTGATTTTTTCTTCTTTTCATGGTACAGAAGGACTTCCACAGACTGCTCACCCTTCTTCCATCTCTTCCACTCCACCCTTGTTTAATTAAAACCCTTTTCCTGCTAAAGCTGGACCCCCAACCTCACACAGAGCCAAGTGATATTGAGGTTCCTCTATCCTTGTTGCGTTAACGCTGTAAAAAGAAAAAATACAGCCAAGCACCTAAACGGTCCAACTTAAGACTTCTTGTTATTGATAAACCTGTAAATGAGAAAATTGACATGATGATTGTGACTGCTTTGTGTTGATTTGGGTTGAGCCTGACCGATTATACCAGGGGTCTCCAATCCAAGTCCACGAGGGCCCTGCAGGTTTTAGATGTGTCCTCGATCCATCACAGCTGATTACATGGATAAATTACCTCCTCAACATGTACCGAAGTTCTCCAGAGGTGTGGTAATGAACTAATCATGTGATTCAGGTGTGTTGACCCAGGGTGAGATCTAAAACCTGCAGGGACACTGGGCCTTGTGGACTGGGATTGGGGACCCTTGGATTATACAGTAGTTAACATCTCACAGCCTCTTCAGTGTTTGCAGAATATCTATAAATTCAGGGTTCACCTGGACCTTTGGAGCAAACAGCTTCTTCGGGTTAATTATGAAGAATGGTGCCAAGGCAGAGAAAACGGTGCATAGTAAACTGGAAATACTCACCTTACTTTCTTCAGTTTCCAGACAGATGAGGTTTATATATAAATATGTATTTTGTACATAACTGTAATTTTTATTTGCCATGGTACTTCAAGAGCACTGTCGTCTTAAATATGCATACTTTAACAAAATCAATCGGTAGATGCATTTATGATTGCCATGCTTATATGGTGCGATTTGTTGCACAAACCCAGCACATAACATCAAATGCATGCCCGTAGTGAAAATATGTCCTCTGGTATTGTTATTATTGATATTATAAACATTCAAAAACCAGCTCTCATTTGACCTTTTCCGCATACTGTGATTCACATCTATTTACTGGAAATAAAACTGTACAGTATAAAGATTTGTTTTCTGTTTGTGAATTATTCCTGAAGAAGAGCAAAATCAGCTCAGATCCCTTTTTGTAAATCTGGGCTGCAAAAAAGTGTTACAATAACCCTTTTCTATACAGCGTAGCCCAAACTGAACGGCTAGAAATCACTTGAGAAAACGTTAGAAGGGTGACTGATGGTATTTGCTCAAGGACTTGACCTGCCTGCTTTGAAGGGGCTTAAAATCCACAGAGAGTATACCAATAAAGCCCACTAATAGGAGCTTTATGACAGAGTTGTGCAGGCTTTTGGGACTAATATGGCTTTTAGGGGTTTATCCTTGGATCCTTATCTCACCCTCTCCCTGAGGCCCTCCCTGTTCTACCTCAGCCAGCCCTCACATACCATCGCCTGCAGTACAGACAGGAAAGAGGTGGAAGGTCAGCTCAGATGGAAACATAGGAGGATCCCTGATTGGTGGTGGTGGGGGGGGCCTCTGTAGAAACCAACAAATGCACAAGCCTGAACTGAATGCCAAGAAAATGTTGGCAGGAATGAAGGTTTAACACCTGACTGTTTTCCAGGTGAAAAAAAAAATGTGCAATGGAAACACAAAAGTGAGAAAAAGGCAGAGCACATGTAAGTCCATAATGCAGGGTGATAATCTGAATAGATACGAGCTGCAGCTGACTCACAGGCCCTTACCTTGGCATTTAAAACATTATATAAACTAAGGCTTAATATAACCGTGCAGCTCCAGAGAGGCTGATTGATTTACTGAAGTGGGATGAGGAAAGATTCTTACCTCTCACATGCTGTCAGTCTGTGGGAGTACTGCAGCGCTGCAAGGCAGCACCACAGTTTATCTAATAAATTAATGTGCTGGTTAAATATTAGTGAATTATTTCAGAAGATAACATTTCTAGCTGTGAAACTGGAATACAAATCTGTTTTCTCAAACACATAAACGCTATTTAGATTGACACTAGTGCCACCAAGTGGTAGCTACACAAATCCCTCCCCGTGTGGTAGGAGCAGTCCATCACCAAGTCCCAGTACAAGCCTCCATAAACCAACTGGAGTATAAATTTTTATTTTAATTTCAGATGCAAGTATATGAAACATGTTAGAGGATAAATATTTACAATAAAAGTCGCATAACACAAAAGCAGGAAACACACACATTCAGCTAAAAAAAATTTTAAAAAAAAGTTAATACATGTAGTACGAAGCGCTAGGGGTCTATCTGCAGGGACAGTCAAAGAAGCAGAGAATGATTGTCAACCAAAGAGGAGGAAAGCGGAGAGGAAACTCCACACAAAGCCGAACTGATTCAAAATCAAACCTAAAGCTGAGTAATGCTGGTGCAGTGCTTGCTGAGAGAAAAAAAAAAGCCTCGGTAATGTGCGAGGTGACATCACTAGAAACTTGCACTATTAACATCTAAACATGGTAAACACTGCCTTGGATGTTGTGAGACTGCAGAAATTGACTGTATATCCACACACACACACACACGCACGCACGCACGCACACACACACGTTCCACAACCTTCAAAGCAATCTGCATCTATAGATGTATAATCTTTGTTCAAGACTCCTTTTATAAATGTACAACTTTAATACTAAATGCAAAGTGTGGTATGAACTGTTACAATGAGCCCTGAGGAAATGTAGGGGTTTTTAAATGTCACTTATTCGGACTATCTCAAATAAAAGCCAACCCTACGCAGCAGAGGCGTTTTCTATATATTAAACAACAGCCACAGTGACCAGAGGGCTTCTGTATCCACAAAAAGTAAAGCTTAACCACAAGCCTACAGTCACTGCAAGCCAGACCATGCGGCTACCATCACACCAATTTACATCTCCAAATCACATGGCGTGCAAGCTCAGGACATACGACAAGGGGGCACAGTAAAGCGATGGCGCAGCCGTGATGTGAACTGTGGAGCCGTCAGATCTCAAAGTTACGCAGTAGTAGTGTTAAATGTGCCTGTTGCTCTTCTGTTTACTATTTTACACAAGCCACTGCAGTGATTGTGATTAAAAAAACAAAACAAAAGAAAACAGGAACAAAACACATTTCACAGTAGTATATATAGATATATATATATTTTTTTTTTTGTTTGTTTGCTTTTTCAGTATTTGTTAAATACATACATAGAACAAGACAAATGGCTTCTATAATGAGGAAAGTTTTGCTGGTGTGGTCATACACAAAAGAAAAGCTGTTCCCACCGTCGATGGATAATCTGATCTGAACAGATGCATCAGCTGACAGTGAGTTTTAAGCTACGTGAGGACTTTATTACACTATGGAGGACTAATGGATCACAATCAGAGTTCGGCTCGAGAGAGACCTTCAGTTTCCCCTCACCAGCAAATAATACACCTTCAATAGTTTGTAACTCAGCGTGTTGCTTTCATGTATAACGGAAGTTTATTACCAACCTGAAATCAGAAACTGCTTATCTACACCATGTACCCACACTCTACACCCATTCATTATCATTCTGCTTTTGTCCAACAAAATAAAAAGAAAAAAAAAAAAGCAGTCATCAAACTCAAATTAAGTTGATAAAGCCAAGAAAGCAAACACTAGCAAGTATTACATACTTGAAAAAGATAAGCATATAACTCTGCAGGTATTTGCAAATGACTTCCAATAGATGATCCTTTCTCATAGGTGCTGCTTCGTGAGGATGTTCCCATTACCGACTGACTCCTCACTCTACTACAGGTTTGTCAATGGACCATCCCTTTCTGGACTCCTTATATTATGCAAAGTTAGAGGGTCCGAGGTGGGTGACGGGATGCCCAAGGCAGTCCAGAGGAGCACTGGGGAAAAAAACCTTAATGCTTACCATAACAGGCCAGAAGGCCAGGGACAGAGGAAAAGGGTCAGAGCAAAAGGTCCTGAAGACGCAAACAGCTCCAGGCAACTTCATCCTTGATGAGGAGAGAGTAGCGTATCAAAAGTAGATCTGCTTGGCGTGTGACGGATTCTGCTCCATGGGGCAGTACGGGCATTTCAACCTGAGGAGGACAAGAGTCAAGGTGTTACCATCTTTGAATTCTTTTATCCTACATTTGTACCTTTCAGTGAACCACTTGCATTTTATTTTCTAACTGCAATTACAATTTTGTTCAGGAATAAATCTTTTGGGAAAGCAGTGACTGAAATTACAGTCAACATCAGACTCAGCATGTAACTTATAAGTCTTCATTTCTTTGCATCTGGGTGACTAGTAAAACTGAACATTTTGATCCTGGAAAATAGTAAAAGTGCTTTCAAACCAACACCAACTTCCAAAATAGATAAATTCCTTTTTTGCTGACTTACTTCCCAGCATTGGTTAGTTTGTTGAGAGCATCTCTGGAGATGACGTGTCCACAGATGAGCTTCATGGGAGGATTGCTCTCTGACGTTTGCTGTCGAAGAATTGGGCAGGCAAACACAGAGTGGTACCAGCACTTCTTCCCGAGGTCAATTTCAATCTGTCAGGTACAGACAGGACACGAGTGAGCTAACGGCTCAGAAATTATTCTGAGGAGGGATAACTGCATTTTAAAAACTCTAAAAGGACTTACAGGCAGCTCGTCTTTGTGTGTCCACACTCCACTGCACTGTCTCTGCTCTATCACCTGTTTGATGTTCATCAGCACAGGCAAGGCCATACATCCAGATGCAAAACTGCAGAGAAACAGATATGGCATTGTTGATAAGACAGCATAAAGATGACAAATGTCTAATAATTACTAAAAACTGTTCCACTTCCAGTGTTAAACTTGATGACAGGTGATCTAGTTCACTGTTCATGTTTTTCCTAACCTAACACTTAGTGGCGATTCTACAGAGAGGCCCAGCAAAGCGCAGGCGTCCCGGGTGAAGATGTTGCAGATCTCAGCCCACTGATTTGTCTCCAGCAAGCTGCGGTACGGTGAGTTTTCAATGCCATGACGCAGGTACACCAAGCTGCCCATCAGAATCTGGATGTCTGCAAAAATGAATAAATAAAAGTGGTGAAAATACACACACACAAAAAGAAAAAGAAAATATCTAAATTCTTGTTACATGGAGATACTATAATGCTTACCTCTCTGGTGCTGTGAAGCAAAGGGCTGGAAGTGCCTGGCATACTGCAAGGCCTCCATTTGGTTGCTGATTCCTCCACTGAGCAAGCTGATGAAGTACAAGCGGTGCAACTTGAACTCTAAACTGCTGTTCAGGTCCAGAAGACGCTGCCGATTCGTCACAGCCCACCTGCAAAGACACGGAAGAAACACTCAGCTACTGAACGTAAACACTCCTCAACTAAAGATTTATCAGTTGTGTTAGAAGGAAGCAGATAATTAAAACAATAGATACAGAAAGACCACATACTCTAGTGCTGGCCTAAGGTCCTGCATCCTCAGAGCTTCAAGGATCCTGTTTAGCTCCAGGAAAGGCTGCTTCATGCTCATGTCTATAACTACACCAGACTCCTAGAAAATAAAACTACTTTTAAGAATTTCTAAGACTTATCTTCACAAAAACAGCATTAACACAACATTTCAGCCAAAACTATTTCTTCACTCATCAGCATTTCATAAAGAATCACATCAAAGCTATTCAGGCAAATATTTTGCAATAAATAGATAAATAAAAAATAAAGGTTGGAGGTTTCAGCTCTTTACCTGACAAAGGTCTTCTGCTACACTAAGCATCCCTTGTCTGTAAAGGTGTTCCACAATGGATTCACTCAGGTATTTCTGTCTCTCTGGGGAGTCCCACACGGTCTCTGCCACAACAGCACTGATCTCTGCATCGAAATTCTACAGAAAAGCATGCCAGAGGTGACGTACATGTTCTAAAACATTTTCAAGGAAAGTTGAAGAGAAACCTGTAGCCGTTCCTCACCCTGTCGATGGCTTTGCCAACTTTAGACACACTGCCGTGGATGTCCTTGTGTCGAGAGGCTAGCATCTGCACTGTTTCTTTGATATTTTTACAACACTGCGCCATAGTCTGTGATAGGACCGATAAATCTGCATCTTGTACTCCTGTTGGAGAAAAAAGGTAAAGGTTTAATGTGCCAAACCAGAGAAGATGGAGCACAGAGAGACCACGAACCTTCCATACAATTTCAATCATTGATACATGATCTTACCAAAAGCAACTAGCTGTCCTCGTATCTCACAGACGCTGCGCAGGAGTTCATCTAGCCTCTCCTCAGACTGGTGGCCGTACATTACAAAGCGATGGAGCACCTTCTCCAGCTCCCGCTCCACACATGCACACTGTTCCATGGTTCAGGCTGGAACCCGCACACACAATAACAATAACACCTAGAAAAACAGAAATATGTTATTAACTAAATGTTTTGATATTTATTTTAAAGGCTTTTGAAACTGTAGTGATGATACAGTAGCATGCAGTATTGAGCCACCAATCATTTGTTTACATTTTACACGAAATATTTGATATGCCTACTTATAATAAAACAGCCTGAACTCTCTTAAGCAGCTTTCTTGTAATTTATTCTGTGTGGTCTCCAGGAATAGTTCTCCAGGCTTCTTGAAGGAATATTTAAAGTTCTTCTTTGGATGTTGGTATTCTCTATCTAGGTGTGCTTTTACTGTACTGGCAGTGTGTTTGGGATCATTGTCATGGTGAAAAATTAAGTTCTTCCAATCGCATGTTATTTCACGGTGGTTCAAATTCCAGCAATTTTGACATGATCTCCAACACCACTGGGTGAAATGCAAACCCAGATAGCCTCCACCATGTTTTACAGACAGTTGAAATTCTCACCCTACCTACTCTGTAAATACCAACCATGATTTGAACCAAAAAAAAAAATCTAACTTTGATTCAACAACTTATGTGTTTCTGCAACAAGCTCCTACTAATAAAGTGCTTAAAGATGCAATCCTAAATTGGTTCATTGCCAAATTTTCACTCGTGTGGAGATACAACACTGAAAAAACCTTGTTGATAGTGATTCTGTTGGTGCCTTTTTACACTCGAGTCATTCGTAGGTCACTGTTAGCTAACAACAACAACAACAAAAAGAAATGTAAAAATGAGTGTAAAAGATGCCCTTTAGAAAACTTGGAGAACTAGACTAATTGAAAAAAAAAAAAGACATGATTCTAATGGAATGAGGGGTAGCTCTTGCACAGCACTGCATATCATCTGGAAGTTGCATCTTCAATGAGAGAAATGTTTTGTCACTCATCCACGTCTCTTCTTCAGTCTCTTAAGACTGACTACAGGGTTCCCCAGCCTTATAACAAAGCATTTGCATACTTACAAAACTGGCACAATTACCTGAGGTCAGTTTCATGTTCTTTAATGTGCAAATTGCCATGACCATCGATAAATAGTACCATTTACAGAAAATTGGAGAATGGCTGCATACTGGGAATCCCCAAGTTAAATTAATTTTAAGTTATTTAAAAGTTCTAAAGAATCTTTGGGATTCTCAGTGAACACATATGTGCATTTCTATAAAGGCACGTTTTAACAAATAACATTTGTAATTAAATAAGCCGAACAAAGATTTTTTTTTTTTAATCTGACATTTTAAGAGGTAAACACAAGATTTAGGATAAAACACTACAGGTTTTTAATGACAGAGATATTAACAACTTTTATTTCACACTGACAATACCATGACTATCTCACAGCTGCCTCTAAAACAAGTATGCCCGATCAGTAATAATGTCTTAAAATACCTCCAACAGCTGTTCGGTCCTACCCCGATTCAAAGTTTGGCCTACGTGATAACATTAGCAAGGCCTAACAACATCACAAACAAGCACACAATGTATGCTGCGGCCTGCTATTTACGTCTCATCTGTAACTGTAATTTAACAACCAAGTGATGATATTAAACATTACATGTCTGCATGCTGAAATTAAGAATTTTTAAATAGAAAAGCTTTACTTAATGGTAACGCTTTGCCGTAGCTCACCGCTAGTAAGCCGACAACAGAACATGTCCACCTACCGTAAAGGAGCTAGCTAATATTAAGGCTCAAACGGACTTCTCTTTTAACGTTTTAATGACAAGTTTCCTACGTTGTTATTTTTTACTCAAAATTACTCTTTTTAAGTACCATAAATTATTACGTAATTAATTATTATGTTAACTAAGAAAAAAAAAACACAAGCCGCTGCACAGCTAACATAAACAAACGGAATCGCAGTCGCTAGCTGGCTACAAAAGCTCGTCATTGCTAGCAGCTAGTTAACTAGTAGATGTTAGCGATCTGCTAACTGACAAGGCCCAAATAATTTCAGGAGAGAATGTCAACCCGCTTGTCTGCACTATTTTGCCTTATCCTAACAGTCAACACACACGTCGCGGTTCAACTGAATTTTGACAGATATTTTTTAAATAAAAAAAATGCACTCACCTGCCGTGCTAATTACTTAGCAAACATTAGCGTTAGCCACTTCTGTGTTATGACAACACTTCGGCAGCACCGTAATGCGGATCTTCCTGCGTCGCATCCTACGCTAACGTATCGTTTCAAAATAAAAGTCAGTGTCTCTGCGACAGACTAATTCAAGCACGACTTCAAGGGTACAAGACTTTAATACTTGTATGCTGTTCATAGGTTAAGTGGTTAGCACGGCATACTATATTATTATTTAGATCTATATTAACAAATCTAAATAGTTAACCCAATTTTAGTTTCTGAGTTTATTTGTAGAAAATTTATCATATCACCTTTTAAATATTATGTCTCAACCTTTAGTGTCATTTAGTTCTGGCGAAGCTTTAATAAATCAGTTATAATTAAAACAAATAATAATGAGAGAGAGGGCTGGAAGTGTGGCTACTGTTGCCCCTGCCTGTGCAAAGTTAATCACATCCTAAAAGAGCAACTAGGTCAGTTCAAAAAAGATAGATTTGAAATGTGATATATATGTTTATATTCTTTCTGTTTGTCATAAATACTGGCACTTAAATAGCCCATCATGAGACTAGAGCCTTGTTTAACATCATATCCCTCAGTTAGAACACCAGCAGCAAAAGTATCCTACCTGTAATGATTTTTTTAAGTAATTCGTGTTTATCTTCACACACAAGGGAGTGCTGTGAGCAGACAGCATTTGGCATTTGCTCTGCATGTGAACACTGAACATCAACCTCCGTACCAAGCTCTGTGCAAGGTTCTAGTTTTTTTCATGCATGTACAGTTGAGGTCAGAAGTTTACATGCACTCAATTTGGGCATGAATATCATGGTAATTTTGGGCTTTTAATGATTTCTTTGAGTTATTCTTTTTTAGGGGTGGAATATTGTACAGAAAGCATCTTTAAATACTTAAAAAAAACCCACAAGATTTGGGTGCTTAAATTTTATATTTATTTTGAATTTTCGTGTAATGAGAGGGTACCCACCAAGAAAAAGGCCCTTCCTCCAAAAATGACACCTTCAAGCTTGACTGACGTTTGCTCTCATGGACAAGTCAAATCCTTCTGAAGGAAAGTTTTATGGTCAGGCGAGAAAGATAATGAGCTACTGGGCCACAGTGAGAAGGGGTATGTTTGGATGAGTTAAGGTGAGGCTTTCAATCTAAGAACACTGTACCAGCTGTCAAGCATGGTAGTGTTAGCATCATGCTCTGGGGCTATTTTGCTGCCACGGGCTGGTATATTACACAAAATGGTTAGATTAATGAAGGAGGAGGACTGCCTCTAAATTCTTTAACTCCACCTTAAATCAACAGCTGGATGGTTGAAACCTGAAAACAACTGGGTGTTGTAACAGGACAGTGATAACAAACACACATCAAATGGATAAACAGGCTGATTAGAGCTTCTGGAATGGCCTTCCCAAAGCCCTGATTGCAACCCTATTGACAGGTTGTGGAATAAGCTTGAAAGCAGAGTCTTTGCCAGTTAACTAACCGATTTAGATGAAGTATACCAAACATGCTGAGAAGAGTGGTCAAATATCCAGGCACAATTATGCCAAAAGCTTGTTGATAGCTACCAAAAGCATCTAATGGAGGTGCAACTTGATACTGGACAATTAACCAAATATTAGTGAATTGAGCATGTATGCTTTGACCCCATGCAAATGAGAGGAAATCCAAAATATATTCAAACTGGTGCACTAAATTCATGTTTTTTAAGCCATTAAAGATGCAATTTGTACAATCATTCCAACCTGGAAAAAGAACAGTTCAAAGAAATCTTTAAAAAACCCAAATTCCCACGACATCCATGCCCGTGATGAATGCCTGTAAACATCTGAGCACAACTGGAGCTTATTGTTCATGCCCAACTTATGAGGGCAAGGGTGGGTGAGGTCTTTGGACTTGAGCAGTGTGGCGTGACTAATCTATCAGTGATGTAGACCAAAGCTCCCCATTGCCGAGGTGCTCATCATTCTTTCCCTCTGAGTCCTCCTCCAGTCTGCTGCACTGCCATAACCGCAGAGGTTCAAATTTATCAGCCCTCCTTTACCCTTTATCTCACACCCAGTGCACCCTTACGCATTGATGCAAGTATGCATGCATTTCTGTCCAGCGGTTTATACTTTATGGGTCTGAACAGCCATATTTTACACATTTCCCTAGTGATATTCCCAGTTTTGTTTTGTTTGTTTTTTACAGCAACCCATTGCACATAAAATCACATGATATCTTCGCAATGACTGTTGGAAAAAAAGCATATATCTGTATTTATATTTTGTGATTAGAGCCACAGTAAACAGCTCCACAGAGGTCAGTGACTCCAAATTCCACAGTCAACCATAAAATTTAATTTAGCAATGTGTGTCGCTTAATACAATAGAATAGGCTTAGTGGAAATTACAATACCATACACAAAACCTGTCATTAACGTTCCACTGTACAAACATAATCACAGTCCTGTGTGCTCAAACATTTTCCACTTCCTAGGGATGACTTAATGACTGAGATTGAATGATAATCTTATGAGGTATTAGGTATGGGACAGAGGGCTTATCCACACTCACTACCAACCAACATGTTTAGGCAACCTGAGACTCATTGGGCAATACAGTTGTAGCAACAGTAATAAGAACAGTAAAATGACATGACCCTTTTTGTTTGGTAGGTTTGGCTTAACACTTTACATGCATTTAATTGATGGGCACTCATGAATGTTTAATTAAAGCTAAGGATGTTCATAGGCTACAAAGACCATGGCTCTTAATATTTAACAATATTATTAGGGGAAAACAGCAGGATGTAGAAAGTTTAAGACCTTTAATTGTTGCATGCCGCAAAAATGCAATTCAGCACTTTTCCCCAGATACACACAGATAAGCAAAGGTGTAAGTTAAGCTGCATGTATTTAACACCTGGACAATGTGTGTGCTGTACTTCAAATTCCACTTTTCCCTTTTTTATCTCCTCCAGCACACAGTGAAATGACTATGCCTATCTGGCCCCGATAGTATTGGTCTATATATAGAGGAGCCCTGTGACTGAGCTGGCTATAAGTGTCAGATTCCAGGCGCACTCATCCGTCCTGGCTGGATCAGCACCTGCTGCTAACTATACACCCACCCACCCCTGTGCCGCGCCCCATCCCAGCTCACACAGGAAAGTCTGTGCCCAACCAAACCCCAGTCTGCAAAAGAAAAGAGATCCACATTAGATACAGTAAGCACTTTCCCTGTTGCCAGTGCAGAAGGGAGGAGCAGAAATACAGTCCAGGAGATGTAATATGTCTGAGTTAGATGCCCCTCTTTGCTTTTTCTATTCAAGTCTGATACATGGCAGTGCCTCTGACACTGTGCTGTCAGTGGGCCACCGGCAGACAGAGCTGGACGGATCTTCTCAGTCCTGGATTCAGCTTATGAAGAGAGGTTTTGTCAGCTTGGGGTGTTTTGTGGATTGAACGGGTAGTTTGTCCGATTTGGGACAGATACCACAAACAAAGAAGAATTCAATGTCCCTGGGAAGTCTTCATCAGTGGCTAAAGGTAGAGTATCAGCCTTTCTCTGTCTACTTGCACAAGGAGAGGGCTTTTTCTAAAGTTTGGATAAGGGATATGTGTTGGTGAAAGTTAATTTAAATATTGTTACTCTATGTATCTAGGATAATCTCTTTGTGAGATTCAAAATCTCTTCTTGTGAGATTTTGAGTCTGTAGCACAAAAAGATCTGGAGTCAAAATAAATGTTCATATAGCTTGCTGTATTGGTTTAATTACAAGTTACATAACAAAGGTATTGTAGATGGAGTTATTATTAGAACATTAGGGCACCGAAAGATAATTTCACTCTAGGGAAGTTAAGTAAAAGGAATCAATCCAATTCTAGGTTCTACATTTGTAATTTCTATACTTTTGCCTCTCACAGATATTTATCAGCTATTACTGGTGCTACAAATGAATGAGCTACACAATGTGCAGATGACTGTATCTTATTTCTAGTCCAGGAACGGAGCCCAGAACAGGCAAGAGGAGCAGACTGGACTGGCCACAGTGAGAATTTGGAGCTTGTGGACTAGCAATGGACAGCTGGACTCTCCAGGGGGACAGCTACTCCTTCCTGCGTAGTGCCCCCCGCACCTTTTCCCTTTGCCATCGTGACGGCACCCCCAACCACGTTGAAATATTCGACATTATCAACATCCCTTCTCAGCGCAGCGCCATCTCCGAGACCACTTGCCTGTGTGACATTTTCGGAGACGACTGTGAGTCGGCGTCTCTCTCAAGCAGCCCCGCTGTAGGGCCCTTTGTCCCTTCCCAGAGGGAGGTGGATGGGACGGCTGCTGCGTCACCTCTGTTGGACGAGCTGAACGATTCCTCTGGCTCTTACCACACAGCACAGGGCTCCAGTGAAGGCGAGGAAGGCTTTGAAGATTCGAGAGACAAGCTTTACAGTCCTCCACTGCAGAGGCTTCTGGAGGCCAAAGGGCTGAGCTCTAGTCATCCAGAAGTTTCTGAGGACAGCAGCGCAAATTCACAACCAAGAAGGCAATCACCAGCACCTCAGCTTAGCACAGCAAGCCCTTCTTTCCAAAATCCCAGCACTGGTGAGAGGAGACCTTCTCCTGAACATAACAGCCCCTGTATCTTCAGTCCAGAGAGAAGACTATCATCTTTGTCCTCCTCCTCAGCTGAAAAAAGGCCTTCATCGTCCTCACCTGATCCAAAACAAACGCTTTCAGAACCTGAACCAATAAGAACAACTCCTTCATTCAAAGACAGCAACAGCAGCCCGTCACATCAGTCTCTAACTCCAAGTCCCTCTCTTGAACCCAGAAACTGTATCAGCCAGTCGTGCTGTGAATCGGTGAACCCTCATTTTTTACCTGAGTTTGGAGTAGCACAAGACACACCTGAGCCAAAAGCTGCTAACTTAAATCAAAACAGCAGTCCAGCTGAGCTCCCATCCAAAGACTTTTCTCAGGATTTTACAGAATCAGCCTTTGAATTAAGAACCTCTCATTTATCCCCTTCACCTTCACCCACAGATTTATTATCTAATTTAAGAGAAACACCGGACTCCCCTGAGCTTAGTCATAGGTCCTCCTCCTCTGACACTCAGGCTTCATCTCCTTTCCCTGACCTAAGAGGGAGGATCTCTTTACCTGATCTCTTCAGCAGAGGCTCTACGCCTGAGATAAAAGATTCTCCCCGCACATCAGGTCCCTCTACTGCAGAAAGAGAAACAGCAGCTACTCCTGAAAGCCAAAGGTTATCAGTGGAAGCAGGCAGTTCTGTTTCCACTCCTGGCCCACGATACACCCCTCCCTCACCTGTCATTTCAAAAGCATCATCCCCTGAATTTGTGGAGGGTTCGGTCTCACCTGATTTCAGAAACACAGCTCCCTCACCTGGCTTGCTCAGCGCTGCCTCTCTGACCAGACCGGGGTCAACAACTCCCTCTCCTGAACGCTCACCAGAAATAAGACAGGCGACTTCCCCTGTGGTAAGTTATAGTTTATCTCCCTCACCTGCTTTTAGAGACAGCTGCTCTCCCATCGAGCACAGATATACTTCTCCCTCACCTGAAATCAGGATTACAGCATCCTCTCCTGAGGTTGGCAGGAAAGAGCAACCTGTATCAGCTTCTCCTCTGCTGGAGCCTCTCTTCGACACATCCCCATCAAGAAGCCTCACTTCCTCCCCTCACATCACAGGAATTTCTTACTCTGTTGTTCAACCCGAGGACAGGAGCAGTCCCCCATTTCCTGAACTCTCTCATCTCCCCGTCCCAGAGCCAGATAATACACCCATCCCCTCTGAAGAAAGGAGCCTCACCACAAGCAGAGACGATATAGCAGAGTCCATTGGCTGCTTCACAAGCTCTGCCCCAGAGACTGAAAAAACTCTGCTACATCATCCCAAGCACCAAACACCTTCACCTCAGCCAAATCATCAAACTCCCTCACCTGAACCAAGATTTCAAAGTCCTTCACCTCAGCACAAAAGTAGAGATCCATCACCTGCTGCCTCTCCGCACAGGTGTCAGCTATCACCAGCAACCCTCTCTGCAGACTGCAACCCTCCCCTTGGATTAAATACCCTTTTGAGTGATAGGGACTCTTCTTCAGCAGTTATCGCAGAAACACAGTCTCCCACATATTTGAGAAAAGAGAGTGTGCCACCCTCATTTGAGACAGTAACAAGGGACAAATCTCCACCTTTGGTTGCTGAAATCAAAGGCAGTTCACCAGCTCCTCTGCCTTTACCTCCTTTACCTATTTTACCAGAGGGAAAGTTAGATTGCCCTCTAAAACTGCAAAGGGAAGAGAGAGAAGAAACACCAGAGGAAGTAAATATAAAGGATAAATCAGGCGCAGCTTCTTCCCCTCAGGAAAAAACAGATATTCATCCCCTCTTTTTTCAGAGAGAAGACACTGATAATAATCTCCCTTCTGAAATCAACTGTCCTTCTCCTAATCTTCTAGTTCCCAAGAAGAGAAGTCCAAACCTCTCACCTGTTCACGGGGTTAAATCAAATTCACCTGCGCAGCCTCTGTTTGCTGCTCATTCCCCAACTTCTGACAGTAGCAGCTCTTTAAAATCTACATCTGAGACCTCGGGAGGACAGCTGTTAACCAAAGTTAGGCCTGAAAACAGAGAGAGGTTCACAGAGGACATGTCCCATCATGCAAACAGAAGGCGGACCCCCTCTCCGCCACTCACCAGGTTTACACCTGTCCACATCATCGCTCCTGAGAAACCATACAGACAGTGGCAGAACAGAAGCCGCAGTCCCACTCATGTTGGCGCATCCTCACCTAGAGGCAATTTAAAGAAGGCGGTGACAAATAGGGAAAGCCCCGACAATAATAGCCAGGCCCACTGGGTCAGCCCAGGAAGGCAATTGGGAATGGAAAGGGGAATGCCACTGGAGCAGGAGAGGCAGAGAGGCAGAGAGAGGCAAAAGGATAGGGAGATGGAAAGAAATAGGAAGAGGGAGGAGCAGGTTCCTGAAACGGAAGAGGAGGGGTCGCAGGGGGACACCAGTTACAGAGGGGAACAGGTTGAGCTGTCATTCAGTGCCAGGAATAGAAAAGGACCTGCGAGTCGCGGTGCAGCTCCCACAAGCAGAGAGACCCGACAAGGGTTGCCAACAGCGCATTCCTATTCGGAGAGCTCGTCTGCCACAAGACAGCTACAGCAACAACAGAGTGTTCATAGACTCGCTTCACAACAAGCCACCAGGGGTTGTGCTGCCAGCAGACGACCTCAACCTCCTGCACCCCGAACAAAGAGCAGTGCTCCCGGACATGCGGCCTCATACAGGCCCGGCCGAAGTTCCAGCTCCAGCATGGGGAGTGAACTTGATGAGGCAGACGATGAGGTGAAGTGGTTTACAGATGTGGCTTTCCGCAGCCTGTCAAGCCCTGATATAGATTACCTTGACATGTACAACTCAAGCCACCACTCATCCGCAAACATCTCCCAGCCATCTACCCAGGAGAGCCCGGCAGGGATCGGCACTGCCTGGCAAGCCTATGCTGACTTCAGAGGTTCTGTGCCAAAGTTGGACCATGATGAACTCTCCTCCCAGCAACCATCTGCATACTTCTCAGATGGCTTAGATCCATCTAGGCGCTATGAACTGGGCAGCTTTGAATGCGTAGATGTGGCTGTGGAAAGGGAGGACTCCAGGAAGCTGAGGAGAGGAGTCCCAAAGAGACAGATCCAGCTGAAAAAGAGGAATGATGCTGATGGGAAGCAAGACGGAAGCAGTGGAAATAGCAGTCCTGGGCTAGCAAGCATGGTGGAAAGCTACTCCCAGGCAAGTCAATCGAGAGGGACGTTTGTGAGGCAACAGAGTACACCAGCAGCAATGCACGAGCACTACCCCTCTGACCACAGCCCTGAGCCCCATCTTCCCAATGTCAGAAAATCCCAACTCCAGAAATCTGCTTCTATGGATGAAACATGCACGAAAACTCAGATGGCTTCTTGCCTGATCAAGAATGTGTTGTCCAAAAAGATGCAAAGTGCTGATAAACAACCTGATGAACAAGCAGGCGAAGGATTGAGCCCCACATTTGAGAAGAGCAGTCCACCAGCTGAGAGTCAAGTGGCACCACTTAAAGAATCACCAAGACCAGACATACATGACCTAAGTTCCAGTTTTCAATCGGATTATAGCCTTTCATCGGAGAGTATTCCCATGAGAGGGGAACCAAGCGCCAAGGATGAAGCTAAACCACCCAGAAGCTTTGGTGTGAGACCTAGTAACAGGCCGAGCTCATCCAGCAGCTGCAGGAGTGTTACCTTTTCCCTTACTGACAGTGAAGAGGCCGATTCTCAAAGCAGGAATGCAGTGCTGTCGCGATCTGAAATGCGATCAGAACTGAAGGTGCCATTCGATAGTAAGCAGCGCAGAAGTGGAGAACAACAAGCAGACTACAGCAAAACATACAAAAGGGAGGGTGACGACTCAGCAAATGCCACAGAAACTCCTTCTGCCGACGCAGCCCACAGCGCACAGTTCAGACCAACAATGAGAGGGGGCGTGTGTGAAAGCCGGGAGGAACCGAAACAGTTGCAACAGGGTGACAACGGCGCCTTCATGTCTAAAACGCAAGAGATCAAACTGAAAGCTGTGGGGAAAAAGAAAGCCTCTTTAAATGTGTGTCTTACACCTGAAGCAGAAAGCAAATCTGAGAGTACTTCACCAGATATATTTTTTAGACAAAACATGGATGAGAAAACAGAAGAAGAAGACGGAGACGAGAACAATAAAGCAAAAGGCCCGCTTCACAAAGTTAGAGATGTGAGGCGGCTCGTGAAGAATACTTATAATCTGTCCTTTAAAGCATCTAGTGCTGAAGAAAGTGTAGAAACTGCTGATGAAAAACATAAAGAAGAGGCCATAGCAGCAAAGGAGATGGATTTAAGACAAGGGATAAGGAGGGAGGAGAGGAGGGAGGAAAGAGCAGAGGAGTTCATGGCGGAGAGGACGGAGGAAGAGAAGGAGGAGGCAAAAGACTCAAAAATGTTAACCCCATCTCCACCACCTCACAGCAAAGGAAAGCCTCTGTCTGGTCCACAGCCAATCCAAATAGAATACAAAGCTGTTTGCTTGAAAGAAGACAAGAATAAAACATCGCGTGTCAAAAAAGACTCAGAGAACCTAGGTGACAAATCCCAGGTTTTTTCAAAGCCCATCACCGATGTGAGCAGAGAATTGCAGTCTTTGAATGCACCAAACAACACAGCGTCAGATACTGAAATATCCAGACCATGTGAGCCTGGTGTAAACATTACAGCAGAACCACGAGAGACGCTGCCAGAAATCCACAAAGTTCCAGACAGTGAGGATAAACCTGCTGCTGTAAGAACAGACAGGAAGCATCACATGCTTGGAAACCTCCCTAAAATGCCCAGTAAGGAAAGAGAGGTGTCCACTGCTGTAGTGTTAATCAGGGAAGGACCGAGCAAGACCAGGACATCTGCATCTCCCGCCCAGGAGATGGAGATCCAAACCCCAATCCTAGCAAGGCCTGCTTCAATTTCACCTAAGCCCACTACCCCTGGTAGTGCCCCTGCTACTAGTGGCCACTCTGTGTCCATGTTATTAAAGGAGAAAGGCTACCAAGCTGACATTGGAGCAGTTGTGGGTGACAGCCAGAATGTATCTGGAGTTAAAGGAGTTCCCCGCAAGCATGTGAACTCTCTGGAGATCCCCCTTCAGACCGTTGCTCCTTCTGACGGAGGTTGGAATGAGTCTCATAGAGAGAGGACATTCTCCTCCTCATCTACCACTTCCGTCCCCTCAGCAGTGTCTGACAGCACAGATGCAACCACAAAAACCAGGGAAGACGAGGGAGGTAGCATAAATCCTGCAGAAAAAGACACTGCAAAACTAAGGAGTTTTTCTCAGGAACAAGACCCACTCCCTACCAAGCAGAGGGACGTGTCAGATTTTGAAGCTGTGAAGAGATTAGATCCCACTTTCCCCCCGCGGTCACCTGCAATAAGGAGATTCAAACCACAGCCGATTCAGGTGAAATCAATGTCTAAAGAACCACAGAAAAAAGACATTCCCACAAGCTCTACTGGAAGCTCTACTGGAAACTCTAGTGGAAACAGCAGGCCTCAAATCATTGAAGTTAAATCCATAGCTAAAAATTCCCAAAAGCCAGTCGTGCCTCCAAAGCCGAACTGCAAATTTAAACCTGCAGATTTTGGTGTGACATCAAATGAAGCACATAGATCGTCGGCAGCAACATCGACTGCAAAGTCACAAAGTGACGAGAGGACTCAGACGATTGTAGTGAGCTCGCCAACAATCTACAGGAAGATTTCCACTGACTCCACAGCAACATCTAATTATTCAAGAAAACTAGCCGTGTCAGCGGTGTCCAGCCTCAAACCTCCGCCCAGCAAAACAACTTCAACTGCCAGCTCCAGTCTCTCAAACCAGTCAGCAGAACCTCCAGACTCAGAGGCTACTTGTGACAGAGGGCAGATGCAGCAACCAGCTGCCTCTCCTCAGACTGCCAGATGTGCACAAAAAGCTTTAACCTCAGTTCCAACATCAACCACCAGCTCAAGTGTAACCTCAGCTGCAGGTTCGGTTTCTGACCCGATTGCAAGCCAAACTACCGCACCCGCCTCAGCAGGAGTCAGCAAGCCAAGCCAGCCAAGCCAGCCGGCTGTTATGGATCGCGACAGCCAGCTGCAGTATCCCAGGGCAGCAAACCTTCATCAACAACAAACTGTGCCACTGACTTCAAACAATACAACACAGCCCACTGCTGTTTCCACAACACAACTGCCAAGATATACGCACCAGCCATGCCACAGATCTCTCTCCAGTGAGCGCTCACAGAGGACCGACGACCTGCATTTTTATGCCTCTGATGACCCTCCAAGCTATGATGAACGAGAGAGCTTCAGTCCACTGACGCTCCCGGATTTGACACCCTTGAGATCAAATCGCTTTCAACCCTCCTCCCGTCCTCCTGCCTGCCCCTGCACAGCTGGTTGCCCCACTCACATTGGTCTCCACCCTCCTCACCATCACCGAAGTCCCCATAACCTCACCCCACCGGCCCCCACGCATTCTCCGGGCCAGGCTCTACCATACGCAGTGGCACAGCCTCCTCTTCGGCCCCACCAGTGCAGACCCGATGCTCAGCCAATGAGCTACCAGCCAGGCTCTCCCAAATCAAACCCTTTTGGTCCAAGCCAGCAGCCAACAATATACCAGCCTCTCCACCAGCCTGCTCCCTGCGCTCCTCACCCCTCACTCATGCAGGCCTGCTCTGTGGACCGCTCGTTGCCCCCACCCCAGCACATTGACCCTCGACGGCCTCCTGTGCACAGATCCCCCCACCAGCAGCCACCGGGGCTGATAACTGGGGCTCCTTACAGCGATCCCAGCCACAACCACTCCCCTGGCCTTCCCTCTATGGATCCTCAGTTTCTATGTGGCACTCAAAGCATGGCAGGGCCTTCCTATGGCTCTGAATACGGGGGTGACAGCTCCAGTTTGTACTCAGAAAGCAGCTATGGGCAGACGCCTCGCAGAGTGCTCCTGGATCCTGAAACAGGGAAGTACTTTTATATTGAGGTGCCTGTTCAGCCTCTGAGGAAGATGCTGTTTGACCCAGAGACTGGCCAATATGTGGAAGTGCTCATCCCACAGCAAACAATATCACATTCAGGCCTGTATCCGCCCTCCGCAGCCCCCTACCCACCCCTCCCTAACCCCAGCATGTACGCCCCTGCTCCACAGTACATGCCCTATGCAGCTCCTGCTCCCCCAGCCCAGCCCCAGCCACCCCGGTACCCCGAAGCATCAGCTGCAGCAACAATGCACCCAAGCGGCTCCGGGGTCGGCTACAGAAATCCCTCTGGTCAGGGTTCAAAGCCCGAGCCTCAGAATCATCCCTCAGTGGACCACAGCTACCTGGAGAGCATGTATTATGTCCCTACAGGGATGAATACAAGCCCCAATCCCACCCCACCAGACTATTACCACAAACATCCCCCCAACTTACCCCCAACAGGGGGGAAAAGGTCCTGAAATAGAGGGTAGAGGCCGACTTCCTGGAGCCTGTTAGGTTTAAAATACACAATGTATAAATGGAGTGTCCAATGTTAGCCTGTAATGTTTTCACATTGCAACTGAAGACAGCAAGTCTTTGGTTGTTTTATTTTTTATTTGCTGCTATGTGCTATGCCAAATAGATGACTCTTGGGTATTCAAAATGCAAACAAGAAGGCCTTGTGTTTGAGGCGCTCTTTAAAAGTACTAACAAAAATGTGTATGTAGGATAATCAGGTCGTACTCTAAAGTCACTAGTAATGTGCAGACACTTTAAATCCATAAGTTTATCGATAAATTGAGGTGTGTATTTTCTCTACAAATATCTCGAAAAACAAAACAAACTTGGAAATAGTGTTTTAAAAGAACCTCATATTTATTTTATGATTGTGTTTCTCTTAATTTGATTAAGTTGGTGCACACGATGGCTGTAAAACAACACATCAATGCCAATAAAATGTCTCATACAAAATTTTCTTTTCTTTCTTTCTTTGTATTTTTTGTTCTGATGCAATACTTTAGCCTTTATCTTGAAGCTGTTTTAAAATACTGGAAATCTTTGGTCATGCAACCTTTAATTTCGCGCATCGTAGCAATCTGATTCACAGGTTATTTCCTGATATCAGTAGCTTCGTTTTAAAGTGCTTTGTTTTAGGATGAAACATAAAAAAATATAGACTTATTTAAAATATATTTTGATAGTTCATAGTCTAAAAAACAATTAAAGAGATCCAAAAAACACAGAAACTTTGGACACCACTTAAGCTCATAAAATACAACAGATTATATAAACCTTTATATATGATAGTGATCCATTAATGTGTTCATTTGGATTAAGAAGGTCTTATAGTGTGTAAATTTTTTAAACAAATTATTAACTCACTATGATTTTTGGTAAGTCGTAGAAAACAAAAAAATGTACCCAGTCTGAATTTGTAAGATCACACTGTGACCACTGGGGGGCGCCACAGACCACTACAGCTTTACAGACTCTTTCTCACATCCTGAAGGTATGTGAACATCTACTAACCTTTTGTGAGAGGGCCAGGCGAGACACTGAGACTTTCATTGGATGATCTGTTGGTGCTACATGGTCAACACTGTGGCCTCAGAGCAAAAAAGGGTCCACAGAGAGAGGCATAGTCTCCCTTTACTTGTGTGTTTCTCTACCATGCTTTCTCTCACATGCATGTTAGATTTACTGGTGATTCTAAATTGGCTGTAGATGTGGATGTGAGTGTGAATGGCTGTCTGTATCTCTGTTCTAGCCCTGAAATACACTGACAGTCAGTCCAGGTGGTACTCTAGCCCTCTGACAGGTGCAGACACTCAATCATTTGAGCTACAGATATGCTCTAATGACTGAGAAAAATACCTGTTTATCCTAAGACTGCGTGCATTCACATCTAGAGGGTGACTGACTTAAATAAGATTGGCTTAATTCCTCCCACGGATGTCACTAAGGAAGACAATGAAGATGTATAACTCAGAAAGAGAGTGTCTACAAAATCCATGAGTAAGAGCTGCACAGCGAATCTTTACTGTTCACAGCAAATAAATTACGTGCCAGTCTGCATTCTTATGACTTCCTCTTTTATGAACTAGTCACTGAAATGTCATACATCTAAGTTTATTGCCATGATTCCACACTACCACAACCTGGATAACTATTAAAGACACACCTTGGGAACACACACTCATCTATGTAAACCTCCGGACGCGCCTCGTACAAAATGACTTCCAGACAAACACAAATACTTCCACCTACATTTGGTTACATAAAATCCAAGGTTTGCAACATTTTTTCTTTTTGTTGGATGTATCAAATATTACGCAAAATCAAGACCGCTTATGGTATCGGTGAGACGGCCAGTGGTCGGGACATTTAATAAAGTGATAATGCATTTTATAAATTCACTAATATTTTAGGTTGTTAATGATCTTTTAACATTAATCAGCTTTTTCCAGACACGTCCTCCACGTTGTGTTTGACTGAGGTGAATTCCAATCGTGGGTACACACAAAACAGACACCATGACATCATTATTAGTGCTCTGGGTTCTTTCCATTGTGTCTGTTATTGTTATGGTTCTGTGGGCACTTTTGTAGCCCACAGTGTGTCGACACATGCAGAGATATACACATACACACACGCACAAACTGTTGGAGTTCCATCATCCTCACCCCACCCAAGAACCACCTACATTGTCTCTTTGATGTAGACCTACCGGAGGTCACTGATTGACCACTGGAAAAGTCCTCTCTGCAGGGCCTAATATGAAGAATGTTTAAAAGAGTGGGTGGCATGGAGGCTTGGTCAGCCTGATAAGAGATAGAGGTTTAGGTGATGACACGTGAAGTCTTTGGGAATAAATTGTGCCGTGTGCTGACATTTTCCACAAAGTGCCCCCTGAATGTTCAGTCACTGATATTAGTGGATGTCAGCAGCCTCCAAGAATTGATTAACAGTGGCTAATAGTATATCTGAGTCATGACACAATAAAATGGAGCGGTTCTTGGCCATGACTGTGTGTGTGTGTGTGAAATGTATCAATCAAGAAGGAGAAATGAATGTCTAATCCAGTTGCATCAGATGTCTGCCCTTACCTGAGGTTTCTCCCTATTAAAAATACATTTTTCCTTCCCACTGTCACCAAGTGCTTGCTCACACTTGGTTGTTTGATTGTTGTGTTTTTCTCTGTAGGGTCTCTTCCTTACAGTATAAAGCCCCCTGAGGCTTTGGTGATATACGAATAAAATTGAAAATAACGGAACTGCATTGACCTGAATTAACCCGTGTCAGAAGAGAAGGCAGTCTTATCTGAGAACTATGAGTCATTTATATAATTTGCATAGTTATAAATGAACAAGTAAGGTAATCAAGTATTTTTAGATTAAAAGAGAAGACGTTTAAAATCCACTGATGATTTTATATGTGACTACTGTTATTAAACCCTTTACGGATTTCTGACCTACTGGAGGAAGCTCAACCCCAGCACCGTGAACCGCTGCGATGTGCCTGCTTCACGTACGCACACTTTCATCCGTGAGAAGCCACAACGTGTCAAAAGATGTTTCATCCTTTTGATGTCTGCTTACAACACCAATTTTTCCATTTGCTCTGCGGAATCTTGCTGCGTGACACCAAAAACTTTGTTTTTATTAATCCTGAAAAAGGACAAGAAACAAGGTGAGGGAAAGTCACATCCCTATGGTCGTCTTACCTGTATGCCCATAAAAGGCTGTTCCTGTAGGAAGTGGGCGCGGTTACAACTATGCAAGCACGTGTGATCTTTGACGGTGAGAAAATGAGGGAAGATAAGAAAAGGGAGGGCGAGAAGCTGACAAACACTTAAAACCTCACCCTCCAGCATTAACCAAGTAGCCTAGCAACCACACAACTAATAATGGATGGGTGTTGCAAGTCGCCCACTTGTCTGTGCGTGTCAGACAGACCACCTTCTCTCCACCAGGTGGTGTCCCTACCTGTCTGTTTATGTCACATCCTGTGGTTGCTTCAGCCACAGCCTCAGTGATCGTGAGGCAGGCTGAGTCATCTTGTACAGTAACCGCTGCATCTGATTTGGGCAAGCTTACACTGAGCTACAACAGCTACTTATGATGGACTATGACCAAAAAAGAAAAAGTACTATGTTTTCATTCATAGTGGAAATCATTACTGTAGACTAGTCTAGTCTCTCTCTCTCTCTCTTTTTAATCCCCGGACCCCTCATGTCTAGAGAGGAAAGTGTTGTTGAAAGTATGAGTCTATCCTTGTCTCCATGGCTGAAACACACATACGCATACATACACACAAACACACTTGCAGGATCTAGTGTTGAGGATGAGGTAGCCAGAAGATGATGTCATGGCCTGATCACTTTACCCGTCCTCTCCCTCCTCTTTCTCCAAGGACCTGGATGGCAGATCAATGAGGAATGGAAGGAATGAGAAAAGAGGCACTGAGTGAATGTGTGTGTGTGTGTGTGTGTGTGTGTGTGTGTGTGTGTGTGTGTGTGTGTGTGTGTGTGTGTGTGTGTGTGTGTGTGTGTGTGTGTGTGTGTGTGTGTTTAAGTGCTTGGTGAGAACAAGAGGCACATGAGTTATAGGCAGGAATGGGCTCTTTGCTGCCTCCATTCTGAATCACTCAGGGCTGATGACATGTCTAAATTCTTATTGATACCATGCCATCTCAGCTATTTGCTCCTTAGAGCTTCACACAGGGGGATGGACATCCCACGTGGTCTGACACCATCTGCAGAGAGCTCTGCTAAACATTAATGTTGGGGGAACTCCTTCACTGTGGGGTCATCTGAGTGGATCAGTGGATTCTTTGAGTATGAAGTAAAAAGAATGAGTCAAAAAAAAGGTGGCCTGGCCTCGCAGACTGTGGGCATTAGACATTTAATAATATAAGTATCAGACATTAAAGCTGCAGCCATTAACACTAATACATCAGTTAAAGAAATATTTATGTTTCACTGCTCTCACTTAGGAACTTGTTGCTCCACTGGTATGTCATCATGGGCAAGGAATCTCAAACAAGGTCATCATAATAGTCTAGCAAGGATTTCCAAGTTGGATTTGGAGAAGACAGGAAGTCTATAATCCATGGCTAAAGGCCCAACAAATGAATTTCCTCTAAAAACAAATGAACAAAGCGCCTATGTGCAGATGGGGACCATCTGTGTCATTAAAAACAAATATACCGGTTTTATTAATCCCTCTTACTAACCAGAAACACTGCCATGACTGTTAAGCACAATAGACTAAAGGGAACTGTGTATCGTTATCAGAGTTAATTTCACTTTGGCATCAAGCCGCTGGGATGGAGATATGCGGGAGTAGCAAACGTAAGAGTTAAGAAAAAAATTTTCCATGCACCTACAAAGGCAAAGAGATGAACGCAACACTTGCACTTTGCCCTCTTTGTCATATTTAATAATCATTGAGTAAATAGGTGAAAGGTAACAGGTTGCAGTGGCAACTAAATATAAACATATCAAAGCCAATAAAGCAATAGGTATAGTTAAGGCTGGGTCGAGTTATCCAACCCTTTCTATTGCTACTTTAGGCCCAGACTGCAGAGGGGATCTCCTGTGATGATCTCCGTCTCCCCTCCATTCTCCTCACTTTCTCTCCACGGGCTTTAATTTGCACATATGTCTCCTGTAGTTTGTTGTTTGACATCTGTCTGTGCCGTTCCCTTCATCATTTTCCCTTCACTCCATAACCAGCGGCAGCTGATGGCTGTTTGCCACAAGCCTGTCAAAGGTCTCTTCCTGTTAAAAAATTTTTGGTTTTATTTTTGGTTTTCTAGCTTCCAGCTTTGTAAGGTTTTTATATTATATAAAGCGATTAAACGTCACCATTGATCAAGTAGTATTTTGATGAATTTGTTTGATTTTTAATCATGATTTCGAAGCTTGACTGAAACATCCGAATGTTGTAGCCTCTTTTTTTTTTTTTTTTGGTATTTTGAAGTAAAAGAGAAAAAGTGGGGCTCAATAAGGGCTCAAAATTACAACTGCCAGTGAAGTAGCAGTGCCCTCCAATGGGATGAATGCAGTGTAAAGTAGGCCCTCAAGTTTTCCCCACGAAGTACATATGTGACCTTAAAAACTGTTTACGTTTAACATGAGCAACAAAGCTTTTTTTTGTAATTATAAAGATTACATCTGGACTGATGATAACACTGAGAAGACAAGCAGAATAAGCGGTAAACAGGATCAGCAGGAGATCCAACTTACTGCACTGATTGGATAAACTGCCAAGCAAACTGCCCCCAGATTGTTCGTGGTAAGTGTCAGAGAGGTGCTATGTATCGTGTTCCAGCTAATGTTTTTTTTTTTTCCATCCAGTGTTTTATTTTATTTGGGCCACACATTAGCAGATTGCCAAGAAAATCCAAAGCATGCTTTTTTAAAAATATTTTCATAAGTTTTCCTGAGATTAACAGTGATTTTCTCTAGAATCAAATAAGGCTGAATGTGAAACTTGTCATATCAGGATATGAGGTCAGACACGTGTTACGCTGCTAAGCTGATGGGTGGAGGTACAGTGAGATAACAGATAAACGAGCTCTGTGTCGCACAGCTTTGCATTTTTCGCATATAACTGAAAGGACATACAAACATGCAGGTATGTATTGGAAAATTTTACACAACTTCAGGTGGGTGTACCCAGTGTTGAAAAGAAAATGCAGCCTGACGCTTTAGTGACAAACAATAGATAGGTTTCATGGCTTTTGATCTCCAACAAAAGGAGAAGCAGCGGTGAAAATGATACATTCTTAGCACTTCTTTTTCTCACTCATTGTTACAGCATGCTGCTGTTGCGCATATTCTCATCACAGTTGGTGTATTACGCCACTTGAATACCTCAGAGTCATTGTTAAAGGTATTTTAAACACCTTCGTTCTTTTGACATGTCAAAATTTGTGCTGTAAAAAAAGCCTTTGCTCTTTATTTTTCAAGGTTTTTAATTCAATTACATTTTATTTATATAGCGCCAATTCATAGCAATCCTATCAATTACACAACCGGCTTTGACCAAACATTTGGTGACAGTAAGAAAGAAAAACTCCCTTTTAACTCCTGACTTAGCTCACCTGTGTTATGTAATGTATTCCATCTCCTTGATTAACTTGTGTGTATTTAAGCCCCTCTTTTTCCTCATTCCTCAATGCTGTGTGTTCTGCCTGGTCAGTGTTTCCCAGTTAGCATTCTCCAGTACGTGCCTGGTTTAAGTTCTGTGTATTCTTGCAAGTTCAGCAATAAAGCTGCTGCTGGGTCCTGCAGAAACTTTTCCTGCCACACACAGTGTAGATGGCAGTCAGTTTTTAGTGCAAATCCAGTGATAATTTTAGAATTTATTAGGCTTTAAAAAATACATATGTCTAAGAAGAAATCAAATACATGAAAAGAAAGTTGATGTCCAAACCAGTGTGTTTTTAAAAACTTAAAACGGTACATATTTGTAGTTTTTACCAGTGTCCATGTTCAAAACCAAGATAGGATAAACACATAGTAATACCATGCTGGGACACAGGAAACGACCGCAGCCCTGTGAGATAAAGTGTGCCCACAGCAGTTAGCCACAACATTAAAAACACTGACAGGTCACCATCTTGTTAAAGTGCTGGAAAAGCTGATTTCGCCCAGGCATGTTACATGGATTTTTTAAAATGGGGTGGCACAGCCAGGGACCAACAGCCACTGGTGATGTCAGGGAGGACTCACTGGAAATCAGAAAAGTCTGAAATTAGAAATAAATATCACTAAAAGCAGCAGATGTGGAGAGACAATGCACCTTCCAAATATTTTTAGGCCCTGTGACAGTAGAGTTATACCTCTGTGTTAAATCTGTGCCACAGGCCATAAGCACAAACCCTTCTGAAACCCAACACCGTCACCTACACCATGGCCTGACATGCACCTCCCTAGAAAAATAACTACATGTTGCCATCGACGCAGCCCACACAGGTATAAATGTTGGCGAAGGCATCAGCCACTTGCATGGGCTACATTGTAATCTCTAAATAGATTCACCGCAGAAGCATAATTTAGAAGTAACTATATGACAGCAGCAATGAAACGCAACATTCAGCAACGAGGTGATGGAGTTAACACAATGCAGTCTGGTTACAAATGTAAGACTGTTATCCTGTTGAGAAGTGAAGAACAATGCCTCACACATCTTTGTTTCAAGTTCTTTATTGAAAAGAAAACATGTTAGGAATAATATAATTAGAATAAAGTAAAGCTTTCAGAGTACAATATTATATTATTTAACATTATATAGTTATATTTGTATTGATTGCACTGAGAGGGATGCCCCAGTCAAAAACAGCTTGCTAATAGCACTCCCCAACCACAGTAGCTTTCTCTACCGAACCTCAGGACCCTGCAGCATTGCAAAAACTCCTCAGGAACAGTCAATGGAACAAAGACACCACCTGGTCTCCAAACGTCCCAGATGGAAAGGACCTCTACACAGGTTCCATGCCAACACCACTTGTAGTAATCTGCTTCATAAGTGATAATGCACAATAGTCTGAAAGATAAAAGAAAAACAGCAGAAAGGAAAAAACAAGATATGTATGAGTGACTGTAGCGCAGCGAGTCATGCAGGGTGGAAACAAGCAGAGAAGGCCTTCTATTGTTGCAGAGAGAAAAGAAACTCTCACACAGTGACATTCCATCCTACCAGTGTGGTCACAATGGGAGCGTGATAAGCTTCATCTGAAGAGATCTCAAAGACTCTGTTGTGAGCCATATCAAAAAAATCTCCCCCTTTGAATACCTCTGTGGTGTGTATGCAGACGGCAGCTTACAGATTTGATGATGGTGATGAATGTGTTCAGTGTTGGCTGTTTGATCTGATCCTTCGGGAGGGCACCTTTGGGATGTGCCATTGTTCTTCTGTCAGTACCAAGAAGCAACTGCATGAAGCAGGTGTAGTTTTCCATCTACATTTAGCACCTGAATGAAACACTAACATCACAGTCTCTCATTTCACGTCACTTGCTGCGGTCTCTGCTGGCTGGCTGTCTCCTATTCCCCACCCACAGCATCCATTCCACAGTATCAGTGCGTTCGAACACAGAATCGGAGTTTGGATGGAAACCATGGCAATGACTTGTTACCATTGCAGTGACTCGTCACCACAGTGGCCACAGCTCTGGGCTCAGCTCCTGTAGGCTGCTGCAGAACCACAGCGTTTTCCTCCACTGCTCTCTAAAAAAAATGCAACCCTCTGTGGGCTTCAGAGCTTTTTATTGCTCCAAAGCTAAAACCATGCACTTTGCTTTGTTACGAAATGGTTCTCTTACCCCTTTTCTCTCTCACATTTATACTATAGTTAGTCTAAACAACAGTTGAAAATTGAATCTGGAAGTATTTATTTTGGATATATATTTAACTTATGACCGCCAGCCTGGAACATGCCAGCCATGCTAACTAGCTGCGGCAGGGCTATATTTACTGAGGGATGGGCATCCATCATAGCGGTGCAAATGCACAGACATCCAGAGAGCAAGGAAGGGAAAGTGTGGCCCATCAGTCACCACAGTCCAATCTAAGGGTTTGTCTATTTAAAACTCAAACACAATTTGACCACAACAGTGCCACAGGTCACGCTGTGCTATCGGACCCACAGCACAGTGTTAAACATCTGCATCCTTACAACATGCCACCTAGTATGCACAAATGCATTGGAGTTGTAGGCATTGCCCCTAAAATTCTCCCCAGACTAAGCAAAGCCATATTGTGGGTGGTACAAGTTGGCATATTTAATGTCATAATTCTTATTTGTCTTTCCATGATTTCATGTTTTAAGTCATTTATGCATAAATCTCCTAATTAAGGGAGAAATTAATGAAGGCACATGTGCAGGAGGGCCGCAAAGTAGTTTGCAGAGCTCGTACTGAAAGAGCAACACTGTGAATGTCTTGTCTCCTAAAGGCTACAGTAATGTGATTTTATGCATTACTGCTTTTACTCACTATTTATTTTATCAAACTAAATCTGTGACATTAATGTGCAATCCAATATCTTTTATGGTAACAGACTTTCCTCTGAATTTGCACAATGCATTAGGCAAGAGCGTCCATGATTTATATCTTCACAATTAGCATTTGCATTGTTTTAAAAAAAAGTCTCTACAAGTCCTGGAAGGTGTCTTCACCTCTCAGGAACACAAAATCAGACTTGCTGCACATGCATCAGAGCAGAAAGCTCCAGTCCAGTCTGAAAAAAGCTGATGGACACCTGAGCTTTCTGCCCTGGCACAGTGCACCTGAATGACATCACCTAAAAGCGCGGATGAAATAGCACATCAACTGTCAAACACAAACAGGACTGCAGCTGCAAATAGACAGCTAGACAGATAGGCAGGCGCGCTGCCTGCAATGATGGTGTTAAAGCAGACAGACAGACAGACAAGGTCAGAGAGTGGCTAACAGATAGGCATGCTGTGTCACCGCTCAAGAGTTTTTGTGCACACATCATGCAGGTTTTTTGGTGTTTTTTTTCCTTTACATTACAATTATCATTACAAGCATTAACTTTAATATACAGAAAGATGATATATTTCTGATTCTGAGTCAAATTTTATCATTTGACTCAGAATCAGAATCATTTGATTAGCTGACCACTAAACAGCCCCAGGGGAACAATTTGGGCTCCAGCACCCTGTTTAACAATTGTAAATTTGAACTACCGTTGACACTGGTTGTCATCCATCCCACATAGATTTCCCTCGAATAACCTGGTAATTAAATCACATTAATAGTAAACCTATGACACCCCAGTCACAAGTTTCCTGCTGCCCTACGCGTGGGCATGCATGTGTGCTTACTCAGGCAGCACAATGCATAGATTGCATGACATGCCCTGCAGGACTAGGCTGGCATCTCCAGCAAGGCGGCCAAGTCGTTAGCACGTTGGAGAAGAAACCATCCATGTAGGGACATTTGTCTGTGAGCTCAGAAACACTGAAACCCAAGAAGCCTCTCGAATCAGCCCCAACTGACTAGCTTTGAGGTATTAATAACACACAACCATATACACCCTTGCATCCACCTACTGATCAACACTGATAGCAAGGAAAGTTTTTTGCTGTCAGTTCAAGAAGAATCATTTTCTCATCAAAGTCCTTATATAGAACATTAAATAGCATGTGTATTTCTGGGGAAAAAATACCCTCCTACTGAAGACCAAACATGAGGTTCGTGTTAACGTTGGGGTCAAGTCTAGGTCGTGATCAGTGGGGGGTGTACGTGTTCAGTTTAATGACATCATGTCATCCCCCGATCCTGTGGATGCACAAGCCTCCTACATGGTGAGGTCATGGTGATCTGTAGATCCCCGTCATGTAGGCGGGGGTCGGGTGCTAAATACAGAGTAAGGGTGGGTAGGGGTGGTGGTGTGGGGATTCTGGCTATGAAAACACAGTGCACTGTATAGCTACTATGTTTGGTTTCCCTATCTCGACTTCTTTAATCTTTAGAGTCTCTCGCCACACCTGCACGCATTGTTTGGAAGCTGCAGGTTGCTAGGCTGCAGAGATCTTAAAAATAAAAAGGTCTTAAAAAGGTGGACCTATCGTAAAAACCTAAAACTGTTGTGGAGTAAACCGGACTCTAAGCCGCCACATTCGGCAAGCCCTGTGTTTTATAACCTCTGGGCTCTGAACAGGCTCCCCAGATACAGTGGCTCAGATGCAGCGGTGCAATAAATTGTGAATCTGTTGACTGTTGTAAACGGTGACGTGTGTTTTTGTTGGTATCGATGGTGCTGCACGTTTAAGAAACCGAAAATTCAGGGGAAAAACAAAACCCAGCAGGTAAAAGGGAGAAAAGTAAAAGTGGATGTAGTGACCACTAAACAAAGTCTCCTGTAATAAACTGTTAAGCAGGTTGCTGTGTCTCTCCTGTTGTTTTGGAAAAGTAATTAAGCTCTTCTTTGGAAAAGTACCACAAGGAGACTCCTGGAAGACGGGGGAAGCCTATACTGCATTCCTGAGTCGCGAAATTACCTGATGATGTCACGGCAGGTTCATAGGTTGCGCTCGTGTACATGCCCAGACAGACACCGGTTTCAACACTTCCCTACACACCTTCTCCAGGAGAGAACATTTTATTCTCTCTACTTGAGTATTGTAACAGCTTTGTTTCCCAAGATGCATTACTGCAGCAGTTGACATCATTAGGTTACCGGTAAACCTTAACTGTGGTCAATCCATCGGTTTGGTCTAGACTGAAATAAGCCATCAGCTATTAGATGGAGTGTAACATGTAACGTTCATGCTGTCCTCTGGATTCATATTCAAATCTTTTTGTGATTTTTTTTTTCTTGTGATTTCTCTTTAACATTACATTCATGCACATTTCAGCAGACCTCTCCTCTGATCTTGAAGGGATTTTGAGTTTTGGATGTCTTTCTAAATTATGTGTTCACAGATAAACCTCCACCAACATAAAGAAAAACTTTATGGATGGTTCCCACCAGGTAATATGGTAAAACAAGTTCCACAGGACAATAATCCAATAATCTCTAAATAATGAATAAGAGTTTCTGATGGAGTTCGCCAAACCTCTTCTATTTTCCCACGCAGACTATTTACATGCATGCAGCCTAGAAACCTTCCAGTTCTGAAAACCTGAAATCTTGCCCACATATAAAGGTCTTTTTTGAGTTGATCCCATTCTGATCCTGTCTAAGCTACATGTTAATAGGCTTAAATAAAAAAAAACAAAAAAAAACAAAAACATGGTATGTTTCACAGATGTTCAAATTCTCTAGTTCACAGCTCACATGGCTGTAGAGTCTTGTTTAAACCAACAGTGGGAAAGCGCTTGACCTGCAGTTGCTACAGGTGTTACGTAACATGTAAAACTAGCTTTCACTGGGTGGATTTTTTAACGGTGATAAACCTACTATATCATATTTATGGCTTTTCAACAAGCTGGTTGTCAAAGTATCTCAAATGTCAAACCCATAAAGTGAAAAGTTGAGACACTGTATAAATCGTAAATGATTAGTAAATGTCATAAACCCATTTTTGACATTTTGCAACTAATTAGGTTAAATGGCAACATTGTCGGTGACATTAGCAGGTTCAAATAGTCAGTAATCAGTATTGGACGCCTGTGATCTTTGGACCCTCAGGCAGCACTGTTTTGAAAACAGGCATGATTCTGCCATGGAAAAGACACCATGAGCTCAGGAACAATTCCAGAAATCCCTGTCTCTGAACGGGCGGCATTTGCAAACCAAGGTTAAAGCTCCATCGTGCAAAGTATAAGCCATGTGTGAACACGGTCCAAACCGCTGCTCTCTTCAGTGGACCAAAGCTCATTCAAAATGGACAGAGGCAAAGTAAAAACTGTTCTGTGGTCAGACAAATTCAAATTCAGTTGAAAAGCCTGCATCTCTGATCGTACAGGAGTGCATCAGCGCCTATGAAATTGGCAGCTCGAGCATCTGGAAAGGCTCTATCAATCATAAAAGGTTTATACAGATTTTGGAGCAACATATGCTCCCATCTAGCTCCCAGTAGGGGTATGTCACCAGGGTGCAGAGGAGGCTACCCCCCCCCCCCCCCCCCCCGTCCCCTTCTGGCTGCCTCTGCCTCAATTTTATCCCACAACTTAGACATTCACATTACTCACACTCTCATTACACATACATATAGGATCTTGGGGGTGGGCACGATACACGGGGTCCAAATTACCATCAGGGTGTACACCTCACCCCTGGCGTCGTAGACACGTAGACATTGAGGGCTAGCAGGAGGGACTATGCGCTTACCTGCTGCTCTCTGGCAGGTAGCTCCATGCCCTCCTGGGTTTTAATTGCACCTTAGAACACACATGCATCAACACTACATATGAGCGGGTGGAGGGAGGTTTGGAGTCTTCTCTCACCCCCATTCTCTGCGGCCTGCTGGAGCAGGGGGGCTAGGAGGAGTTGGCCGTCCGACTGCGGTCTGGAGTGTGGGGCCTCCCTGCTGCTGCGGAGTCGGGGCGGTCTGCCTCTCCCCACCGCAGGGAAAAGGGTAACACCACCTGGGTCTGGGTGCAGTTCCCCCCTCCAGGGGCAAGGGTACCTAGACCCGGTTCGTAGAGTACGCTTAGGGAGTGTGATCGTGTGTACAGCGTCTCTTTATGTCTGTCTCCACGTTGGTTGAGTGTGGAGTAAGTGCATATGAGAGCATGAGGGTGGGAATGGATGTTTGTGTCTGTGTGTGCCTGTATGTCTGTGTCTATATGTCAGGTTGGGTATCAGACGCCACCTCTCTGGGGACATCTCAGGCCCTCCAAGGTTTGGAGGCCTATCTCCACCCACCACCACTTCCCCTGCCAGTGGCGGACTCCCTCAGGTGTCGGTGCGTTGGTGGTTCTTTGTGTCCGGGGATGGGCGTCCGGGTACACACCGGCTCACTCCTTGGCGGCCGCTTATCGGGGCCTGGAGCCTGGGGCTCGCTCGGGCCACTTCGGAGGTGGGGTGCCCCCGGCCTCTCGGTCTGGGGCTCGGTCACTCAGGCACAGCTGGCTGCCGGCGGAGCTCACGGGCGCGTCACTGCAACTCCCCCTGGCTTCTGCTCCGCGGCTGCTGAGTGAACCCTCATCTGGGACTCTCCTCAGCTCTTACTGGGACAGTGGCGCGGCTGCCCCTCTGTTGGTCTTCCTTGGTCTCTTGTGTTCTGGGGGCCTCTGGATGTCTGGAGTTTTGATCTCCTCCATACCTGCTTCATACCCTGGAGGACGGGGCTGTGGCTCCCCACACTCCCTAGCAGATCGTTACATGGAGAAACCTTTGGAATGCAAGCATGCTGATCCACACAGGTATGCACACAGGTGTACACACGGGTATTCACAGACGCGGACTACAGCTTTCTTGGCTGCTGCCTCAAAGCACATTGTGCGCTGTCTATCTTGCGTGCTGCACAATATCGTTTATTACTTAGTATCTACTTATATTTACTGCTAGCTAGTTTATTGTGATAGTGCTGTTTTTTTTTATTATGTTGCTCTTTGTTGTTTGCTTTCTCTTCTGTTTTTTTTCTCCATACAGGTGACCCAGGTGTTTTGTTTTTTTTGTTTGTTTTTCTTTCTTTCTTCTCCCCCTTCTCACCGTCTCTTCTCCCCTTTGGTTTTCTTTCTCTCCCTCTCTTTCTTTCATTCTTTCTCCCTGTCCTATCCCCCAATCATGTCTGTCCCGTTTGTAGCAACTGAAAAAAAAATTTTCATAATTATAATAAAGGTCAATCAAATGGACCAATATGGCAAGGCCATGATGATTCACTTGGTAAAATAAATCCGCTTGGCATCTTTCTTGGCCTTAAGACAACAATTCTGATGGTTAAAGATCCAAACGGGACACAAAAAAAAAAAAAAAGAAAAAAAAATGCTCCCATCCATATCTTGCATTTTTCATCATGACAGTGCTAAATGGCACACTCCATCTGTCGTGGTGCTGAAGTGGCCTCCCCGCAGTCCAGACCTTTAAAATTAGAAATATGACGAATCAGACTCAGGACTGTGGAGAAGCTAGAATCCTGTAACAGATAACATTTGTTTCCCAAAACTCCAGCAGCTGGTTTCCTCAATTCCCAGACATTCACAAAATAAAAGGTTTTCTTACTTCAAACATTCAATTTTTTTCTATGTTCTATCGTGACTACAAAATGGATTTATGAGCCTCTCATAAATCCATATGAGTCCTTATTTATATTTTACACAATCTCCCAACTTTGTTGGAATTGGGCGTGTGCAAGTGTTGATATCTGTTTCGCGGGGTGAGCTATGTCATTTCATCGCAGTCAGCTCAGTGTTTCAGCCAAGTCATCAGACTGTCTGTCTGCTTAGACTGGTTTCATTTCCAGTATCAAACAGAATATGTCTGTCTCCCACACATCCTCTGCATATTTCACATAATCCACAGGGAGCAGCTGAGGCTGTGTGCAGACTCCCTCGACGAAGGACGTGAGTGTGGCCCACGACAGAAAAATAAACAAGGCATCACGGGAGGCAACACTTAGTCAAGGAAACCCAGGGCAGACAGTCTTACTTACACACTTCTGCTCCATACGCTTATGCTGGCAAAACGCACCATATAATTGCTGCGCCTGTAAAAAGGAAAAAAAATCTGTTTTTCTCAGGGATTCCCCCTCTCATAGCCTACTGCGCACACACACACATTCATTTACATTGTGTGTAGAGACATTTAGTTTCAAAAGCAGCATTGTGTGAAGGTCAGGAGAGTCTGTGGAGTGGAGATCTATCGTTGTGACATTCTCCATTCAGTGAGAAAGGCTGGTCAGTCGGATCCTGTTACACAGGCACCAGAGGAGAGCTGGATAAAAAGCAAGCGGCCTAATACTGTGTTGGTGTCTGTGTCTGTGTGCGCGCATGTGTGTGAATGCTGGAGCCACAGAATGTAAGGTAGACAGGGATTCTCGTTTTATTCGACAAATGAGTAAGACGCAGGTGTATCTCTGATTTCTTTCTCACAAAGGCTGTGTACACGTGCTCAACAAACACACACAACTGGTTCTGTTGAATTTAAAATGAAAGTGGGGAAGAGGTTCAGTTTCAGTGATTCGTAACTGGAGTTTCACCTGATCAAACCTCGAGGTAATACGGATGATGCCATTAGATTGCAAGCAGAACAGAAAAGAACTGCTTCAACTTTCTTGAGAAATTAACCACAGGGAGGGCAAGGCAGGCAATACAAAGGAAGTGCAATTTTTACTTCCTCTGCGTCTTCCTCTTTTTGTCTCCCACCCTAACCGTCACATGGCTCCTTCTGTTGGCCGCACGTAAACTATAAAGCATCGCTGAAGAATGCCTCAACACTAATTTACGGGAATGACTTGAGCAGCAGGAAGCCTGCCAAGTATGAATATGAGACTGCTGACAGTATCGATCTCTCACAGAGGCGGAGTTATGCTTTCTATTTCTGTATAAAATGGTTTAACCATCTACAACCAAGCAAATAATTAATTGCTGGAATGCTTCTTTTCTGACAGCAGCTAACTTGTTTTTCTGGCCTGCACGTCTTATCAGGATCGCCATCACCATACTGTCTGAAAATGATGAAATAAAACACCTAACAGCAGTCATCTAGATTTGGGAGTTTTGCAAGTTGGGAATAATGGCAGTGACACAGGCATGGACAGCAAAGCTTCCTGCAGGTGTGTCTAAATCCACTCAGCCCTACCTGAATCACTGGGTCATCCTGCTCAGCGTTGCCCAACCCTAAACAGTAAAAAACTGCAGGAAAAGAGAGTGAAGATGGCTCTATCACCAACCTTCGAGCAGGTTTTGAGACTAGTTTTCTGGGAGGTCACGTGACGTAATCTAGGACTTAGCGGTGTCACAAACAAGAATACTGTGGACTCAAGAGCAGACTCAATTCCTCGAACTACAGTGGCTTGCAAAAGTACTCGGCCCCCTTGAACTTTGTCCCATTACAGCCACAAACATGAATCCATTTTATTGGAATTTCACATGAAAGACCAACACAAAGTGGTGTACACGTGAGAAGTGGAACGAAAATCATACATGATTCCAAACATTTTTTACAAATAAATAACTGAAAAGTGGGGTGTGCGTAATTATTCAGCCCCCTGAGTCAATACTTTGTCGAACAACCTTTTGCTGCAATTACAGCTGCCAGGAGGGCAGGCCGAGGAGATAGGGATAGTCCTAGGGTTCTAGGTAGACTGGAGAACGCAGTGAAAACAGAACCAGCGCTGCTGATTAGCACGACAGGTGATGTATCTGGAGAACACTGGAGACAGAGAACACATTAATCCAAGATCCAGGCAGACGGATGCCAAACACAGTGGAGGCCAAGTTTACCATGGTCCCGAGTTATGGCATGAACCAATTTGCAGTCTTCCTTTAAAGCTCGCTCCGCCCCTTTTCCACCTCTTGGCTCCTTAACCAAGGGACTGGAACAGCTGAAACTAAGGTAACTCAGAAAACAAAAGATTAATCATACATAACAGGGTAAACTAAAATGTGCGCACTTATTTTAGAATGCAGTGTTATGTGGATATGTGAATTAATTCTAAACCAAAACCAGTTATTTATTGTCCTGTAAATTAATTCCTATATTTAAAGACAGACAAATGTGAATGCAATTGTTATGTATAAGCCTCTACACTAACATGGTGGATATTACCGCTGTGTGGCTGTAAGGGCAGCCATCACAGCTGGCCAACTCCACCCCAGGGGATGGGCAACAGAACCTGGACCACACCCAACCAGACACTCCCACGGCATATGACAAGCGGAAGTTAATATGGCTGCACATTAACCGGATCGTGTTTTTGCTATCAAGTAATTTTTTACTTTAAAAATGCAAGGAATGTACCGTGTTGTGTCATTGACTAGGGTACTGAGAATTTGGCCATTAATTCACCAAAATTTCCTTTAAGTAGCTTAAAGATCAGTTTTGTGCGTGTTTAATAACACGGAAAAGAACAGATTTAGAAGTTTCTAGCTCACTGTTGGATGACCTCACTGGTCCCAGTGGCAACAATGAAAGGTTTAACATTCTTTTTCGGTGAAACTCCTGGCTAGGTTACAGGTCTTATATTATTTCACATTCAATTTCTGTGTTGAGGAACATTCATGATCCCGCATGCATACAATACGGCCTAGTATTTTCCTTATGGTGTAATTTTAAAAAAAGAAAAAAAAAGAAGAAGAAAAAACAACAAAAAAGCACATTTCATTTTGCACTGCAATGCAGTGACTTCTCAGTAGTCACTGTGTTGCATAACATCCCCTCTGCTGCTGCTGTTGCTGATGTAATATGACGAGAGCATTTGCCAGCACGACCAGGAACCCTGGTCCAAGATCATTACGTGTCCCTTCAGAGTTTCAGTGATAAGAATGTAAATTTCAACCGTCTCTGAAATGCATTTACAAGGCCTAGAGTAAACAAAGTATGGAAACAATTTAGATAATCCCTGGATTGCTCTGCTAGAGGAATGCTGTGAAACCTCAGACATAGTGCTCATTGTCCTGAAGGAAAGCTAACATACCATTTGTTTCCATATACACTGACTAGCCTGAACCCAATGAGATGGGCCGGCGGCGAACAAAGGGATTCTCTGTCTTTTCCAATAAAAGCAATCAAACACAGGCCCATTTCTGTGGCAGTGGAACATTCCATGGGAGCAATGTGATACGTTTGACTGTGCAGGAGCTTTGAAGCTACCTGAGCATTGCTGCGTCGTCATACGTTTACTCGGGTTACAACAGCTGGCCCTAGAGCTCTGCTTTTAAAGAGAGAGAGATTAAGCAAGCAAGGAACATGGTTGTAAAACAGTGTTATCTTTGTGAGTCAGACCTCCTATGGGCTCAAAATATGGTCATAAATATTTTGTACTTGTAAATCAGTTTTGTACTTGTAAATCAGGATTTGTATGTGTAAAAAAAATTTGTATGTGTAAAAAAGATTTGTATGTGTAAAAAAATTTTGTGTGTGCGTAAAAAAGATTTGTATGTGTAAAAAAGATTTGTATGTGTAAAAAAGATTTGTATGTGTAAAAAAAATTTGTATGTGTAAAAAAGATTTGTATGTGTAAAAAAATTTTGTGTGTGCGTAAAAAAGATTTGTATGTGTAAAAAAGATTTGTGCATGCGTAAAAAAGATTTGTGTGTGGACTTGGCCAAAAAAAAACGTGCAAGTTACAAGTACGAATTCTGACCCTATTTTTCTTCCTTTCATCTGATTGGTCAATGTCATGTCAATCACAAATGTAACAATCCAATCAGAGAACAGATGGGTTTGGCTGTGGAGGGACGCTTTTTTTGAACTGCAGGTCTTTCAAGGGAATAAATGCCCTTTTACATGCCAACCCAGCGTTTTCCTTCATCACCACGAAGGAAAACAGTCTGTGGTCGTCCGAGTTTGGTGATTTTTGTGTCACAGGTCTACGTGTTTAATACAGGGACTTCCACAGCCTTTTCAACAGCGCTGCGGACCGCGGGGTGGGGGCGGGCAGTCGCTATTGGCTGTCCTAAAACACTAAAACTGTCCTAAAACTGTCCTAAACAGATTTCATTGCAATGTTGACCCTGTGCTAACTTGCATATGACAAATAAAACTGAAAACTGAAAACTAAAAGTCATCACCTAATCACGTCATCACCTAATTTGCATAATTTGCCATGCTAATGTAATTATAACCTACATTGTTGAAGAGAGAAATAACATTGTGGAAGAGACATAAAGTGAGTAAAAAAACATCCTAAATGCAGTTAGAATTTATTTAGAACTACAAATTACATTTCTTTTAGCAATTATTGTTTTTTAATGTCACAATTCCAACCCTGCTCCTTTATCCAGGCCTGGACTGGCAAAAGTGACCCGAAATTGGCACTCTGGTGGAGTTACTTTGTGTGTGAGAGTGTGTGTTTATAAGTAGTTTTAAACCTTGTGATCCACAAAACAGCATAACAGTAAAGGAAGAACTGACTGTGTTACAGTCAGTGCGGGAGCGGCGTTTGGACGCACGGGTGTGAACGTCTCCTGCCCCGATAGCTGCTGGGGGAGGACTATCCTCCGCTTGTGAGCGCTTTGGCACGGGTGAGGTGCCCACGGCAGCACCGCTGCTTGTTGAGAGTAAGAGCGATACGCGTTTCACGTCAAAAAGTCGTCATAAATAAGTCTCCAATAATACCAGAAAAAGTCGCCAGATTTGTCGCTAGTCGCCTTTTAGAAAAAAAGTCACTAAGGGGGTCTGAAAACTCGCTAAATATAGCGACAAAGTCGCTAAGTTAGCAACACTGCAGGCTGCAGTTCAAAAAAGCGCCCCTCCGACAGCCAAACCCATCTGATTGTTACATTTGTGATTGACATGACATTGACCAATCAGATCAAAGGAAGAAAAATAGGGTCAAAATTCCTACTTGTAACTTGTAATCTTTTTTACGCACGCACAAATCTTTTTTATACATACAAATTTTTTTTACGCACACACAAATTTTTTCTACACATACAAATCCTGATTTACAAGTACAAAATATTTATGACCACATTTTGAGCCCATAGTATGACCTCCTTCTGTAAATCATGTCCTGTTCTGGTCTTACCTGTGTCGAGTTACAAGAAGAAGCTGGCCCCAGGTTACATTTATTACTTCCGCCCCTCCTTGCCTTCCTTATACTACTTTGCTGGCACACCTTATTTATTGCTTTCCTATTTCCTGGCAGAACCTGCATTTGAACTGTCTGTGTGCTTTATGTATCACACGTGAGCCACCATATGACAATATCACACAGAAATCCTGCCAGTACATTTTGAGATCAAACACATGTACAGTTGCTATCGCGGTCTGCTGTTGGCAAACATTGTTGAAATAGTGACTTCATAAAACCTGGCCGACAGCGGTCAAAAAATACAAGGTGGTTGTCAGGTAGTTGGTCAGAGGAGACAGTGTTTCCCAATCCAATAGTGCCCGTGTCACCCTCTTTCTGATATGGACTGATATTAGTCATAATGCCCTAATAAAAGTGAATGCATGGCATTTTTAATGTAGCAACATTTGAGTGACAGTTTATTGGTTTGTGAAATGGCCGAAACAGCCACTCCACTCTGTTGCTGAACAATTTTTCAACCGTGATGCAACATCTTGAACATCAAACAGCAGTTACTCTGTGAATGCTCACTGGACATTGAACTTCCCACCACAATCAAGTCAAAATCTCAAAGCAGGGGGGACACTGATTTTAGGGGAGGGAAGGAAAAAGGAGTGACGAGGCAATGAAGACAATCATAGACATAATCGGAAATCTCGCAGCTTATAGTCTGGAAATAAAACTTGATGCAGAGAATTATAGTACGTATCGTCTCTGTCTAAAAATGATGTTTTTATGTTTACATATTTACTTCCTCTTGTCCAATTTAGGGTCATAGTAGAGCTGGAGCATCTGCCATAGGATGGAAGACATGGTACACCCTGGGACCAGTCGCTAGTTAACATTGCCAGCACAAAGACGCAGGCAACCATTCATTCTCACGGTCACACCTACAGTCAATTTAAAATCAGCAGTGAACCTAATGCTTGTCTTTGCACGCCCAGTGAGAATATGCAGACTGAGCTCAGAGGCCCCAGAGAAGGCAGAACCTTCTTGCTGTAAGTGTCATGATTCTTGTTTTTGGTTTTCTAGTCTTTTTGACACTTATTGTTTCATTATGGTTTGGATTTTGAGAAGTGCGATTGTTTCTAGATTATATTTATTATGTTTCATTTCCTTGTGTTTGAGTTTTTCTATTCCCTGTCAGTTTGCTACTATATTTGAGATCTCCAGTTTACATCCTGTTCCCTTATTCTTATCAAGTTAAGTTTATCATGTCATGTCTCGCTGCTTGCTTATCTTTGGTCTCCCCAACCCAACACACCCCTCAATCTCTGTCTGACTCTCTTTCTGTCTATCGGGTGTTTCTTACTCTCGTTCTGCGTCAGTTTCTGTGTCATGATTATGAGTCTCTGTATTTGTCATGTTTCCTGTCTTATTTTCATAGTCCTTGTCTTATGCACATTATAGGCATTGCCTCTTTACTCATTACTTCTGATTTGTCCCTGCTGTGTTCCCAGCTGTCTCCGCTTTCCTGATCACCCTATTGTGCTTATAATGTCTCAGCCTACCTTTAGTTTCTTGTTGCAATGTCAAGTCAGTCTCCCCTTGTGTTTTCAAGCCTAAGTGCTCTTCTCTGTTTATGTTCCTGGCACTTTGTTTCTAGTTTGCCTTTTGTATTTTATGTGTTGCTCATTGTTGCATCCCTGTCTTTAGCTGGGATAAAAGGCTTGTCTTTCATTTTACCCTCTGCCTCTACATGCCTGCGTTTGGTTCATCGCGCCAAAACCTGACAGTGTGGCAGCAGTGCTAACCACACTGCGATGCCTATTGTACCTTGTCTCTTGTCTCTGTACCTTTAAAGTGTAGTAGTTGGTTTCAAAGGAATTCCAGAGTAAACCTTTTTATTTATTCATATTATTCACTCAGTGTATCTATAAAGATTTCCTAGCTTACTGTGGCAATTCAGTTAACTCTTAGCTAAATCACTAGCAGCATGGCTTCTTCATCAGTGCTTTCCACACTTCTCATTCTGGCAAAGTTACACACTCATTCAAAATTAATTTTAGCAAGCTCCATTGATGTCACAGGGTGTCATTACTGCTGACATGAATTTTTGTTCTGACATATGGTACAGAAACTGAACACTTGACAGTATTTCCTATTCTCTGATCATTTCTTAATAACATTTCAATTTACAATTATGGAATGAACCGCGTGTGGGGAATAAACGTCATTAGCAGATGTCTCTGAAAGTGCTGTAACTAAGTTCAAGTTATCTTGGCATATGCCACACAGCACAAAGCCCAGCTCCCTTGCCTTGTTAATAGTCCTACATCCTCACTACAAATACGGTCTTCATTATATCTACAAAAAGAGTTTGTTCCTCTCAATCAATCAACACTTTATTTATATAGCACATTTAAAAGGCCAGAGGTACTCCAAAGTGCTTCTCAATAATAAAATATGAAATAAAATTAATTAGATATGGATACAGATACATAAAGTACAAATACATTCCCAGATTAAACAAAGCACTAATTAACCCGTGAGTACTATGTTAAAAGAAATATTTCACACCTAGTGTAAAAGTTAGGTAAAATCAACACGGAAATATCAACTAGAAAACCCCAGCAACACAATAGGTTAAAATTACATACAAATGCAATAAAAGTACAAAATGTACATCCGATAAATCACTAACTAATCTAAAATGCAAGATCAAATAAATACGTTTTCAATCGTGTTTTAAAAGTTTGAATAGATCCAGACGCGCGAATATCAGCTGGAAGACTGTTCCAGAGGTTAGGTGCAGCAATGGCAAAGGCACAATCACCTCTGGTTTTCAGCCGGGACCTAGGTTGCACCAAGAGCATTTGACTCTGTCCTCTGTATTTAAAAAAAAAAAGCCCTATGTAAAACTATTCATAGCTAACTGAAGAATATAAAAAAAACCTTTTCAGCACCGTAGCCAGACTGACAAAGAGTTAGAGCTCTGTTCAGCCAAACATTCCTTTAACCTTAACTAGTAATGACTTAATGATTCTTTTCATAAACAAATCTTTAACAAAGAGAGAGAAATTATTAATAACTATCTCAAAGACACTACTTTCAGTACTATTAATAGTTGCTCTGACTCTTTCTCTCAGAGCGATCTTTCTCAGTTATCTTTAGTAAAACTGTCAGTGTGTCTATCAGCCTCCATTCCTACAAGAATACTCAAAGAAGTCCTTCCACTGATCAGTGATTTAGTATTAAATATTATCAATCTATCTGTATTGGGCTACATACCACAGGCCTTTTAGATGGTAGGAATTAAACTATTACTTTAAAAAGCCATCATCACACCCAGCTGTCTCACAGACCAATCTCCAAAAATTCTTGAAAGACCATTTGTAAAACACTCAACTTATCATCATGTTGCCCACTGCTTGTCACAGGAGGTTGTCTGATTGCTGGGGTTTTCTCTCTACTGTTATTATTATTGTTATCATTATTATTATTAATATAGGGTCTTTACCTTGCAATAAAAATTGCATTGAGGTCATTGTTGTTGTGATTTGGCACCATATGGGTGAATTGAATTGCATCTAAACAGAGGTTGTTGATCATTCTCTGCTTGTAAAGCATATTTTTGATTGTCTGCAGTTTGGTATCAAAATAAAGTCATAAACTGAAGCCATGAAAGAACAATTGCAATATAACTTCCGTTATGACAATGTTTAATAGACTCCATTACACTTTTTTCCATCAGTGAGTGTCTGAAATGATCTAATCATAGCACAGCAGCTTGAACATGGCTGCATAATATATCCAGGTTTAAAAGGCCTGGTGCCTGGCTGTCTCCTAACATAGCAATGTTAAAGAGTAATGCTGCTTAGTAATGCTTGGCATGCCGGCCTTGTCCACTGGCTGAGGTGGACACTTACTTTAGTTATAAACGAGTAAGGGTCTCGCATAATTTTACACACATTCCATAGAAACAACACAAAAGCTCATGAAGGCAGTTCTCTTTAACGGGAAGCTCAGCTTTTAAACCTTTAAAAATGAATAGCCTTTTTTAATAGATACTAAGAAGACCAAAAACAACCAGGAAGTGGGTTTTTGACTGTGTGCGTAAAAATACTAACATGAAACTGAAATAGCCCAAACCCGAGGGGAAAATGTGAAAGTGCTACTCCGCAAAGGGCTCCCCATTGTGGTATTGTGTTTTTGCCTGTCTGTGAATTGTGTCCAGCCAGGGCATTTTTTTTCCCCATTTATTCACTTGAAGGTCAAGACTTTAACAGCAAAACACAAAAATTTCTTCCATAAGGAATACAAAACAAAAAGCTATTTCGAAAAGAAAAAAAAGGGCCTACTTCTGCTCTTTTATCCTCACAACAATTAAACTTCCTCACATCAAACACTGTTATTTCAGCTTCCCTGTGTTTATGGAAGATAGACTGAAGCTCTACTGTTTAATGGGGAGCTTGTGAGGCAATTTCCTCTTAAAACTGTGCTCTGCTATTAGCTCAATCAGTGTATGAACACTGGCCATGTCACATGTATTTAGGTTTTTCACTGAAAATTATCACGCAGGGGCCAGCGGAGGCCACCGGCATTTCCATGGCATCACAGAGGCGCAGTGATCTCACTGGGCCACCCTCTCTTGACGTCTCTCCATTTGTCACTGCAGCCAGCCTCAGCCCTTGGCTCTGTTCTCCTCTCTTTCGTTCTCTGTTATGAGACAGGACCGGAACTGGTCAGGGAAGAATGTGGTGGCACAGTGGCATGACACAGCCGGAGCTCCCACACAGAAACAAACCAAATTAGAACAAGAAGGAAGGGGAAAGAGTGAGAAAAAGGTGTTGTAGTCAGTGAGACTACAGTATTCGGAAGTCAAGACGTTAATGTGACCACAATGGTTCAAATAAGGCAAGGAAGTGGTCAGTGTGTGTGGTTTCTACTCCAGTTGTTATTTATCAGAGGAACATGAACTCACATTGTCCCACACTTAATCAGTGAAATATGAAGGTTTTTCATGGTCTTTACACTTACAGGAAGAAACGTGAGACCGTTTTTGCAGTGTTTTTGTATCGCACAGTCAAAATCCCACACGTCGTAGGAGGGCTGCTGAAAAGCTAAACTGTTCTCTGGGTGAGAAAAAGCTTATATTTTGCTCCTGGTGGTCTCTACTTGGCACTGCACTTGTGTTTAGGAGTAATAATGTCCCATATAAGTTGGATAAAGAGTGTCATGTGGTCACCATGTAGCTTAAGCTGTCATCTAGTCACACCGAGGTGTATAATTTGTGCACGTCGCACTATTTTCAAAGAGGATTTTGGTCACATTGTGATCTCATGACACGGATGGAAACAGACATGTGTACATGTAGAAGACACCTGACATAATGACGCTAGCTGCACTGAACCTTTTATCTACATCTACTTTTCCCCCTGTACTATACAAAAGCATGGAAACCAATAACAATGGCAATAACTGGACAATCAGTTGTTTTGTGTATGTTTTAGAGATCGTAGTGGAGCTGAATGTGAGATCACAAACATTAGTTTGCTAGCTTTCAAGTACAACGTTGTGATGTTTGATTGCACCCAAGTGAGAACAGAGCAGATAGCTGTCTGGGGAATAAACAAGATCATTTCAACACCTCTGCTGGACTACAGGTAGGTCCATATGTGTTTAGACAATGACACTTTATTTTGTAGTTTTATGGGTTTTAAATCATGAATAACCATGAATTATTTGCTGTTAGATCGATTTTATACAGCATTTCTGGATCATGTTCACATATGACTTCCTCTTTGCATCACAGAGCTTTAACCTACGTTTGTGGATGGCTGATCCCAGTCTGTGGATCACAGACTGGGATTTACTGGGAGTGTTCCTGAGCCAATGCAGTCATTCCATGTCAAAATCATGCCTGTTTTTAAGACAGTACAGCCTAAAGGGCCCAAAGATCACATTTTTTTACATTAATCAGAGTTCTTCCAGATTCTTTCAGTCTTTTGATGATATTATGTACTGTAGATAACAAGATATTCAAAGCCTTCATAATTTTGCATTGAGGAGCACTATTCTGAAATTGTTCCACAATTTATAGATGCGCTTTTTTTGCAGATTGTTGAACTTCTGACCATCTTTACTTCTAAGAAACTGAGCCTCTCTAAATGCTGTTTCTATACTCATTCATGCTACTGGCCTGTTGTCAATAAAGGTAATTAGTTGAAAAATGTTCCTACAGCTGTTTTATTTTTAGTACCCCCTGACTTTTTTAGCTTTTTTCCCCATCCCAATGTTTTTGACACATTGCTCCCATCAAATTCAACACAAACTAATATTTTTAATGAACTAGTAATATCTCTTTTTTTTTGTATTTCTGTGTATTTTATTGTGAATAAAATATGGGTTTATGACAAATGTAAAATCACTCCATTCTGTTTCTATTTGAATTTTATACAGCCTCCCAACTGTTTTGGATTTGAGGTTGTAAATCCACCAAAAGAACCTGTGTACAGCTTTTATTCAAAGCATATCTGTGTTTGTTTCTGTGAATATGAAAGGCAGATGAAAGCTGTGACCCTAATCATAAACACAAACTCAGTGTTCAGACATTTGTTTCTATTCCTCCACATCCTCTTCTCCCACTGGTTCCTTCTTTTGTGTATTTTTAGGTCCTTTAGAAATTCATATTTTTAGTGTGTTTGCTGCTAAAGTAACATCAGTTTCTAAAGAAAGCTCCTGAAAATAGCACTACTGACAGACAGATGGAAGAAAACCCTGGTGAGGGACAGCCTGCTGGAAAAACAGAAAGATAAAGAAGAATTTCTGTTTATGCAAGACAGGCCTTTTCTTGGGCGTGTAGGGTCAGCGGTGTGTCATCAGTGTGTGTCTTTATATGTGTATGTGTTTTGGTGCTTGTGTGCCCCTGTGCCTGGTTGTATTTCCGTTTATGACAGTGCAGTAATCAGCCAAGGGGAAGAGCCTGTCCAAGTGCAGACGGCGTATCTCCCTTTTGCGTGCATCCACTCGTTTTGACATACTATTAACACACAAGTCTAAAAACACACTTGTGCATGGGTAGCACCATTTGACAGACTGTAGACAGCAACGTGAGGAATTAGATTACAAAAGTGTTACAAAAACAGCCGGAAAACACTATTAAAAAAACTTTTAACAAAACAGAATGGGCAACAGAAAGACAACAGTGAAGTGCTGTTTGTATGCTATAAATAGAGACAATTGTATTGACAGAAGGCCTATTTTTAACGACATATCAAGATAAGAGGGTGGAAAACTGTGTTAGGAAGAATGGAATGGAGAACTGTGCAGGGCTTGGGAGGGGTGACACAAATGTCAGAAAAACATGAACTAAAATAATTCCTGCTTCTGCTTTAGGGCCAAGAGTTGCCCTAAATCATTTCTAGGGTTTTTACTGTAGAGGCTTAAGCATGTTTTTGTGATTAAGATATAATCTGCTTTTTATCTGTTTTTCAGTAGTTTGAAGCTGTTACCTACAGACATTATTGGCAATCATATCTGAAATGTATTTAACTGTTGCTTTAACCTCCTAAGACCCGAACTCTTCCACGGCATGCATTTTTAATTTCTCTTTGATATTTAGGCTGATTGGGACCTGATGAATGTAAAAACAAAGAATTACCAGAATTTTTTTTTTTTTTTTTTACCTTATTTTTGTTTTTAAGAAAAATAAGAGCCACATATGAGGATATTCATTTAAAATTTTGATGGAACATTAGCAGTATAATGTCCTCGTAAGTGGATATCAGGCCCTTGTAGAGCAAAATTGAGTATTTTGGTCTAAATAACCCAAAATGTGATGTCCACATATGTGGACGCCAGGTCCTTGGAGGTTAAATAACTGTCAGTGCTGTCAGTCAGTAACTATTTACAGCTGCAGAAAAAAAATTTTGTGGGACAAAAGGGGTGCCTCTTGGGGTACAACCTCACAATAAACCCATATCCCAAAGGAATTAAACCCAATTCCTTCGGGATTAATAAAGTATTCTGACACACACACACACACACACACACACACACACACGTACGTGTGTGTGTAGAGGCTAAAATAGAGGCTTCATAGTAGTGGTTTACACTTAAGCCGAAGATCCTTGGTCCTCAGACCTGGGAGGAGATACAGATTCATCTGGGGTTGTATCAGGACCAGTATCCAATGTAAAAATTTGCCAAATCAGAAGATGCAGATCTACCTGCTGTGGTCCGTCCTTAGTACCATTTAAATTGCTGAGAAATACTTGACTACTTACACATTTTGTAGACATGGAGACACACTGGCATTTCTTTGTTAGTGGCCACTAGCTATAACTGTAAGTTAATTACCCCGGTCCTTTTAGTTTTGAGTGATTAATATAGTACTGATACAGCATAATATTTCGATATTTTGCATTTCAATACAGGGAGACCAAATATTTATATTGAATTACTTAAATTAAAAAACTTTGATTAATTTAAAAAAGAACAGGAGGGTCCATCTCGGTTAACATTACCTGAGAAAACTTACATTGAATTTGATTGAAAAACCATCCTACACTGGACATACCTAGGCAAAACAAAAAACTCCTACACTCACTCACATACAATACATGACAAAAGTTTAAAATAAATAAATAAATTTAAAAAAAATGCAGGACAAAGAAAATATTTGAAGTTTCTCAAATGATAAGAGACAGTCTTTTGGAAACTGGGTGTGGGATCCCCTGAAGATGACTGACTAACCTTGGCGAGGAAAAATGTGTATAATCTTCACTGTCTCCTGTAATCCTACAGTAACTCACAAGCGCACAAAACATTTCTTTCAGCCTCACAGAGCAACATCTGCAATCAATTACTCCCACCCACCCAGCTATAGAATCCAATAATGACACTAAAGCACAACAGCAATTTTCTTTTATGATGTTGTTTTCCCTGCTTGGCATTGCTTTCGGTAACTATAGGGATGCACAGCAACGGCTGGCACTGACTTGAGAGAATTGGGTGGTCACCGGGTGAAAAATAGGTGCACCATTACTGACTTCACTGAAGGCCCAACTGTTGATTCACCCTCCCTGTTTTTCACTATATAATGTGCCATAATGAGGACTTACACACTCAGTTACACACAAGACGGATTTGATAGTCATCCTGGACGGTAGCCAGGACCTACTCACTCTTCGATCTTGGTAGGACTGAAGCGAGTCCATGCTGAAAGCAAGCCTCTTGAGCAAACACTTGTGATGTGGTAATGTCACTTCCTGGCAACTCTGTTTGAAGTGGGGCCTTTGTTGGTGCTTGAGGGGGCGAGGTGATACCCCACTGGGATGGACGTAAGCTGAAAGAAACCAGAAAGGAAACGGGGCAGCTAATGAGCACAGAAGCAGGAGGATGTTGTGGTTGGTCATAGCAGCTGCTTGGTTGACCAAAGTCAGTTCAATCTGGGGCTTCCGCAGCAACCAGACATAATTGCTCACCGGCCTCTGACTTGAGCGTTAGGTCAGAAAGTAATATAACAACACACAGATATGGAGGGAGTGTCTGAAGAGAGACAGTGAGAGAATTTAGTGCCAATAAAGATGACAGTGTAGACCCTATAATTAGTGTCAGGGAACTCCCATAGCTGAAAACACACCTGCAGCCTCAAACAATCACACCACTGTCTTAGAAAAGAGAAGCGAGGCTTTACAAGAAGACAACGTGTGTTTGTGCGCACGTGTTACTGTGTGTGTATGTGAGAGCGGGACAGAGGAGAAAATGAAAACAGGTGGGAAGGACAGTGATTGAATTCCATCATCAGAAACAAAAATAGCATGAAAACACACACTTGGGCACGCACACACTCATACACCAGCTCAGCCTGTTTGATTTCAAGGACAACCCAACAAGGTCCGGGCCAATTCAGTGATCTCAGACAGCATTTTCTGCCTAAAGCCATAACACACAAAGAGAAAACGCAACAAAGGCTGACCTTGTGTCTTCTGTTTAAGTTACACCACAAAGAAGAGCATGTAATATTCAAGGTTTCGTCCCTGTAATTATCCTACTGCAAGTTTGTTTAAAAGGATGTGCTTCATGCTCAGAAAACCAACAGGAAGTATATCTGATAAAGACTTTAACTGGTGTTTTCAGGAAGTGATCTTTTGGAGGAAGAATTTAAAAGACTCTGTAGAAGCACAAAATGTGCTGCTGGTTATCTTTTCAATTGACTCTATTTGAAAAATGGTCAATGTCACGGTAAAGTCACCTAGAGAGTTTTTGGCCATGGCCATCTTGTTTAACATTGGGGAGTTTTAACCCAGACGTGACCATTTTTGGATAAAAGACCAGTGCTGGAGAGTCATCAGCTAAAGTCAGCACTGGCTAGCTAGCTAAGTTAGAGACAGTATTGTCAATTTGTTGTTATAAATAAATGGATGGTTATTTTAGTTAGTGAAAATCAGGCTTTAAATAATTTACTTAGTGAACAACTGACTCATTCTTTTAGTGCAACACTGAAAAATATTAAATTTGTCACTCAAAGTGGACAGTTGTAATAATTAGCATTGCTAGCATGAAGATGGCTTGCATTCAGGAGACAGATTCAAAGGACCACTTGAGGAACTGCATTATTTACAAGGACTCCATACTGTCCAAGACTTCTGTCTTTATATTTTGCTAGGAAATGTGCAAACAAACATGTAATCGTAGGCAAAAAAATAACATTTGTACAATTCTAATAAGCTTGAAAGTTATTATTTAGTATGGCCACCTTTATTAATCAACATAGCCTGAACTCTCTTAGACAAGCTTTCAGTAATCTTCAGGAATAGTTCTCCAAGATTCATGAAGGACATTCAAATATCTTTTTTGGATGTTGGCTGCCTCCCTGATCTCCTCTGTACATAATGACGACTGATTTTCAATACAATTCAATACTGTGGCTATTTCTGATGAGGCTTCAGTGAAGAGTAATGGATCAACTGAAAAGCTAAATGGATCTCTCAGATCTTGTGTCGGGTCTTTGCCGCATTTTTTCTGTTTCTTAAAGATCTGACTTTGAATAAATAAATGAAAACAAAAACGATCAGGTACAAGGCTGGTTTCTTGGTTGGTTTTAAGACTTTTGTACAGATTTGGTGAAATGGGATCTTCCACAGTATTCTACCATTACATCATTTGATATTGCTTCATTTGTGTTAGCAAATCAGTCAGTATCACTTCCACTTTACTTGAATCACAGATAACATAACAATGAGTTCAGCTGCACAAAAAATGATCACCACAGCTGGAGTACTAACATCTGACCACCCAAGTCAACAATTAAACATGCTTAGTCGGCCAAATTAAAGTGAAAACTACTGAACAGTGACAGACACACTACATAAGATATGGGTGATGTTTATACATTGAGCTGACGATGAACTGTTAGGATATCAATCAACCATCAAAAATGACTCCAACTATTCCAGCTCACGGGAGGAGACCTAAAAAACAACATCTGCTCCCACATTGATGTGTCACATTCGGATGGTGGCCCCATTGTCGCCTGACAAAGCTTCAGTGCTATGTCACATTCCCATAATCCACGCTGGAGTAAGGGGCTCAGGGAAGGTTATTATTTTTCACACACAGGCATAAAGCCACAGAGCGGCGGTCTCCCCTCATGACTCATGCACAGGGAGAAAAAGGAGCTGACTAATCACAATAATAACCATCATCATCCTGCCGTCTCGACAGTTGCTTCTCCTCACTCAATCAGCGCGATAACACAATTCAGATCACTCCTCAAGATGAGACAGTATTGCTGTTGAATCAGCTGTGTCAGTGCATATGTCTGTGCTGAGCATGCTAATTGTAGCGTGTTACTGGTCACCTCTGTCTCTCAGCCAGTAATGGGGCACATTTTAGTAGGGCTTTTCACATGGCTAAGCTCTCTAAAGTGGTCTTCTGGGGCTTGACTTTACTGCCTTATGCAAAGCCGGCTGTGTGGTGTGTTGATAAAGACAGAGCAATCTGGAAGATTAGCTGTGGTGTAATGGGGCGAGATGAAAACTAGATGTCATCTCTGCTTCCACGGGCTCAGCCCTTCTCAGCATGTGTAATTGTGAGCGAGAACTGGCAGAGGGAGGTCAGGGGCGCGTCTGCCACGAGCTCAGCTTTGGCTCTGAAAGCGACATCACCCATGACCTCATCTAAGGAAAAATCCCCCTCTCCTGCCTTTCTCTCCTCCCTTTTCTCTCAAGGAGCTGAGCTCTGCTTCTGCATTCCTGCTCTCCGAACAGCTCCCACACTGTCTCCAAACTGTGGCAGGAGAGAGGGAACACACAGGGGAACAGTGGGCTGATGGTTAGACGGAGAACAGCAGAGGGGAAAGTCTTGCTGAGGTCATGGACCCCACTAATAGTCTGTGGGCAGTTCAGACGGCCTCCAAAGGAATGGCAATTTGTTAGACAGTCAGACAGATGAAAGCACATAAATGAAGAAATTCAAAAGAGGCTAACTTATTCAGTCACTTGCTTTAATTCACTGGTCTTTGGTTCCATTATAAGGCAGCTTGACACCTTGCCCTTTGATCAAAGGAAATATCCCAACAGTTACTGAATGGACCTCCATGAATTTGGAGGTAGTGAACACTGCAACAACAGTTCACCTGCTGAGCAGTTTGGAGCTTCTTTATTAGGCATCAGAGTTTTGTGATTGTATCTGAACCACTTCATGGAAAATACCCTTCTTGTTTTTGTAGCAATTTGTCAGAGGGACAGTAACTGTCAACACTCCACTCCACCACATACGTATCTTAGGAATGCGCAGGTATTTCTCCACAAGGAAAACCCCTTCCCTCATTTCCTACAATTCATACAGGAATCTGTAACAATGATGATTGCTTAAAGTGTGTGTTTTCTTTGGGGAGTGGGGAAGGTTTAAGTTGTAGTGGAAGGGTGAGGTGTTCTTTCGGTTTCAACAGCAGCCAGCCACAAAGGGGAAACAGCCAATAAGAATCCCTGGAGCCCAATCCTTGCGGTAACCACAACGGGCTTCCAGCCTCTATGACAGCCATCCGCTCCTCCTTTGTCATACGCTGCGGCGTCAGCCAGCTCAGCTAGCCAGCACGCGTTGAGCTGATCCTCTAAAACCATCCTTAGGTGCCTGCTTATCCACACATACACACATGAATGCTGGGCGGATATGGGCGGAGAGATTTCTAGTTATTTTCTTTCAGAGAGCTTCAGGTCATACTGTAAGGGGTAGAGAAAACAGATGAGTCAAGCATGCAGTCATCCGGTCTTCCGGTCTATTTGCCCTTGTTTGTTCAAGTTATTTGTGTGTGTGTGTGTGTGTGTGTGTGTGTGTGTGTGTGTGTGTGTGTGTGTGTGTGTGTGTGTGTGTGTGTGTGTGTGTGTGTGTGTGTGTATTAGACGACAATAGCGATTGAGTATGCTTTCTCCTCATGTCTTTTTCTATTCTCCTGTTCCTTCCTTTCGCCTGCCTCCCTTCCTTGTCCCCTCTTAACCCATCTCCTCTGGCTCTCTCTCCTCTCATTTTAACCAGTAGGTAATGTGATGCTGCCATCAGCCTCCTCTGGGCCTAAATAGACCACAGTGAGAATTTAATAGTGTGACCATGATACATAACAAGTGTCTGTCCAGCAGGGTGACATCAGCAGCGGGGAATCTGCTGGTATCCCTGCTGAGCTCCAGCTAGCTTTGGGGGCAAGAGGAGAGGGGCAGAAGTGAACCGAGCTGCTTTTTTCAACATGACGGACATAGAAAGCAGCAATATGAGTGGAAGCCAACTGTGAACATGGCTTTTTTTTTTTTTTTTTTTACCTTAATAACTTTTAAAATCACACCAAGCTGTGATTCTGTGGTAAGGTATGCCTTTGGTCAGCAGCAACTAATGTGTTTGATTTCTGCAAAACAATTAGTTTTTGCATTTGTCACACATGCACAGGCGAATTACAGTGAACAATTGCGGGATGAGTCAACATTAAAACTCATTGTCAACTGTCTTTTCCAAGGTGATTTTGAAAGGAGTTCTGGGAAGTCGACTTGACTGCGTGTTTTACCAAATAAGCATAAAGTAGAAGAGATGGACACAGCCACCATGACATCATCCACTGGTTTGTTGGCTCCCGTTCTGAAGCCTCGTGTTCGGCACTGTTTTCAGCATCACAGTGTCGCCATGTCCTAAATCATACGCTGTTTTATCATCTGCTTTACTCAAAATAGGACTATCATTTACAAAATTATCATTATGTTGTATTTAAATAGACTTAAAACCAGTAACTGAGACCATTCATTTCCATTTAATTCAGTTTTATTTATATAGCACCAAATAACAACAACAAATGGCCTGCATTTGTATAGCGCTTTACTCAGTCTCTAAGGACCCCAAAGCGCTTTACACTACATTCAGTCATTCACCCATTCACACACACACATTCACACACTGGCAATGGTAAGCTACGTTGTAGCCACAGCTGCCCTGGGGCGCACTGACAGAGGCGAGGCTGCCGGACACAGGCGCCACCGGGCCCTCTGACCACCACCAGTAGGCAAACATGGGGTTAGTATCTTGCCCAAGGATACTAACAATTGTCTCAAGGCACTGGAAGGTAAAGACCCTACAGTAATGGAGAGAAAACCCAAACCCTAAGACAACCTCCTTTGAGCAAGCACTTGGCGACAATGGGAAAGAAAAACACAAATTTTTGCTTGTGGAATAACAATACTTACTTTATTCATCTAATTGTTACAAATGTTGGTTCTTTTTAAGTCAACAACAAAGATATACGAAGACTTATGCACCCTCTTTAGGACCTTCCCATCCTTATCATCTTGAATCAGCACTCCCAGATCCGCGTCCCTCATAGTTTCAAGAACAGAAGAAAAGCCTGAAGTTAAAAAAGAAATTCAATATATAGAAATCAGTGATGCAAATAACAGCGGTACCTACTTACTTTTTCTTAGTAACGAGTAATCTAACTAATTACTATTTCTATCGTTGCAACGCTGTTACCGTTACTAACAAGAAAATGCGGTGCGGACACATTACCATTTTTCACCTCAGACAGCTGTCATCTTCTTACCAGAGCTAGGGGGTGAAACAATCGCACAAGTCCTGCTGATTGGCTGAGGAAGAATGAAGTAGTTGTGGTAAACCAATCACATGACCAATTTAAGATGACATAGCAACAAGATGCTATATACCAGTTTTTAAATTGTGTTGATAGGCCACGTAAAACCACAGTCATGATAATAAAAATATACACGTTGTTTTTTTCCTGAATACTATCGTCACGTTTACTGTCTAAGGACAGCGCTAGCCCCCATTCTCTGCTGAAGACCAAAAGAAAACGAAACAAAAAAACACCCCTTTCATATTGGTGGAAAAATGTACCATATCGACCAATCAAAAAATTATATGGCAACGTGGCATTTGGATGTTTAGCAAGAGGGGTAAGTTTTGGGAGTGACGGCAAGAGAAAGTTTTGAGATGTGAGAGATTTGTAACGTTTAGCATGTTTGGAGTGCGTAGTGTAGTGTGTTGTCTTTTGTAGTAAGTGTCTAGTGTAGTGGAGAGTTTTCTTTAGTGTGTCAGAACTATGAGGCGACAGGTGAATGTCACAGATGCTCCCAGAAAGCCACCAGAGGCAGATTGCAATGTAAACGCTGTCTCCAGGTGGGAAAACAGGAGGGTTGATATGCCTCCTGTTGTTAGGCCTGCGGGTATTGGGCTTGTGATGTTCTCCTTTATCTGATAGTGGACTGAAATTATTTTTCTGGAGTGGCATGGCTAATTTGTGTGGGATCTTATTTGATGCAGAACACCTGATTGTGCTGTAAATAGTTTGAAATGGTTATTTTAAAAAAACCCACCTTGGCTGCATTTTAGGTAAATGGCTACATATAACTTTGTTGTTTGCAAAACTTGTGCATAGGTTTTTAAAATCTACAATTTCTAATTGAATTTGAAGTTATGAAAATGATTCATTAAACATGTTTGCGGTTGTTACAGTAAAAAATACAACTTTTTTTCTACTCGGAATTTATGTTTTTTGTCTGATTTTAGATCAATTGTGTTAATACAGTATGTCAAGATGAAAAAATAACTGTAAGTTTAGACATGTGAGGTTGTGCTGAAAAGAATGATACCAAACAAGGCAAGATAGTTTTTAAACATGAAAAGTAGTCAAAAACAGCCAATTATACCCTAAAGTTACTTTACCTAGTAATTAGTTCGTTTTAGAATATTGTAACTCAGTTACTAACTCGGTTACTTTTTTTGAAGAAGTAACTAGTAACTAGAAGTAACTAGTTTTCAAAGTAACTTGCCCAACACTGATACAAATATAGCAAGAGCCAGGAAATGATCTAGGAACATAATATCGAGCTTGAAGACGCCTGAAAAAATGTCCTTTAAGGAGAGAAAAGACAAATCTCTCAAGGTTCTTGCACCCAGCCTAGCCCATAAAGAAAGTGTTATTCAGTTGTGATCTGTATGTTTGATTTGGCAATGATTTGAGCTAGATGCCCTTTCTGATGCAACCCTTGGCATTTATCCAGGCTTGGGATTGGTACTCGGAGTATACTGGCTCCCCATGGCTGGATTAGATGAGAAGGTGAATAACACCTTATTTACTTGCCCCACACTGGGACAACATTGAGTTTACTGGCAAGACTGAGACCTAAAAAAAACCCAGTTTGCTCTCAATCTTTGCAGCTTTTGGGGGCAGTTGTAAGAAAAATAGCTGGGCCTGATGAAGTAGTGGAGAGAGTAGGCATGAGTCAAGAATGACTCGTTTTTCATCTAACAAATGAGGGGTGTTGGTCAAAAAGTAAACGCCATCAAAGTTGATGAAAAATGAGATTTTATTACTTAATATTTCAGCCTCTTGAGGGCCGCTCTGCTTACACAGACCGTCATGTTTGCCTTCGCCAAAGGTCCTGCCTTTGGCTGCACGTGTCAATTTTAGAAGCCTAAGGAGGAAGAGAAAGAGCAGACAGGAAAAGGATGAGGAAATGGAGAAGACAAGGCTGCATGACAGGACGGAATAACAAAAAAGAGACTAATCCACTTAATGACAGGTAGTGACAGAGTGACTCTTAATCTTTTGTAGGCGAAAGCACCCTCCAGAGCAGAAGTTGTCACCTTGACCCATTCTTTGTCCTCCCGTCTATCCCTCTTTCTCACGTTACCCCTTTGCCCTAATCTCTCATTCCTTCTCTTCATTTCTGTCATCCTCCCCTCCCTCCTCCTCCTCCTCCTCTTTTGCCCTATGTGCTGTGCAAATGGGCCGACACAGACTGCGTGCAACACGTTGATCCTTTGCAGCTTTTTATTGTTGCTCAACAATCACTCCCTCCCTGTCATCGCTTCATCCACCAGGAGTGGCACGCTGACATTTGGGCCAGCATTTCAGGTTGACTTCACGGGCCTGTGAAAAGCATATACACCTAAAACAGCCTCTGACATGCACAAAGTAATCAATTTCAGGTAATAATGTGTTCCTGTTGATGATATCTGGCAAGAGAATGATTACATTTCCAACTGCTGGCGTGCGCACTTCCATATTAGTGTGGAAACTACCCATTGTTGCCTCTCAGCAGAGCAGGAAGCACCTTTCACAACAAACCTACCCTCCTTATACCGATTAAATCCAGTGCAGCTGCCGTAGCATCTGATTACTTCAGTCTATTTGGCAATGACAAGAAGGCAATGGAGCAGTTTACTTATTAGCTTTAGATCATTTTGGCAAAAGTTAGAAATAACTAATATTTAATGTTTGAATGTTTCGATAAATGAGCATAGTAGTCCGCTCCACAGCCTTTGATTTGGCTACTTTTTAATGCTACTGTTTTTCATGTGTACCTCAGAATAAAGCGGAAGTCTTACATGTGTGTGTGAAGCAAACTTACTCTAGGAAAATCACAGCCCCCAAAAACAATATCAAACACAATAGGCTTGCTGGTATTTCCCACAAGCGTCTGGCATGCAATAAATTTTGCCACTTCTAAAGAATCTCGGCCAACCTGCGAGGAAATGCCTTAAAGCTCTGTGGAAAAATAATCTCCTCGACTCTCTAGGAATAAAAAATAACTTCTAAGGGCAGGACAAGCTCAAAGTGTAGACTCTGCGGAGCTGTTTCTCAAGCCCAACAAGGAAAATTCATGAGAAGTGCAGTGCTGATGGCTGATGATGGGCCACCATCCTGGCCATTATTTCCTGGCTGGGGTCCACGAGGCCACCGAGAAACAGAACGCAGTGAACTCCCTTCTTCTTCTCTCTCAGCATTCTGGCTCTCCCGCCTGCGATCAGGCCCGGGAATAGCAGCTATGTGAGCATGACTGCACGACACTATTTCTGTGCGCTCTGCTACTTGACATTGAGAGGCCGGGATTAGGTGGCCCCCCACTACTGTAAATGAATAGCTCCCGTCACTCACACACGCACACAAACACATGTGTGTGCTTTGTAAATACACATATGAATCCCCCTGAACATAAAAAAATGTGACTGAGAAACTGGAGTTTTCTGCACATTTTCACCTTCCTGTAAACGCCACGTGAGGATGATGAAAGCTGAAGTGCTGTTTTTCAGTTTCTCAACAAGCGGTATGAAGAAAGTTGCATTCTGAATCAAGTACCACGCCCTCGGTGGTTCAGTTGAACATCTGTCAGCCACCACCACCTCCCCACCACCCCCTTGTGCGAACATGAGCTCCCCACAGTATGCTGCTTATTCAGTCTATATGGAACGTATGGGAATCAGACCCACAAACGGTGCTGAAAAAGATCACATAACAAACATGCATGTTTTGCTGTGGATTCTTTTCTTGGTAATGGTTCGGTTAACCCTTCAACCCACTCAGAGTCAGCTCTGAAGCATGACTGTACCACATTCCCACTTACACAGACACACACACTGCCAGTGTAACAACATCTGTGTAGGAGGTGACTTCAAGGGAGTGACTAACATTTGGCGGGGCCTCAACCTGCCTTTGAGTCCAGCTGGGTCTTTTGACCGTCCTTACCTCCATTAAACCTGTGTGCGGCATACATGACAGCATTGCTGCATCCTGCTATTTGCTGTATGTGGTCTCTCTGAATACTGTGGTATTCGGGGGCTGGTCGAGGCCTCAGATGTTGTGCTCAATCGCGTGTCTTTGAGTGCGACATCTGTTTCAGCTGCGTGAGTAATGGTGTGTGAGGCAGTGGCTAAACATCAGGTGTTTGCCGTCTTGCACATCTCAGATCTGTTGCCTTTCTCCTCCCCCCCACAGCTGGAATGAGTCCTGTATGTATCATGATTGATCTGTCAGTGAGTCTGACGATGCTGTTGTCATCACATAAAAAAACGACTAACGTCTTCACTTTCCTCACGGCTCGCTTAGACAGTCTGGCATCAGTTATTTGTTGAATTGTAAACAGTGGCACGCACAGATAACCCCAATTACATATAATAACTGAGGAAGGATTTTTGATTCAAGATCTATGAGCACTGGCTAAAAATAATAACAGCACCAATGTGCAGGATACAGGTGTCTCAGTTTAAAGCGACTGCTCACACGCCAGAGACGGGAAATAAAAACATGATGTTTGCTTTAATTGCAGATCCTGAACGAGCTAGAAGAGCAACAGCGGTGTTATCGTTATTAAGACAGGCATTAATGCACGGTCCAACTCAGGAAGCAAATGAATGACTATAAGTTTGGAATAATAAAGATTTAACCCTGCGATAGACTAGCTATCTGTCCAGGGTGTACCCGCCTCTTGCCCTGTGACATCTGGGATTGGCTCCAGCCCCACCATGATCCTGAATCGGATAAGAAAGCGGGTGGATGGATGGATGGATGGATGGATGGATGGATTGAGAAATAACAGAGAAACTCCAGAACTCACATATTGAGATGTTTATTTATTTATTTTTTATTCTGCTCTGAAAAGAAAATCACAAATATAAATCACTTCAAAATTGCAGGATTTGAATGGATAAAGCACTTGAATTCACATTGTTTTTCCTTTTTTCTTGACAGCTTAACAGTTTCTCCTCTAACAATGATAAGACATAAACACAACATATTTATACCCAATTCTTTCTACAGTGCATTTCATATGTGACTCCCTTCTAAAAAAAAGAAAAGAAAGAAATACAGATGTTGAGAGCACAGTTCTTGTGGTGCTTATAATCAGTACATAGCAGTGTGCCTAATGATCAGCGTTACCTCTGAAACTGAAACCTAACGTGAAGTAACGGTCCCCGAACCTGCAGGATAAAGCCGGGTGGGGGGGATGGGAGAGAGTAAGGCTTTGCCCTCCCTCATTACCAATACTGATGTGCCTTTGAGCAATTCACTGAACCCACATTGGAGCCACTTAGTGGCTGACAGAAGAGACTGGTTGCCCCAGGGGCAGTTTCCAGGTGTGACTATGAGTAATCGTGAGTGTGGTCAGTGTTGGAAATCATCTGAACCATTGGATCATTAAAAATAATATCAAATAAAATAAAATCTCGCGTATTCAATGATCAATTTATTAACCACAGTGCTATTGATCATCTAGTGAGTGCCAGAATTAAAGTTTATGCCATATTTTTCATGAAATACTGAGCTTTTGCTTCGTTTGCTTCTGTTTCATAAATAAATAGCCTCGAATAAGAAATATAAAAACACTTTTTTTTGTTTTATTTTAAAAACTGCTAAAAGGTGGTTAAAAATCTCCATAAATACAGTTAGCTTAAATAAATAAATTAAAATTATAAATATACCGTTTACTGTACACACACAAGAAAAAACAAATCAACAAAAAAAAACAAAAAAAACACGTGACGGCATTGAGCAGGAAAATACAAAATGTTGTCTTTTGAGAGAAAGAGAATCCAGATTGAGCTCTGATTGTTGTTAAAAATCTCAAATAATTTCAGAGACAGAGTCAAGACGCATTCCTCCTTCTTCCCGTTCCTCGTCGCCTGATTCTCGACACACCTCCTCTGAGCGGTTTAATATTCCAGTTCCAGACCGGGAGTTTCTTCTTCTGAAGCCATCAGGAATACATTCACGTGCCCACTCTTTATTTGAACGGCCAGCAGAACATTGGGCAGACGTCCTTCTGTTCTCTTCTTTGCGTACGTTCAATTTATTTTCCTTTTCTTTTCCTCCGGGACCTCCTGTTGCTGTTCACTTTTCATTTTCAGCTGAGGTAGAATTTCTACATCTTTGCCTAAAATTAAAAAAAAAAAAAAAAGGGGGGGGGGGGGGGGGAAATGAGTGAAATCTAGTCACACTTGATAGCGGCTGATGTCAGTCGGTGTACGTGTTTGTAGCCCTTTCCCTAACCACTCACCTCTCTTTGTTGCTTCAGTGGTTGGATGCTGACCCTAGCTTCACCTTCTCCTCATTCTCTACATCATACTCTCCCCGCTTGTGAAACCTGGAATAAACGAAAGGAAAGGAAGCTCGTTCAGTCTTCTACGTATCGCCTCGTTATTAGCTAAGATCCTAACCTGTGCATGGCTGCGAGTGCGTGCCGGGCGTGTGTTTCGCTCACCTGAGCATTAACAAAAGTCCGATGATGGTGAGGCACAGAGACGACAGCACCACCGCCACCACCGCCAGAGCTGTGGTGCGGTCGTAGCCCTCTCGGGACTGCGATGGCAGCAGGATAAACTGACACCTATCGCCGGAGTAATTATGGTGGCACCTGCGAAGAGGACGGTGAAGGGAAAACTGTTAATAATTGATCGACTTGAGGTGCGCATGATGTGCAGGTAAACAGAGAGCTAAATACTCACACGCATGATGGTTCACGGAGGTCTTTCAGGTAAGTGCAGGTCCCGTGAATGCAGTAATCTTTGTACTTCTTCAGGCAAGGATTCCTCTTCCTTCCCTTTCCTTTTCCCCTCTTCTTTCCCTTTCCTCTCGTTGTTTTTCCCTCAGTGTTTTCAGCTTCCAGGATGGTAGAAGGATCTTTGGGTTTGCTTGACATGGCAACTAAAGTGAGAAAAAAAAAACAAGACCAACAATTACATGTACTGTCTTTGTTAAAAGCCACTTAAAAGCACCAATTTAAGACATTTTTTAAGTGCCTTACCTCTTGGCAGCTGCAGTTCATAGTCTCCAGATGTGCCATCTTCATACTCTTCATAATAGTAGTAGTCATCATCGTACTCCTCCGCCTCGCCATCCTTGCTGTAATCTGCTGTTGTCGCCCTCACGCCCCGGTTCTCCTCCTCCTCTGCTCTCCTGTCTCTGGTTGTGTCCAGGAGGCTGATAACAGAGGTGTGCTGCTGCTTGTTGCTCTGGTAACGGTCTACTGCAGCACCGCTGGCCAGTCTGGACATCACTGAAGGAGCAGGAAAATCAAACGTTATGAATGAGGTCCTCTTTTGAACATATATACACCACAAAAACAAACAACAAAAATCACAATCAGAAAACTCTTCCTCTAGGGGACAACCAGCAGACAGGTTAGTGCATCAAGCTGGGTGAGCCTTCTCGGGCAAGTTGAAACATGTTGTACAGGAAGAAGCTTCAGGCAGGATTTTTTAGGGATGCAGTAATTACCCTGCTGTTCTCTCTTAGGAAATACACCGGATCAGACATTGTCCTTAGGGATTGATTGAGTCAATGCCCAGCTCAGGATGCACTCAAAAGGACGCCAAATTTTAAACTGAGTGACTGAGTTTGACCCGCATGTTTAATGTCAAACAGACTTTCTGAGTTACTGTCCTCAAATTCGTGGACATTGAGATATCGGCCTGGCACACAGCCTTCCCCCCTCTGTCTCTCATAACACACGCACAAAATGCATGGGCAGACAGTTAGCTAATGTCAGGCAAGAATATGAGTTAAAAATAAATGTATCCAGTTACATAAAGCATGCTCTAAAATAAGAGAGATGACCCCATTAGCTCCTGAATAGGCTGGCATCATGAAAACTGTTGCCTAAAAGATTAAGTTTACACGACATGTTATAGCTCGGTTATTATAGAGAGGATTACACTGACAGCCAAGAAAGAGAGAGAGACACACACACACACACACACGCACGCGCGCGCGCTAAGTGATCCATTAATGAACACAGAAGAAACACTGGTTAAGTTGCACAGGCACATGAAACGTACCCAACGCGTGAGCCAGCAACAGCGCAACAGCGAAAATCCTCATGGCTTCCAGTAGCTTTAAGTAGAAAAATTATTTAAATTAACAAAAAAAATCTAAAAGTTATATTCCGTCCACCTCTCAGTATTCCTTCCTTTTTTTTTTTATATATGCTTTTTCTTTTTTGTTAATAGAACTCCTCTCTTCTCCTCGCGTCCCTGCTGCCGCTGTCTCCTCTCCAGAAAGACTGGCGACTGAAGCTCACGAGCCTTTTAGCCTAGATAGATATCCCCGCCTCCTGGGTGTTGCCAATAACCACAAGAGCATGTTGCGGCAATTAATTCGTATTTTAACTCAAATTATCCATCATGTTACTTGGTACTCCCAAAGATAGAAAATAAAATACAAAAACTGTCGGGAAATTAAAAGAAACAGGAAACTGAAACTTAATTTTAAAAAAAACAAACTAATCCTTGGTTCCTTTTGTACATATTGACTCATTCTTTCTGTCTGAGTGCCGTCATAGGGTTTGGTTGTGTTTAATCCAGGTAAATCCGGTGGTTAAAGCAGTCACAGATTTAAAGTATGCGTGTCACAGAATCAGAAGTCCAAATATTAAGTAAGATACATTAACAGTCCATACTTACATTTAAGCAAGATAATTCAACAGCGAAGCTGTTGAAGAGGAGGACAGGAAACGTAGTAATACATGACAAAATATACAACTCTGCAGTAAAAACTGGAGATCAGATGATGGGCTTCACTTTGGCTCCAAGTATTAAAAGCGCCTTTAACGGGTACGAAATGTGAGCGCCACCACGTGGTCAAGGATTACACTACACTGTTTTACTGTTTAGGTTCAGGTAGTTTCCAGAGTTAGAAACAAGCGAAATTAACTATTTATTTGAAAAATGTTTAACTTTGACTTACTTTTTTTTTTATCAGCTTTACAGTTAGTCGTGTTTTCAAAATTTCACAACAGACATTTCAATACAAACACCACTTCTTAAAGGGCAGCTGGTTCACAGTAATGTAGACCTCCCAAATCTAAATAAAGAAAGGCTACAAAGCATCATCAGGCCACTGTGATGCCAAAGGTTACTAAAACTTAAGGCCTTTCCTGTGCGTTTCTATTTTCACTTTGTTTTGTGATAACACACGTTCTTTTCAGTTATCTCCCTGCCTTCCCCTCTTGTTTTTTTTATTTCAGGTAACTGCAATCAACTACAATGTTTTTCCACACAGACTTGGGTAATTTGAGAAGCGAGGTGATGAGGTGGTTAAAACTGTCAACTCACAACGTGAAGGTTCTTGGTTCCCAGGGCTTCTTGTCTGTCTTACTTCTCTCCATGTACTCCAGCTTCTTCCGCAGTCCACAGATGTGCAATTTAGGGTTAATTGATGATTTTAAATCGACCATGGATAAGTGTATAGCATAGTGCTGCATAAATGTATGTTTCAAATTGCTTTGAATGGTCAGTAAGTCTAGAAAAGTGTTGTATAAATGCAAGTGCATTACATTACATAGAGGAGTAATGGTAGATTTTCTAAGTGCAAAAGGAAGGACGGCAAGCTCCTAATACGTTTATTCACTGCCAGTTGATCTTTTTACTACTGGTGTCATGCAGTTCTGAGGTAACAACAATTATTCACAAGAAAATTATCTTTTGATTGCAATGTGAAATTCTCCCTTCAGCTCTCAAGTGCAAAAAAATACCATCAATAGGTTAATAGCACAAGTGCTTCAACTGGATTAAAGTATAGTCTGACTTCATGGATGGCTGTGTTAACAACATTCTTAGAATTAATAATTAAAGTTGGAGTCAATTTAAAGCAACACAAAACGGATCAAATAAAGATAAAATAGATACACAATACATCAGTATCACAGCTTTTGATGTTATTACTACTGCTGGTTTTCTAGAGATTTATGGGCTTTACTTCTAAGTGCATATTCTTACGATTCCCGTCACAGTAAAGCCTCTTTGGCTAAAGCTTAACTACGTTGTAGTGTGTGTTGAGGTCACATGTAGGTCGGCTGCTCACCACGTATGGGGGTAATGAATATGTCTGCCCTTTGTACTCTTAGGCATAGACTAACTCTGATGTGACCGTAGACAATAAATCTGGTGCGCCAGAATGTCATACTAATGCGATTCTTTTAAATACACGCACAGTGATGATGCAAGTCTGATCAGAAACCGTTTATTTCCAGGCCAGGGAGCAAGAATGAGAAACAATTCTAAAAACATAATCAAATTACCACCGAGCCTAGATAAAACAATTCTAAAACTGGTAAGAATGCAATTTTCTGTATGCACTAAAAATCCCACCCAGTCCCACAACCCAGGACGAATGTTCGTTATGGGTTCACAGGCCAGAAATTCCTCTTGCGGAGCTGCGTGCATGGCAGCCTCGTCCCAGGCAGACGAGGATGAGCCTGCTATCCCCTTCTCGTCCCTTTACTGGGCCCATCACATCCCAGCTCAGCTCGCATTCTGCACTGAGTCCGTTGCTCGATCGCCTCCCCTCGCGTCATCGCCCTGTAAGTAAACAAATAGGGGCCACAACCATCGTCCTGGAAGCTGCCCTGACTTATAGCCATGGCGACCCTCTCCCAACACGGCTGCACCCGGTGAACAACAGTGGAGACGCTACTCACAAATGCTGTCAATCACAGGCGTTGTCTCCTATTGTCGCCGTTCCTGCTGTCGGGACTGCGTCGCTACGTCACACTCACCTGTCCGTCTCCAGATGAGGCGCCGCACCCCCGCGATCAGGCAGTGATTCCCTCTATGTATGTATGTATGTATGTATGTATGTATGTATGTATGTATGTATGTATGTATGTATGTATGTATGTATGTATGTATGTATGTATGTATGTATGTATGTATGTATGTATGAATGACCTGGTCTTCTTGTGTTCCTTTTCATATCGTGTGCCTCTGTCATGCCAAGCCCCAGTCAGCTTCCTTTTAAAGGGTCCCTTAAACAGCTGATAGGCCACCTCTGGACACACCCATGTCTCAGGTGATCACTATCAGCTAATTTGTCCCATGCCCAGCCAGTCCACAGTGGATTAAAACAATGTCAAATAAGCCACTAAAAACCATGCAATACAAACAGAATAAAATCATGCAAATAAAAACTAAACTCACAAATAAAGACTAAAAAACAGAATAAAACCAATATAAAAGATAAATACAAATTTCCTCTGTGTGACATGAACATTCAATCTTAAGTAACATGACTTTTTCTTCTTCTCTATCTTCTTCTGTCATCTGCTTCCTTCCGCTTCCACAGCAAATGATCTGCACCCATCTCACTCCATCCTTACCATCCTCCTCTGTCAGCCCTCTGCATCTCCTCCTTCACTACATCCACAAACCTCCTCTAAGGTCTTCCTCGTTTCTCTTTTATTCTTTCCTGCCTGGCAGCTGCATTTAGCATCCTTTGTCCCATATGTCCACTATCCCTTCTCCAAACCATCTCAGCCTGCCTCTCTAACTCTGTCTTCAACCCTCTCAACTCAAGGTGTCCCTCGAAAGTAATTGTTTGTCCCTACTGGTCACTCCCAATGAAAATCTTTATCTTTAGTTCTGGCTCCTGTCCTGTGACCCACACGAACCCAACACACTAACCTGAAAGGCAAAACTAAAATTTCATTGACTGTGAATAAATAAAAACGCGATCTTTAGTTATTAGATATTTGTCAGTCCGCCACTCTCCAGCCAAGTCCAACAGGTGGCAGTGATTTAACTCCAGTGTGTTTTGCTAACCGCCAATGAATCAAAAGTAAAAGAACGTCAGGCCTCACAAGCGTCGCTTATTGGTTTAAGGCGATCACGTGAATTATACGCGAGAAAGGGGGACGGGGGGAGGGCAAACATGGCTGACGAAGCAGGGGAAGTAAACACAGCTGTTACAGAGCGCGACGAAAAACAAGAACAAGATGAGCCCAAAGTTTTACGACCAGCGACTAATGGCGAACCGGATGGGGGCAGCGAGCAGGACTGGACCGAGAGGCAGGCTTCCCAGGTCGCAGAGGAGAACAGCTGGTCGGCTCCTCTCCTGTCTCTGGCTCGTAAGGCCACAGAGACGATTAGCAGCGGGATCAGCTACGCTGCCATCCAGAGAAAGCCCTCACAGGGATACGCGGCGAGCTCCCCGACCGAGAATGAGGCCGAAAGTGACCTCAGTAACTCAGCGAAAAAGCTTCCAGGTAGACTTTGATTTTTCTGATGCCTGCTAGTTAATGCACTTTAAGATCGAACCATTGCGGCTGTCACAGGCACTTGAAACACTGTATAAGTGTCAGCTGTCACATCACATGACTCCAAGATCAGACTCTTGGTTTTTTTGGTTAGTGAAGTGCTCCTTTTCCGGCTATGTCATCTGACAGAATTAACCTCAGAGCTTCTCCTTTTTTTCATGCTTTCTGTACAGTTGTTCCCCCCAAAGACTCAATGGCAATAGAAAGATCCAACCTGCTCAGCATGCTGAAGCTCAGCATCAGAGTGTTGATTCAGTCTTCTATGAGTCTGGGCAGGACGCTTGACTCGGAGTACCCTCCTCTGCAGCAGTTTTTTGTTGTCCTGGAGCACTGCCTCAAACACGGTCTTAAAGGTTAGACGTAAATAAATCTGACTTTTGCTGTTGTGCTATATTTAGCTGCCTGCATGCTGAAGTTAATTCTGCATGTTGTCTGATTCAGCCAAGAAATCCTTCATTGGTTACAACAAGTCTATATGGGGACCACTGGAGCTGGTAGAAAAGTTATGCACGGAGTCTGTCAACATCGCCACCAGTGCCAGAGACATGCCTGGCATTAAGTATGCCATTAAATGCCATTATATTATTTCTATAATAAAACTGCATCGCAACTGAGTTTAATTGTACTTATACTGTCATTCTTGTTTTTGTTTTTCTTAGGACTGGTTTGGGGAGAGGAAGGGCTTGGCTGCATTTGGCGCTTATGCAGAAGAAAGTAGCCGACTATATGAAGGCCCTGCTGGACCACAAGGACCTCCTGAGGTCAGTTACACTTGTTTTATAGTGCATTATAAACATGGGTTTCTTCCTAGCATCCACTTTACCTTTTAAATCCCTTAGTGAGTTTTATGACTTTGGAGCACTGATGTTGGAAGACGAAGGGTCGGTAATGGTGGGGCTGCTGGTGGGCCTCAACGTAATTGATGCTAACCTTTGCATTAAAGGGGAGGACCTTGATTCACAGGTTAGTGATGCTGTTTTGTAAGAATCAGTTTCACTCTGAGGAAGAGTTGGATCGAGATACAGAGTGATCTGCTCTTCTTTCCCGTTTAGGTAGCAGTCATCGACTTCTCACTTTATCTGAAAGACTCTGCTAGCAATGAGACTCCAAAAGAGTAAGCATCTACACTGCTTTACATTATTTTTTTAATCTGGACTGTTCTATATTGTTATTACTGTTTAAAGCATGACCCCATATTAAAAAATCCTTACTAAACTTTGGTTAGATATGTCTCACAACTATAAGATGGTAATTGTATCGCTCCCTTCCTTAGTGATTCGAAGATGACAGCCATATTGGATCAGAAGCACTACATTGAGGAGCTAAATCGTCACCTAAGCGGCACCGTCACTGACCTTCAGGCTAAGATGGACTCTCTAGAGAAGACTAATAGCAAGCTTGTAGAGGAGGTTAGGCGTGCTTTGTGTGTGCAGCTGTGGGACTGTGTTCGCACTGGATTGATCCTCTTTAACATCAGCTTGTGTGTGTGTGTTTTCTCCTCTTCTTCAGCTGACAGCTGCCACAGACAGAATCAACTCTCTACGGGAAGAACAGGAACAGCTGAAAAAGGAGAACGAGACGATCTTGCAGTCCAGCCAGAGAAAAGAGGAGGTGGGGGGGGGAAAGTGTCTAGGACTAACTGCAGCTGAAGCCCCTCCAGATTTTAAGAAGGAATGAAAAATGCCATGTTTTTATTTTTCAGGCAGTGCTTCAAGACAGCCAGGCAGAGCTGGAGACATACAAACAGACTAGACAAGGCCTGGATGAGATGTACAATGTGGTGTGGAAGCAGTACAAGGAGGAAAAGCGCATTCGCCAGGTCAAGTATCAGTGACCTCCAGGACAGACTGAACCAACACTCCACACCTGGTGTTTTTGGGTTTTGACTCAACTCTAACTGAATTTGACTCCCTTGTGTATTAGGAGCTGGAGCGTGAACTGGAGCTGCAGGTGGGGATGAAGCAGGAGATGGAGGTGGCCATGAAACTGCTGGAGAAGGATACGCATGAGAAACAGGACACGCTGGCAGCCCTACGGCTCCAGCTTGACCAAGTCAAGACTCTCAATGTGCAGATGTTCCACAAAGCTCAGGTATAAATAGATGAGCATGATTATAACTTTGTCTTTCGCACTTACACACACACACACACACACACACACAGATTGCGCATTTGTCCAAATCGTGTGGTTTCTCAGGACTCGGACCGCCAAGCAGAAAAAAAGCAGGCAGAGGCCGTGCAGCTTGAGCAGAGGATGAATGAAATGGAGAACACCATGAAGGAACTTGAGCAGAGGTATGCGTGCTTGCCTAGGTTGAGATTCAGTTTCGCATTTACATTCCTTTAATAAATTGACGCTCCTCTTCATATTTTGTGACTCATAGACTACAGAGATCGGAGCAGGAGCGCAAGCAGAACGACCAGTCGGACGAAGACATGAAGGTGGAGCTGCAGGGAAAAGTCGATGCTCTGCAGAAACAGCTAACAGATCTCGATACGCTAAGGTGAAGAAATACAATTGTGGGTGGGGCGGGGGGGTTGAGTGTGGTATTAAGCAGTATGTAGAGAAAAGGTTCATAAAAGGGCAAAGTTGCAAATGTGATTCACCTAAAATGTTTGTTCTCAAACTTTTCAAACATTGTGTAGATCGAGTCCATGCAGTAGTTTGCAGTTTGATGACTTGAGTCACATTTTTGTGTTTTCGGAGCACAGGCTGGGGTTGGAGAACGAGCTGCGCAGTGAGAGGGAACAGAGACAGAACTTGCAAAAAGCTCTCCAGAGGGAGCAGGACAACAGCACCGAACTGCGCACACAGCTGCAGCAGCTCCAGGGCCTGCACTCGGTCAGCATCTCTCAAACACACACACAACCTGTGTCACGTTACACTTGCTCGGATCTAAATAGGCGAATTATAGCGATGGAAAAAAATGTGTGTGCTCTTGACAAATGAAGTTTTATTTTCAAAGTGAAAGGCAACCTACAGCTGCAGCTAAGATTACTCCTACACACAGGCATAAAATACTGTAATCCAATGCCAACATTTAAAATGTGTGATTGGCTTTGTAGAGACTGCTTCTAGACTCTAGCAATGAAGCTACATTGCTAGAGTTGGCTACAAGTCAGAATAAGAGCTTTTTTTTTATTTTTTATTCTTATGTTCATTAAAAAGTACCTTTTGTAATTATGGCCTTCAAAATGCAGCAACGCCTTTCACCACCAGGGAGCAGTGTTTTACCAGTGGGTGTGTTGAGATGTTTTTGAATGTGTGGTGCTATTCTTTTAACTTTAGATACTCCTTTGTGTCCAAGGTTCTTAAGAAGCTTTTCCTTTTGTAAAAGAGAACGTGCTCATCCTGACTTACCTGGTTATTAATTCAATTGGCTTGATGTACCATCTTGTGGTACAAGGTGGTATTACAAGAAAGTACTGTGCAGCCCCAATCCAACTTCACTGAATGTCATCAACACAGTACATAGATGTTTTAGATTAAAAGTTATGCGGTTTGTTGTTGGTTATTTCTTCAAGTCTGCTGGTAACGTTTCATATTTTAAACACAGGAATTTAGAAACTGTACCTTTCAGCTTCATCACCAGCGAATTATATATTTATGCCAGATGACATTACCTTAAAGAAATAGTTTATTTTACAAAAATATTATTTGTATGACAGCTTTAACAAAGCCTCCCTCCTGTTTCATCCTCTTGTAAGCGGTGTAAGAGCATATTACAAATTCTTGAACATAAATGGGATGTTATGACCTTTTTTTCTTTTACTTCTTATGGATCGACTTTGCAGGAGCTGCAGGAGTTGAAGCAGGAGAAGCAGCAACTGCAGCAGAAGTGCGAGCAGCAGGAACAGGCTCTACAAGAAATGGGACTGCATCTCAGCCAGTCAGTAACTGCGATGTTTTGTTTTTTTTTCTTACTAAGGAATGCCATTTCACGTAGGAGAATTTATGCCACTTTCATCTTTCTCAAAGGTCTAAACTGAAGATGGAAGATTTCAAGGAGGTCAACAAGGCCCTGAAGGTAAAATGTTAAAGAGTCGAGGGTGGTTTACTTTTATTGTTGACGCTGTAAGACTTGGAATGAGAAACCATTGCTCTTCTCAGGGCCACGCTTGGCTGAAAGATGATGAAGCCACTCAGTGCAAACAATGCCAGAAGGAGTTCTCCATCTCACGCAGAAAGGTACGTTCCGCCCACCCCCATTACATTTCACTTGAGAGCCGCTTCCGTTAACGTCCGCAGTCACATAAATGTTGCCACGTCACGCTGTATGTTTTGCATGCGCAGCACCACTGCAGAAACTGCGGAGACATCTACTGCAACAGCTGCTCCAGTAACGAGCTGGCCTTGCCTTCGTATCCACGGCCTGTGCGAGTGTGCGACGTGTGCCACTCCCTGCTGCTGCAGAGAAGCTCCTCCACAGGTTCCTGACGACATACCCACAGGCTTTGTTTTCTCCACACGCTCCAACACTGAATATACTCATTTAATGAATTTAAATACTTGTGTTATGAAAAGGAAAAAGAAAAAAAAAAGGCGGGAATGTGATTTGGTGTTCCATTGATGCAGTTACCTGAAATTCAGGCATTTTATTTGTACTGACAATGGTCGCCTTTAACGTTGACAGGATGGATTTTAATAAAAAGTAGTTTATGCAGACTTTATGCTAACGAGACTTTGCATAGACATGGAAAGGCTTGAGTATCTGCCACCAGTGTTTCCCTGGGTTGGATTAACAGAGTTTAACAAATTTGGTAATCTCTTGATAAACTGGCTTTTTGATATGTGCAGTTTTTCTAATTCAAACTGTGGATGTACTGTTGGGATTTCAGCTTGAGCTGAGAATCTCTGCTGTTTGCAGATTTGTGTACTCACAGAATGTAAAGGCACACTGCTTTCTTTATTTAGGATGATTTTCAAAATAAATTTAACAGAAATAACCTGAATATTTTACTTTTGTCTTAAAAGATTATATTTAAACCTTTGTGAAAATCCTGAATTAGAGGGGTGCATTTTTAATTCTGGAAGTGACTTTGATATTTCCCCCTCCCCCTTTTTATTATCAGCTCTAACCCCACTGCTGGATGCAGGCAGAATTGTGTAAATGACTGTAGAATGTTGGCAACAGCAACACTATTTTAGAATGTATTCTATCAGGATTTTATGGATCACGTCAACTGCTACAACGCCATTTTCTTAATTTGACTTCGTTTAACTTTAGATATTTGATAAATGAATAAAGCCTCCTGTTTTTCCACCACTTGTGTCAATTAGATATTCCAGACTAGTTTATTCACTTTGTGCACAAGAAATACAAACAGCATCTGAAGCAGTAGAAACCTTCATGGTAGCAGATTTGAAATGAACTTGCTCTCTGTATAGCCCTCATCCAGGAACAGAAAAAGAGCACTAACAGTCACACCATAAGAAAACAAAACATGCTTTGACCATGTTAAGTCCCAAACCTAGATTAACATTTTGTACAGGAATTTAAAATGAAGCTGAACACTATGTAAAAGGTGAAACAAGGTCCAAACATTAGAAGATACCGGACATTTTCAGTTTCTGTTCATGCACTCGGACACTAAAACGTTTTGTTAAATCCACCAGCACAGGATGAGTTAACCGTGCTTAAAGAACGGTAACACAAAACGGCACGCTTCCAGGGAAAGATAAACTTAAAGCACAGTTTATGTTATTTGTAAATCTGTGAGGAATGGGGAAGACAAACATCACTTTGACACATTTATTGTGACGAACATATGATCTCACTGCTCTCTGAAGATCACCCACTTAAAAAAAACAAAACAATAATAATACAAACCCTACCCTTTGTTTTCCCCCAAAACAACCCCACCAGACCCTATCTGAATTATTACGAGAGACTTGCATTTCCAGTCCTTTCAGCAAAATGCTGAATTAAAAAAAAAAAAAAAAACTAAATGCGAAAAGAAAAAACTACATTCCCCATCCCCCACCCAGTCCATTCATTGAGCCTCTGCTTCCTCCTCCACCGCCGCCATAGTAACTGCTTCCCATTCCGCCCTGGTTACCTAACAAGAGAGAGAAAATACACACTATAGGACCGAGGAGTTCATCAAGGAGTCACGCATAGAACGACAAAAGCTTTCCAAGTTTAAAGGGCTGAATTAGCCTGGATCCAAGATGACAGAACTACACAGCACCTTCTTCCTTAGAACCCAGTGTCATTAAATACATTACACAGCAGTTTTGGAAGCAGCTGCTTCAATTTTTTTTTTTTTTTTTTTCTTTAAATGATGGGGAATAACAGCACTCCTCTGGTAATTAACCACTGTTTCCACCCTTTGCAACACTGTAACAACCCAACTTTAGGACACTTTTTAACTGCAGATTTTTCTTTACTGTTACTACCGTATGTTAAGTAACAATATAACTATTATTTATTTCAAAGTGTGCTTCAGAATTAGCCAGCTAATAAAAGAAAGGTGTTTTACAAGGCCAGTTTAAGGTGTTACTGAATATTTATGACTTAAAAAAAACAAAAAACAAAACAAAAAACAACTTAGTAGCATCTCATTTGGTGCCAGACAGCAAACACTTACAGCTGTCACGAGTTTAAAAATAAACAAAACAGTCACAGTACACAAATAAGGTTTTATGGCACCTTCACCTAGGACAACTTCAATTTCACTTATCAGAGAAAAGGGTTAGACTATAAGTCTTTGCTCAAACCTTTAAAGGTTCTGTAAAGAAATATATTTTAGGAAATACAACAGAGCTGACACTCACTATAGTCACTGTAGCCACCCATGTTTCCTTGGCTGCTGTATCCACCAGAGTACCCTGAGCTCAGCTGGCCTCCACTATAGGATGACTGGCTCCCTGTGGAAACAAATCCCATTGGGCTGTATGAGTAAACCAACAGATACACAAGCATTTTAAGGGAAATAACACAGGGCCCTATTTTCAATATCACTAAAACTTTGACTCACCCATGCCCCCCATCATCTGGCTGCTGTATGCTCCATTACTGCCACCTGCTGTTGAGTTCAAAAACAGCTCCACGTAGCGGTGCTCTGCAGAACAGGAACAAAAATCATAAGAATTAACACGCAGCTTTAAAAGGGTGGGGTGCTCAAGTTATTTTTTAAAGCAAACTCACGCATGTTAGCTTTATCTTTGGACATGGCTGCTACAGCATCTTCGTGTGTTGCAAACTCTACATCTGCCTCCCCGGTAACTCTGCCATCTGGGCCAATCTCAATATGGACCCGCACCGGATTCAAAGGTGAAAAGAACTAAAAAAGACGAAAAATAAATAAATGCACAAATCACAAGTGTTGTCTGCTTTTAAGCCCTTGCGGCGACACAAAAGATAACAAAGGACTGTCAGTGATCTCTCAACAACTTACATTGTAGATGTCTGTTTCTGTGGCTCTGTATGGCAGGCCCCTCATATGTACACAGTGGCCTGTTGTGCTCTGAAAGGAAGAGCCGCCATCGCCATACCGTCCATCCGATACACCTGAACATACATAAATGGAATTAACACAAGGTCTTATGAGGATTTTATCCTAATCTTATTAATTGTTATATGAATTGTTAAGCATGAAGAGACATGAGGGGGTGTTTATTTAAAAGAAACTTCATGGGTAAAGACCAGTAAATCTGATTTCACCTGCTCTCCAGTCCCACTTGGACCCACCTCCTCCGTAGCCTCCTCTGCGCATTCTGTCATAGGACCCCCCTCGGCCCATCATGTTGTAGCCGCGTCCACCAGAGGGCCGGTCATAGGGGCCGGGTCTCTGCATGCCCATAGGCTTCCTCTGGGGTTCGTAATGGGTCCGCACCTCAGCACGGCTACTCTTGAAGATCTCAATGTACCTGAGAGCATACAGATACCACAGTGAGGGCATGGAGAATGGGTGAGAAACTGCATTTGCTTAATACTGGTGAAACTGGGCTATGCAGATGCTGTCATGGTGTAGTCCATAGGTAGTAATAGATTTAAGTACTTATTGCTAGTCGTTAATAAAGAAGATTAAAAATAACTTATTTACTGATCAATAAGGAAGTTGTCCAAATTGATAAGGGCCTCAGTGAGTTTTACACTTTTCTTATGGTTACCTGAAGCGACTCAGATCTGTTTCAGTGTTTCAATAGTGGTATGTGTCGTTGCCATGACAGCTTTTGTCCTGGTTTTAGAGGCACAAAGAGAGCTCCAGCCCTTCTGCAACCCACTAAGCATTACCTGTGACAGTGGGCTCCAGATCCTTGTGTACAGTGGCCCTCTGATTTTTACTAGCAGGGAGACTCCTTACCATTTATCAACCTGGACTCATTTTTAGTGCTGAGACACCATTTGTTCTCCAAATCGGGCATGCACTCCATTTCAGGATTCGCCTCATATTTTTGAATGGTGACCAAGCACTAATCTTCCCCCTGAACATTGTGAATATATATATATTTTTTAAAACGTGGATCTAAGATAGCAACTTGTGTGTATGTGTGTGTGTGGTAAATATGACAAATATGCTTCAAGTAGCCAAGATAAATGTGTCAGTTTTGCATTTGGTTCAGATGTTGAAGGTGCACACCATAAGAAAAGCAACTTATCCAGCCAACCAACCAACCATCCCCACCTGTGCCCTATTCTTTCCTTGTGTTTCTTTAGAGCCTTTTCAGCTATATCCTGTGAAGCAAACTGCACGAAGGCCTCCCCCGTACTCCTCCCCTGGATGTCCACCGGCAATGTTATCCCATTTGGCACGATTTCCAACCCTTCAACCCAAGGACAGATAACCCCAGCAGGGGACATATTAAATCACATGCCCAATCACAGAGAGAACTTTCTCTAAAGAGAGAGATATTAGACTTATGGAAAACTCTATACATCATCACACATACCAATTCATTCCTTTTTTGTGTCTTTTTTCTTTTTCTTTTTTTAAACCAGTGACTTTCCATTTAATTTAGTTACATTTACTGTATTCTAGGGGATAAGATAGAAATGGCAGGATAGAGGAAGACTATGAAGAAGGGCACTGTGTGGGGGATATCGGGCTAGTATTAATGTGCTGATGAGGAGGGTCTAGGTGGGTGACATGAGGAAAATTCGTGGTTGCTCTTTCGTTAAATCTAAGAATTGGCATATCCTCCTGAGAACTGAGGAAACAGGAATCTTCCCATTGAACTTTTTTGGTGATTTCCTTCCTCTTTGGAGCTGAAAGAGGCCACCCAAACACATGGGATATCAATGGAAAGCCCACAATGTCCTCTATTAAGTACATCAGGACTTAATATGATAGCTCAAATAAGTCAAAGATATAGACCAGAGGGCATGAGTGAATAGGCTGGTGCTCAGGAGGATATACTGGGTTTAAAAAAAAAAAACTTTTAAAGATAAAATTATTAATACATGGTGGGGAAGAAAAAAAAAGTTAAAAAAAAAAAAAAATTGAAGACAGAGGCTATATCAGTGATGAGCGGGACCCACTCAATAACTAGTGTATTACCATTAGGCTGAGACTATTTTAAAATGTTTCCACATAATGGGGGGAAAATGTGAAGAAGGCTGAAGATGAAAATGAGGGGCAAAGATAGGAAAGGGTGTTTGCATAACAGATCCCTGCCCTTGTACAAAACATCAGGTCTTCAAATAAATTCTCTATTTAAACTTCAACTGGCTTCCTTTTCCAGCATCATTTCCTTCATTCATTGTTTTTAAGTGTAACCACATTAGATTGTCATTTACAATGGCATACTGACTTCTTCGTAAATTAGATGCAACAAGTTTTGGTGTCGGTAACCAGAAACAAGAAAAGGAAGATCGGAGGGGAGAAGTTTAAATTACCAGCATTAAGGGGGTTTATATTTAACCAGCGAACAAGGTTTGTTGTTACCTGAGAAAAACTGCACAATTTCCTCCTTGCTGCACCCGAAGGGAAGGCCCCGAAGCCGCACAAGCCCGTCCCCAGCTGTCTCTGGACAGTTTGGGCCAGTGTGCTTCATGACCCAGTCCATTTCCACATTGTTTGATTTAAACACTATATCAGAGAAGAGAGAAATTACTTCGCTCAAACTGGTAACTTATATAGCATTTATCAGACATTAACTCAGCTGTATGCTGTTATACGCACCTTCTACATATCTGTGACCCATCGTTTCTCTGTCCTTTTTCACTGCAATCTTCAGGTCTTCTTCTGTCTCAAATTCAACGAATGCCTCTCCGCTGGGACGCCCCTCTCTTGTGTAGGTGAAATGGATGCCACTTCCATTGTTTAGGATTTTGCACTCTGCAATCAAAATGCATTATCAGATCATTTCTAACTGTGTTACGTGCTTAAGTATTCTTTTGAAAAACAATAATGCATAAATACCTGAGAAAAACCTCTGAACTTCATCCACTGAACAGGACCAAGGAAGTCCACGGATTCGCACTACATATCCCTCATCAGCCATGACTGGTCACGATCCCTGAAGATTATGAATAAACGCTTCTTTTAATGTGATTAACCAATACAAACTAACAAAGATACAATAATACAGAAGTCAATACCCTGGTACTTCGTTTACTCTTTTATTTTCGTTGATCCCCTCTTCACAAGAACTGACACTGTCTCTCTAATGGGGACACGACTAATTCTGAATACAACTGCATTAAAAAAATCCGACTGGCTGGTTTATACATATACATTGACTACAATACGCCATAAAAGCTTTCCTTGATTTACTCTGAGTTATTTCAAGAAAAAGGGGCCTATGTAGCAGCGCCATCTTGAGACAGTTTCGACAGATATTTAAGAAAAATTACTTTACTGCTCATACTCTTCCGCGGAACAAAGGTTGTTGTTGTCCAAACGTAAGTCCAGAGCAGTCGTCACAATTTCCTTATCTATCAGTACTCGCTAGCGAACTACCGGCATCCACGTAACAAAAAGCGGGAGCTCCGAGTCGGTGCCCGCTAGCAGCACAAAATCAGTAGCCAGCCACTTTCATTCGACAATATTTCCGCGATTGTTGGCTTTCGTCAACTACTTAAGAGTTCGAAAGAGCCATGTTGTTGATTTGTTACGAAATATCTCACTTACTTTAAACGCAGTGCACGGCCCTTAGCATATTAACTACCGCACCCACACAATAGAACAAAAGCGGCCCTCTTGGCCTGCGCCATGTTATTAGCATCGGCAGTTAGCTCTTAAGCTAGTACCGTTAACTAAGCTACCTGTATTAAAGCTGATTCACACATTCAAACCTGTACCTATGTACATTATGAGAAAAGTTGTTCAAACCATGATATAACCAAGTAAAACGAGAGATACATTTATCAATATACCTGATACAAACGCAGATGCAACACGCCGGAGTGTGTGTAATCAGACCTGCGTGGTGCGGCTGAAACTCTCCACTGGGTTGCCAGAATTCTCCAACCATCCCCCCTTCAGGAACCAAAACGGCGCGCCTCATCATGGCATCTGCTTCAAAAGGCCAAAAAATGACGCAAATAAAATACGTTTATAACAAATTTTATTATTTATTTGTGTTTTTAATTGTATCAAAACCGAAGAATGTATAGTTTGTGAAAGGGTGTGTAATAAATAACGTGACAGAAAGGGTGGATTTTTAAACACACCTGGCAATCCTGACGAAATAACCAAACGCCTCCAACTGGCCTGTGTCCACGCCCAAAACCGATGACGTTTCTGCTTGAGGTCTTGGCGACTTCTCCTGGCCTACAAATCCAAGTAACCCTGTTTACATTCGTCAGTAATCCTTTTCAGCTTTTTTCTTTTCTTTTTTGAGTTAGTGTATATGAATGAGCTACTTTTTATGGCAAGGCCAAAGAGTTCATGTTTATCAATGCCAGCTCAAAATACCACACTACATCACTAAAAACAACCCATTTAGCTACAAGCCTCAACAGATATTAATTTCGTGCTAGGGTAGTTTGTAATAGTAACCTAGTTCGATGAGGCTTATTTTGATTATTGGAACTAAATGATAATACAAGCCTCAGTTACCGGTTTTGGTGACTACTATGCCTGAAAGACCATGTTTATATACAATAGGGACTGTTTCCCAGACTTGGATTGAGCTTATCCCTGAAGTAAAAACTTTTTTCCCCCCAATTATAAGCATTGTCAGAGTTTTCTTTTAAGATAGGACTAGGCTTAATCCAAGTCTGGGAAATTAGCCACGGGGTCAGCAGCCCCAAGTAATCCAGATATAGACCACAAGTGACCCAGACCTGCAGCAGGGAGTTGGTTGCAAATCAGTGACACCATTAAAAAATATGTGGAGTAAATGAAGAGTGTTTGTTAACTTATTATCATTATTTCAGTAATGCTGCTTATTCAAGGTTACACTCATCTAGTATTGGTGTACACTGCTAGTTAAAACATATAAAGCACACAATTCTGGAAATAAATGCTTTCAAAAAATGTATGAATAGTCACACAATAATCAAACACAGTCACATGGGGTTTAACCAAAGGGAATGAAATACACTGTTTTTAACCACACTCAGTCCTTACTGAATCAAATGTGATCTATAAGGTAAGGTGTAAACACAATCTAGGACCTTTGTGTAGTTCAGATGTCTTGGTTCATGGTGGTGACAACCCTGAATTCACTGGTAGTTCTGTAAGATTACATCAAACACAAACAAGGCTCCAGGTAGGCTTTTGACTTTACAAGTACATTACAGTGATCTTTTGGACTAGAGGGCAGTCCAAGTGAAGTATTTATTCATCACTGAAGTCACCATTGTGTATTTAATCTTGTACAAAAGTCGCCAAAGCACGCACAGTTCAATAAGCCTCAAGGATATCTTGTGACAAATGGACTTTCTTTCACAGTAGACATTTGGACTTGTTAGGGTATAGTGGTATACAGGTGTATTAATGTTGGCTGCATTCCTCTCATGGGAGGGAAGGTACTGTTTTCATGCGTGGTGTTTCACTTTCAGGACTTATCGGGACACACTGAAAACAGAACAAATTCTCAGATCTCTTCTCTGGAAGACATCATTCCCGTTAGATGACCACTCAGAACTACTTTACATGTATTTGTGCAGACAATTTACCCAAATTAAATAAGTGGACCAGCAAAATGTCCCACCCCATAAAACCCCACAATGAGAACCACTCATTTTGGAGGTTATAGTTTCAGAGCATCAATTACATTGTTAACTTATCTGTGAATGAAAAGTTTGTTCATCATACAGCATTGTTTGTTAATTTTTGTTGTTTTTGTGTGCGTATTTTTGCTAAAAAAATATTTTTTTGTTTCTTTAAATTATTATGTATGATTACCAATAAATTATTTAACTGCATTATATTTAATTGGAAGCACTCAATAATGACTTGATACCCGTTATTTCACATTTAAAAAATCACACTAAATGATTCATTATAATTTACAAAGAGTGTCAGTACACTTTCGAAGTAGTCCTTATGTGCAAACGGTATCCCAACATGAGTTTACATCAACTAGTAAAACTAGCAACTAGTTAAGTTGGCCTACCATGTCATGTCTTGACGTTCGTTCTACTGCCTCGTGATATTGGTAAACCTAACATGACGTCGCGGGCTCATTTTGACAAGCATCAGCTTTAACCAATAGAAGAGACATGTCTCTCCTGATGAACCAATACGGTCGAGAGGATTTTCCACAAGGGCGGCGTTTCTCAGAAACTGTGCGTATCGGGTTAGGTTGTTAGAAAGTTAATGGCTGGGGGAAAGAGATCCTCCTCAACCCTCGCTTCGGGAGAGTTTCTGGATTCCCTGAAGTAAAATCACGCGAATATTCCACAAGAACGCGCCTGGACAGACATTTAAGTCAACAACTAGCACGTTAACGCACGTATCGTGAACACAAGTATGCAGGATGCAGTAGCCGGGACGGCAATGCTGACGGACGGCTTCGAGGACGAGATTGACTCGGTGACTCCTCGCTCCCCAGTGGCAGGGATGGGGGTAGGAGCGACACCAGGAGGAGTCGGACTAGGGGGCATTGGGATTGGTGTAGGTGGAAAGAAAGTACGTTTGTACGGCGAGCCAGGCGGGCCTGCTGCCGAAAGACTGGATTTCAAACTAGCGGCCGCAGCCGTCCTCTCTTCGGGTCCAGGATCCGGCAGCGACGAAGACGAGGTTTCAGAGGTAGCTACGCTAAGCTAGTTAGCTAAGCCTAACCATAGAGCTAGGCAACATTCCTCTCCTAGCGCGAGCTGGCTCCTAGCTAGCACATTAGCTCGCAGTTGGCAGCCACCCCCTCCCAGGCCGCTAAAATTACGTAAAATTAACCAACCCGTCAACAGAATAACACCCCTCGTCAGTTGAGACGCTTATGGACAGTTTACTGTCGATCATGTTTGGTGAGACAGGAGCAGTTGTTCACGCCAACCGGCTGAAATGTTTTATTTATGCAGCGCAGGCTGTGGCCACGGCCTAGTTCGGGTGTAAGCGACGACGGCCTCGTTTGGAGCTGTCGTCTCGCAACACCCATCACAAGTTTGCAAGCTATCCAGCAGCTTTCCAGCCACGGCAAATGGATGATGCCCACAAACCCACGGACGTACACGGCCAGCTAAATATCTACCATTTCATAGTTGTGGTGCAATTACGTCACTTTTCCCACCACACCATGTAAATCAACACCGATTGTCCCTTAGGCTAACTTTTCGATAGGTTTAGATTCGGATTTTTAAAAATATAATTATTTTGCTGCTCGTATTTCCACAGTCGGTGTCGACTAATTAGCTAACTGGTCTTCCAGCCGTTCACCTAGGTCGTTCAGATGGCCACGGTGACTGTCAGCTTTATTTGCGTTGTCACATTTTGAGGGCGATTTGAGTTCACGTTGAGGTGTCCAACTTTCAATGTCACACACGGCGGACAGGTGTGACTGCATCCCGTCAGCTAAACGCACTTTAGACATGTTTTGTCATCTGGGATGACATAGTTTAAATTGTGTGTAAAACCCTCAGTCACCCTGTCATATATGCATTTCAAATGCACGTGTGGCAGAGCCACATCTTAGGGGATTTTTGTCAAAATCTTCAGAGCTATAGTCACTCATCAAATGCCTCGCTATTTTATTATTTTTTTACAGCGTCCGTTTGAACGTTATGAGACTTTGCAGCTTTACTGTTCCCATATAATTGAGTTTACCATATCGTATGACAGCAGCAGACACTGAAATGGAAGTTGTTAGACTGCTTGATTTGCACAAACTTGTCAGATGTCCATGTGACTTTTTTCATGGCAACTTGAGGGTTAGTGTACGGTAGTTTGTACTATTTAAAAAAACGCTTCCATTGAAAAGTTCTTGGTGTTCAATGAACCTGCACCAAGGAGCACTGGACCTGTGGAGCTGTCTTGTTTATGGATGGCTAGTATGTGACCAGTGGATTCTCTGTCTAAGACACACTGCTACACCTTTGATAGACAAGTGAGGGTGTTAGCTCATCCAGCTGTCAATATATCCTGCTGTTTTTGCCTGAACATTAGCTCAGCTGTGTAGCAGCGGCAGAAAAAAATATTTAATTTGTCACTTGCCTCAAATTGCAAAGGCATGTCATTGCAATCATGTTTTCTTGCTCACCCAGTCTACTTTATAAGGCTGAAAGGGAGCATTTGTTGTGGTGTTTCACTCCTGTGGAGAACACGCTGCACTGGGTAGTAGCAAAAATCTGAGCCCCAGGATTAAATAGATGCCATTCTAGGCCTTTCCAGCTCTGTGGATACCAACACTGGGAACTGTAGTTCATTAATACTGAAGAGTGATACCCATTGTTGATGATAAAGGCCTCTGTAGAACTACATCCCCCATGGACTGTTGTGCACTGCACTCCTTTCATATAGCTGAATTCCTCCACATTGCTGAATGCTGACTCCCTCACAACAGTTTCTCTCTGGACCAGACCCCGAAAGTCTGCTGCAGCTTGTGTGTGTGGACATAGAGATATTGGTTCTTTCTCAGGTTTTGCTGGGGGTTGTTTGAAAATGACCAGTAATTTATTCAAGATCATATTTAGAATCATACCTTTCCTGGTAGTCTCTCTGTCTGAGGTAATGTTTGTGGTATTTATATTGGTCAGTAGGTAATCTGTATACCAGACCTACTGTACCATAAATACTTGATCAAATGCAATGAATCCCCTTGCATGAAGCCCTGCACAGATTATTTATATATCCCATGTTGGTGTTCAGACAGTTTTGTTTACTTCACCTGCTTTTTAACAAAATCATTTCCACAGCTATCTGGATACAGTTAAGATGTTACTTTGAAGATGCAAACAGAATTAAACATCCAGCTGTCAAAGTCTGACTTAAAAAAAGACGCTTTATTATTTTTTTCTTAGTTATTTGTATAGGTTATTTGTTTATATCTGTGATTTGTCATACTCATTAATGGTTATGGATAGAGGAGTATACATTTTCAAATGTGAGCAGATGAAAAACAATCTTTTTTTCATTTTGACCTTTAATTTCTGTTTTTCAGTAATATATGTGACTGTAGATCCAATTTAGCCTTGTGCTGTAGTCACATTTACAAAAATATTTCATTGATCCCCTTCTTTTTTAAAACAAAAACTTTTTTTATTTTGTGAAAGAAACTCTGTAGTACAGACTATGATATCTGAGAGCCAAAGCTCAGGTATGAGGTTGTAGAGCTCTGCTTGGGCAGCTGACTCTCAGCTGAATCCGTGTGTGTGTTTAGGGGCTGTAATTCCCGGCCGTAGCACTTCCTGTGCTTTGACTCTTATCCTTGTGCTCCTTTTTGCTTTCCCTCTGTTGAGAGAAACCATAAATAAACAAGAGCCACATGCCTGGTCTTTTTATAGGTGGTGCATTTGTATGCGTACGGCCGCTTTTTATACAGAGTAATGTAAATAATGTTTTCAGTAGTGTAATTTCTTATTTTCCTTTTGCCTTTTTGTATTTTTATAAATACTAACCTGATATAGATTTGATACTCTTTAATTAATGGCCTGCAATCCAAATGGTATCATAAACTAGCTCTCAGTGGGGAAAATATTTTGTTGCTGACCCTTACCTGTCTCTCCCAGGTGGAGTCATTCATTCTGGACCAGGAGGACCTGGATAACCCCATTATGAAGACAGCGTCAGAGTTACTTTTGTCCAGCGCTACAGATGGAGTAGATTTGAGAACAGTTGATCCAGAGACACAGGCCAGACTTGAAGCTTTACTGGAAGCTGCAGGTATGACTGCATTGTCTGAACTCAGCTCGCCATAATTCTTGACAAATATTAATATGTAATCAATCAGTATGTCATTAACCACACCCATTTTTATACAACCTGTTTTAATTTGTGCTTCAACATACAGAACCAGCAAACCACACCTTTCTACCTCAGTCTTTTTCCATAATCCATTCCCAGGCATTTAAAAGTGGAGGCCTTATGTTTTTTAAATGTTTGTTTGTTTGTTTTTTTTAAGGCCTGAAATTGTAATAAGGAGAAACTGTCGGTTCTGTAAGTGTCATATCAGCAGATAGTTTGAAAGTGATTTGGATAAATTAGTTCAATTAGAACTTGTAATCTCAGAGTAAGAAGGTCTGTGTAGATTAATCCATTAGGGCTGGGTGTCCTGGCTTCGTTTGGGCACGTGAACATTACCATGCAGATTAACACTGGAACACGCTTGAGCCTCCACAGCATGCACAGAGCTTGTGTTGAACGGCTAATGGCTAATCTCATTCTCTTCCCCTTTCTCTCTGGCCGGTCTAAACAGTACAGCTAGTAACTCGCGTTACTGGTTTACTTGAGATCTCTACAACCATGTACAATAATGAAAAATAAGTTGTTTATTTATGTTTTCATTGATTTGTTAGCTTATTTGTATTGTTTTTATATAGATTAGCTGAGAGGAGTAGCGTTTATGTGAAATGATTGTGGCATAAAGATCTGTACAGCCTCCTTTCATTCCCTGCATGAGCAAACTAGCCAAATACCAAACCTGTCAAGACCATCCACAAAGATGCCAAGTGTCTGGTGAGATTGGTGGAATATTGACTTAGGCTGTTGTTTATTGCAAAATATATCTAAATATGTTGGTATGGATTTATTATTTGGGCTTATTTGGAGTTTTTCCTATTTGTTTTACATGTTGTCCACACATAGGAAGGTATATGTAGCATTTTCAATGCATTTTGCTATGTCACTCACACGGAAACTCGGCTCACTAGAAGTGGAATTTTTGGAAAGCTCTTCCAAGTGTAAACAAGATAGGATACCGCAAACACAACGGTGTTCACTGACAGCTGCTAAGTTTTGAATTGAAAATACATTTGTTTGGATATAGTCTGAAATGCCCTAAATGGGGAGAAAAGAGCAGCAGTTTGCACAGTGTTTGATAAAGATATATGCACTTTGAAACTAAGTCTGATATATGGGAATTAATATTCTTATTTTCCAGTCCATTGCTGTGGATTGTGATAACAAATTAATTATTTAATAGATATGACCTTATCTTCCTTAGCTTGTTTTTTTTGTTTGTTTGTTTGTTTGTTTTTTGTAATGTGCCCAAACAGTCTGGTATAACTTTTTCAACAAATCTGGTACCAAAGATTTCAGGTAAATAAATTATACCATGTAGAGCAAAACCTAAAAAAATAGCCCTGGTGTTGTGCCTAAAACTACTGCTGCCGTTGTCAAGGTTTTATTACGTTCCTAACAAAGGGATTGATATAACATTTAAAAAAAAAAAAGAAGCCAAACTTTGTTTCACCGCTGTAGCCATCTGGATGGAGACTAAACAAAGCTGTCAGAATTGATACTTAGTTGCAAAAGCATCGATGCCTACAGTGCCATCTTTGCCACCTCTTGTTGACACCTGCACACAGGACCTCTTATCACAAGTAGCTGAAATAGTGGATGTTCCCAATTCTTTTGGAGGAATTTTGAGAGGTCAATAAAGCTCCCATTTCATTAATATTGATGTATGAAACAGTTGCCATAAATGTTAACCTGGTCAGCTCACATTTTAACATTAACTGTTAAATTGTTAGGTATTTTCTGATAGTCACCTTAGCCATCTGTTGTCATTAAGACTGGCTATGGTTAATTATAAAACAATAATGTCAATGTTGGAGCTAGGCAGCAAATGTTATCAGTTCTGCTTGCTTAAATTGAGGCGAAGAAAAGTGTTCTATTAAGTAGACAAACAGTGACAGTCTACCTTACCATCAAAAAATACGGCGGTCACCATACTGGGTTTTTTTTTTTTTTTTAATTTATTTTTTTTAAAAACATTTTAATTCTATTTCAGGAGGGGGGTGGGGGGTCAAGTTATGTTGCTGTATTTTTTTCCATTATGTCAAACATCTGCCTCCAGCCTCTCTCTCATTCACTGTTCACACTGCTCTGCGTTAGTCTGGATCTCCTTACATCCTCAGCTCTGCGCTCCAGAATTGAAACCCATCTAATTTAGCTGCTCTTTATTTGCTCAGATTAGTTCTCCACACTCTGCAAAAATGCTCTGCACATTCAGCAACCCAAATTCTGCACGTGTCCTTAATTAGCTCTGTCAAGGCTCAATATTCCATCCGTAACCCACGGTTTTCTAGCTGCTGAATTAATGACAGCAGATGGCCAATGTGGTTATTGGGTAATTGCTAATAGTTATGTGGCTAATATGTGCCTTGGCCAGGTTAAGATTGAAGATCACTGTTTACTGCTTACATGTTGGTGAAACAGGAGCTTTATTGACCCCTTTAAAGTCCTCCTAAAGCAGGGGTGCCCAATCCCGGTCCTCGAGAGCTACCGTCCTGCAGCTTTTAGATGCATCCTTGTTCCCACACACCTGAATCAAATGAATGGCTTGTTATCAGGTCTTTGCCAAACATGATGGCATGCTGAAGAGATCAAACCATTTGATTCAGCTGTGTTGGAGTAGGGATGCATCTAAAAGCTGCAGGATAGTAGCTCTCGAGGACCGGGATTGGGCACCCCTGTCCTAAAGCGTTGTGAAAGTTAACTTCTTCAGCTATTAGTGAGGGGAGGAGCTGTGTGTCTATCTGGCCACAGTGGCGTCGTGTGTCAGCTGGAGACAAAACACCACTGTCTGTATTGATATAGTTACAAATAAATGTTGTAATTTGATAATAGTTTTAGTATTGATTTAATATCTGAGTATCATTTTGACAACCGTAATCTTACCCCTAATTAATTTTGGCCAAATATAACTTTATTTATACATACATACATACATACATACATACATACATACTTTAAAAAAAAAAAAGAAAAAAAAAAGGATTTTTTGTGGTTTGGTAAATTAGTGATTGCATATGAGAAATGGCTTCAAAAGTGTCCACAGTATAATGGTATGCAAGTTTGCCTTTTGGAGCTGTTAAAACGTTGTAGTAAATGTAAACAGTTAAAGAGTGAACTGGACATATGACTTCTGTTATCGTTCAGCAGTTAAAATATTACCCACTTTTCTAACGTTTAGCAAACTGTAAACCAAACCATAGCCTAAAAATGAGTTGAACCGAGCTGTTGATCAGGAGAATTTTACACCCCTCCTAAGTAAATTGAACTAGCTTTACTAGTTGTGACATAGTAATAATTTATGCTAAGCATACATGGTTGAGTCCTGCAGGGATGTCATATGCAAACATGAAATAAATGTTTGATCAGGTTAAATATCTTGCTGGCAAATTCGGATTATTTTAATAACTACATTAACAATTGTTTCTGTAGTTTTAATTAAATGTTCCTTGTTTTGTGTTATGTTTTATAGAGACTGTAAATGCTCAGACTTAATTACAAGAAATGCATGGTGTAAGACAAGTTGCACATGGATTATAAATGAAGGCTACTGTTACCAGTAGCCATGCTTGTATGTACTTGCGTAATATCTCCCTTTCTCTTTACTTCTTAATGTAGATGTAGTGAAAAAATAAACAACAACAACAACCAAACAATTGTAACCTGAGAAAACAGAGTCGTAGTTAGGGAAGCAGGATGTTTACAGATGGGCACTACTGCAACCTTAGAGACCCTCTTGTCTTCAGCCCAAATGATATGTCACACTTTGATTTTGCAGACTGTGGGGCAGATTCCTTGATATTCACTTCATTCATATAGTCCATCTTAAATGAATAGAAGCACAATAGTGCTTTAATTCGAATTTGCAATAAACTGAACTGAGTTCATAGTGACACGTTTTCTGAAGTTTTCCTAAACCCAAGTAATGATTTCTACAACAATGTTGTTTCATGTTTGTAATGTTCAGTAGTTGTTGTTGTTGTTGTTGTTGTTGTTTTTTCCCAGTCTTGGCACAACTCAAAGAAACATTTCTGTACTACATGTCATAAAATCCCCTAAATTCATAGCAGTTGTACATTGACAAACCTAACTGATAAACTGTCAAAGTAAGATATTTCTTTAGTTTCCAGTGAATGTTGAGTCATTTCAAATACTTTATATTTTTTTTAATTTTATTTTGAATTTTTAATTACGGTACACAGAATTTTTATTCCTGCAAAGTTAAGTGTCAGTGGCATGCTATTGTTTGTTTTCTATCAAATCAGCTCACTGACCTTTTGCAAGTTGATCTTAATGCTAGATGTAAAAAAAAGAAAAGTGTTTTTGAAGCCCAACTCAACTTTCCCCAGCTTTTCTTCTTGCCTGCATAAAATTTAAAATTCACCCTTGTTTCTCACTGTTTGAGTCACATGATGTAAGAAATTGTTCAAATAATAACTACTGGGTGGCAGAATCTTTAACAGGGCAGCCAGTACAACAATTTGGTAACATAATTTGAAGAACTGCACAAGTAACATGCTAGGTAGCATCAGTTTGCTAGCAGTTTAAAGGTTTGCTCTTTTTAGAAAAGTAACGGCAGATGAAGAGGGACTGCAAGTGAAGTTTAAAAAACAAACAAACAAAAAACCCCACAACACTCAGACTTTTTCAGTAAAGAAAAATATTTTGCTATGTTTTTGATGTCACAGCAACAGGGTACTAGGTGAGGTAAAGATAACACATTACATGAACCTAACAGGTGTTGTTTTTTTTTTTTGTTTTTTTGTTTTTCAAACAATCGAATAGTTTGTGCAACAAAATCTGGAAGTATAAGTTCACATGGTAATTGTTTCAAAGCTACACTTTGGTGTTGCAGTGGAAGTGAATGCTAAGGAGGCATGTGTCGGCTTTGTTTAGAAACGGAGGCAACAAAAGTGTCCGTACATATAACTGACTCTAAAGCCAGGAATAAAAGGTTTGATATTCCTGTTCTGTTTAATTCGGCTGTTATGGCATTAAAGTTTTTAATGTTATTTTGTTTATTATATATCTTATTATATATAAAAACTATTAATATCTACTTGCGCAGAAATATTTAATAACAATGATACCAGGTTACTGTGAAACTGCCAGACTCTTAAATAACCATTGTGTCTTTTAATAAAAATAAAAAATTATCATGCCACCCAATGATAATTGGGTGGCAATAAAACCTTATTAGCAAATGTTAAACTGAACATTAAGACACTAAAAGTGAGAACAGGTGAGTAGCAGGAATGTATTGTTACTGTTGGATGTAGGTCTTGACTCCAGTTTGTGGTTAATTCAAAGTCTGTTATTAATAAACAGAGGAAATCTGTATAGGTAGCTGTTGTGAAATGCCTCCAAAATCCTAAAGCTTTGTTCTTGGCTTCTTCTATGCTATGTTAGCTCTTTTGCTAGCGCCCCATACACTGCTTCTGACCCGTGACATAGTAAACAGAGCATATAGCTGAACTTAATAAATCGTCCACATTTATTTACCTGCTGACACAGATACCTGATCCAGTTGTTTGACTCAGGATGGGATCAAGATCAGTTCATCCTGTGGCGTTGTAGTTATGTCACATCCGGAGTTCTCTGGAAAGGCTATGCAAAAAATGTGGATTATGTGGAAAACCATTTGGAACATGGGACGGGCTGCAATGTGTGAAGGTTACCTTGAGTTTGTTTACAGCGATGCCCAAGTTTGAAGTGCTTAGGCTGACTTCTGTTTAAGCAGCAAGATAATGAGCTGCTTTATTTGTTGTCTCTTATTTTGTTTTGTTTTTTGTTTTTTTAAAGATGCAAATCTATTGACTGTAATTTTACAGTGTATTAAACTGAATGAGGCGCATTGTTAGACTAAGGCCTATCTGTTACATATGACGAAATAATGATGGATACCTTTATTTTGAATTTGATGTGAATTCAGTATAGCATAAGCTGGATCCAATGAGGAAAACGGATGCTCAAGCCTTGATTGAAGTGCTCTAATAAGCATTCAGCAGTCATGCACGCTTGCATGCACTGGCTGTGCTTGGCTTTGATAACCATCAGTACTGCTGCAAAAATGTAACTTGGGCTGTCTTATATGGGTAGGAAAAATTGTTCCTGTATCCTTCAGAGAGTCAAGGTAACACACTGTATGTTGAAAACTTGAACAAAGCTTGGTGTAAAAGTAACAAACATGATGTGCAGTAGAAATTGTGGCCTCTGAATGTGTGTGGTGACAGTGATTCATGCTACCAGCTCAGCCTTTTCCTTTAAGAAGATGGCCTTGTGGCCCCTTAATGTGGAAATGTCTGTGTCAGAAGTACCTTTAACCGCATGAAGCCACAGCCTCTGTAAAGTCATCACTGTAGTTGGGTCCAGAGTTTAAATAGGAGTTGCTAGTTATGAGTCAGGCTAGATTAAACAGGGTTTACTTACATCAGTTGTGGTTTTCTTGTACTGTGCCAGGACAAGATTGTCAACCCCCCTACAGGCCTGCCCTCACACAGTGTTTAACAATCTGGGTCCCAAGTACACTTCACTTTTTCTCAGCATTTCAGTTCCCACCTCTTGCATTTCTTCTTTTATGCACACAGCCTAAAAGAAACACTGCTGCAAAGCACAAAGATGGCAACTAAGGAATGTATTTCAGGGCTAAAGTGGGGCATTTTCTTTTGGACTGCTTTTCTCTTATAGAACTTTTAGATTTAATAGAACTGATTTTACATGGAGGCAGCTGTTGTTGAGGAGGGTGTTGGTGCTCCAAGTTTGGGCTTGGTTACTACATGTATACCTTGAGTCAGCCCACTACACAGCAGGCACACTAGACAAATGAACTGGAATCAAGGGGTAAAATGTGCTCAGGCACATTATGAATTACCTTGCTGAGTGCACACTTGGTCTAAAATCAGAGGTAGGTTCTGCCTATCACAGTTAGTAGCCACAGGTCTAGAGGGTTGCATCTATGCGTGCATGCACGCACGCTAGGGCTGGGCCATATTATACCGTTCACGGTAATACCGGTATAATGTTAGGCTACGATAGGAAAATGAAAGATCGCGATAGAATATGAGTAAAACGCGCATGCGCAGTGCCTTTGTTTTCATACGCACATGGCCGATTGTTGAGTGAAACAGATGAACCAGAATTGGTTTGTAAAAATGGTGCAACTTCAGTGATGTGGAACTGGTTTGGTGTTTGTCCGTCAGATACACGACAAAGCACATTTTTTTGCAGAACATGCAAGCGGCCGTCGGACTAAGATGCCCTTAAATCTGGGAGTAATCTGGGTCCTAAACTCCGTATACTTCAGGTCAAACGAACACTGCAGCATCACTAAGAGTTAAAAACTGTCTAAATTCTTTCATCTTTAATAAAACGATCAGCATTGCTGCTTTACCAGGTGTAACTATGAAGTTTAACTTCCAGGCATCCATGAAAACAAAATGTATTACATTTAACGGAGTTAGAAGCTAGCAGGAAGCTAGCGGAAGTTAGCTCGCTAGTTTCGCTAGTTACCTAAGCATGATATTGCATGTTCGGACTGAGAGATTTCTGAAAAAAAATCAAACGTACAGCTCTGCTATCACTTCCAACATAAATGAAGACAGGAAACTAAACAGCAGTGACGTTTGTAGGGTTACTGAAGTTGGGCTAGCTGGTATATAATGATGTGCTACGTGATCGCTAGCGACACAGCTATGTTAGCATAACATAAACAGTGAAGCTGGAGGACGAACACTAACACTTTTCCACTTATAAAAGTTAACGTTAAGGTTCCTCATGGTTAGAGACAAATGCAATCGCATGGCAGGATACTGTAAACGGACTAAACTTCAGTCAGGAGAACAACTGAGATAATCCATCCACAATACGAGGTTAGTCATTAATATACTGCAACAACATGGGAATAGAGCAGCTGCCAGAGAATTCAACATTAATGAATCAATGGTACAGAAGTGGAGGAAGCAAGAAGAATGAGTTTAATAAAGTTTGATTTATCTGACTGCTTTGTTTCGCTTAATGTGCCTTATAATCCCGTGCACCTTATGGTCCGAAAAATACGTACTGCACACTGCAGTTTAATGTTGCAAAGCACCTCTTTTTAACTTCAGTGGATATTATACATGGTTATGCTCAGGATATGTCAGCCCATTTCTACTGGAAATGCCTTTTGGTTAAACTTTCAGCAAGGAATTTGCATTTGCACTGTTACATTTTTATAAAGCTTTAATGTACATAAAAACCAGCTTCTTGTTTAAGTGAAAATAAATGATAGGTTGTCTTTTTGCGCTAGTAATGTTGTGGAGTTGTAGTTTGTCTCGTATCAATTATATCGTCAGTTATATCGTTATCGCAAATTTTCAAATATATATCGTGATAAATATTTTTGGCCATATCGCCCTGCTCTAACGCACGCACCAGGTATTGGGATAATGGCTAATATGCTGTGGGATTAATGTGATCTTTGACTGCTAAGTGGATTTGGACACAAGTCCAAATTTTTTATTTTATTTTTTATTTTTTTGCCATTTTCCTAAAACTTTCAAAACTTCTAGATTAGCCCACAAAAGCTGATTTTATTTCTTTTGTTTATTTTCAATTTTTAACTTGAGGAGGTGATGATTTAGTAACGATGTTTAGTCATTGTAGCATCTACATAAGTGATTTAACATATCATTTAAAAACTTGATTAGGATTACAAGAAACTGTTAACCATCACAGTCTACACAGTGCTATTTCTGCCCTTTAGCCAGCATCACTAAAGGGGCAAATTTTTATTCTAGCAGACTGCCCAGATGTATACCACTTTATGCTTATCCCTGTTGCATGGGGGTGTCATTGAAAAATGATGTCATATCCTCTGGTGTCTGCCACTGTTTTAGTATCAGGTCAGCTGGTCGTGCACCCCTCAATTTTTGTAGCTTGGCATGTTGTATCTCTGTCGGTTGACAGACTCTGCCAAGATTCCCCCCCCCCCCCCCCCCCCCCAAAAAAAAAAAAAAGTCTTTGCTTTTGGCTTTGACCTCTTCTCTTCCTACATTGGTGCTGTTCTGGTGGTGTAACAAATTTTAAAGATAACCTTTGTTATTTGATAAGAGAGAGAAAAATTCAGGTTACATATAGTAAATAAATAAGGAAATGTTAAGATTCAAAAATTGAGAGGGTACAAGAGGTGATCGAAAAATAACCACACTGGTCCGGCCGGGTGAAGTCAAACGAAGATTTTAATTCACACGTGGGAAGATCACTGGAAACAGCAATTGATCTTCGACTTACTAAGGCACAAACAATTATTTTATAACATCAGGGTTTGTTTACTGACGCCCCTTCATGCGTCACCGGTACATTTTATACATAGATCAGATCAACATCACCATGACTTTTCACCCAGAAAATCATCTTCTATTTTCATGGCTTGTACTTTCCGTTCTTTGTCTCAAAGTGAATTGTTCCTCTTTCTTGTCGAGACATAACTAATCTCTCCTCTAAATAAGTCTAACTAATATGTGTGTATGTCTCGTCCTCAAATGCTCTTTCTCAATTCACCTGTTGCACTTCTGACCTTTCACTAGACCAGACGCTCACTGAGACTATGTGTATGTCTTCTACTAAATAAATCTAAAACCAAGAAATCACCTTTATGTCATTATGTCAGGTGACACCTGTTGTTCAGGAGAATACTACAGCAGCTTCCTGTGCTTTCTGGCAAGTGTAAATAAATAAAAATAAATAAAGGGAATGTAGAATGTTTCAGCAGTGTGGAGGGTACTCTGGTGCTGTGTGTCTGTGCAGAACAGTTTAGTTGTGTTTAGTTTTTCTAGTTTTCAGTTGTGGCACAGAGGGTTACTGGGAGAGGGTTTGGGGCAATGTTGTCAGTTAATATTGGCAACTTAAGCATTCGAAACTGTTCAATAAGCCACAATTTTTCAGACAGTTTTGAGATTTGCAGACAGTTGAGACAACAAAAACTGGCAATATTGGAATGGCGCGTTTTTGCTTGGCTGTGTTGGCAGCCAGGATTCTCAGTCTCTTTTCACATGCAGTATACATGTATAGAATATATCAACATCTGTGACTGTCCCATTCCTACAAAATGACGGATGATGATTGTTAAAAAGACCAGGTTGTTATGGAACTCTGGATCTACATAGATTAAAGCAGAAATTATACTTTTATTTTGATACTCTGGGGTCCACCCAGGTCCCAGTGTCATAAACTTTGGCATGAGTAAGTTGCATGAGGGTCTATCTAAACGTCTATGTGCCTACCTGAGGTTTTTGTGATTACGGCAACTTGTTGAATTTACATTACAATGCAACGACTGCGCATGCGCCCCAGGCGGCAGACTTTGAAGAAGTATAACAGGAATGTTGGCTCTCCAGTTGTCTTTGTCTGCAAAACTGCATAATCCTCAAAAATCTTCTCCACCCCACACTGTGCCATCAAACACAGACCATGAATATTGGAACTACATGTATTGTGAATTATGCAAGTCCTAAGTAGGGCTGTGCGATATGACCAAAATCTCATATCCCGATATAAAACCTCTATCGTCCGATAACGATATAAATCACAAATATTATATTTTCTGTAAATTCTGTGAATCTCTGGTAGGTGAAGTGTTTCCAGCTGGGCGTCATGTACCTGGAGTTGAGTGTTTTAACCGATGCATGAAACTACACATTTGTAGACATAGGTTGTAACGGCCCCCGTTTTCTTTGTATTTATTACACGGCGTGCTGCAGGGAAAAGCCTGTTCTAACGTTTGAGTCTAAGGTTTGTTTTGGCTTTTCATCCGTCAATACTTTTTCACGTGATTCCATTTATTTTGAAAAGTGTCAACAGGATCTTGAGCTTTATTGTGAAAGGTTTATGGGGAAAATAAACAAGCGGACATGCGATGGTTTTACCGTCGTTGTTACTAATGACGACCCATAAAAACAGGCCCTTGTCCGTCCTTAGTGTGGTTATATTAAATACAAGAGAAAGAGAGAACTTAATATAGCCACTACAGTGACCATCAAAACGATGAAAATATATTGCCGTAAACAGTTTATTTTGCGACACCACGAAACAAACCATAGCGTAAAATGAAACGATAGACGTTTTTATATCGTCATCCGATATATATTGTTATATCGAACAGCCCTAGTCCTAAGTGTCAGTATTTTTTTTTATCAAAAATTGACTTGCACATCTACTATTTCATGAGTGGTGGCAGTGCTTGAGCTTAGAAAATGAAAGTGAAGTGACCACGTAGGAATGCACCAATTTTTATTTATTTTTTTTATTTTTATTTTTTAAATCCATTGTAGAGGGGGAAAAGTCAGTTGGTGAATGGTGAAAGTTGTCTAGTGGACAAAAGGTTACAATAAATATTATACATGATACACATATCACATAAGAATAATTTAAAACTGTTTATCAAATTCTTTTATAATAAAGTTAGATTTTAAATTAAATTATTCCTTAGAACTAAATGTGTGTAGACCTTTTTTTTTCCAGAGCGCTCCTGTTGGAAAGTCTCAGGATTGCAGCAGCACTTTTGGGATCACCAGTTTATCAAAACATAATTGTTTCTAGCAATTATCCCGTTGTGTACTTTTTAAGAGTTGAAACCCTTTCATTTTCTGTCTGGGGTTTCCTTGTTGCTCTGTGTGGGGAAAATTATATCAAAAGAGCTTGCTTTCATGATGCTGTTGCAAATACAAAGCCTAGTTTATTACAGTTACATCCTCAGATTCAGTTCCTGCCCCTTTGTCATGTCTTGGCAGTTACTTGATCCTTTTTTTTTCCCCCTCCTACACGAGAGCCACCATGATTTTGCACTCAAGCATTATACTGAAAAACTGGTTTTAATAGATTAGTGGCTGCTCTTATTCCACATTACCCAGACACCAGAGACTTTACTGGTACTGCAAATGAAAGTTCATGAAATAACGAATGACATGCAATTAAATGTTCATTTGAAGTAAGTTGACTTAAAGTTTACGTACCTAAACACACAAAGAAATAAGTGGTCTAAACTAGAGTGTCTGCTTAGTTTAACAACATTAAGATGAGCTCATGCTCATCCCATTCTGAGATTTTTAAGATCTCTGGCTCTCACTAGCTAGTTTAATTCTACATTAAGACCTCTTAAATGAGGGGAAGGGCGGGTTGCTCACATGTAATTAATGGCCACAAAATATTACACTAAGTTATTAGCCAGCGCTTACCAGCAGTATTATTGGTTGGTTTTTACCTAGAAGGCAACTCATTTTCTCTGAAATGGTACTAATGGTTTCGTCTGACGTATTGTTAGGATAGCTTACATTTTGATCTAGTTGTTCATTTCATTGCACGTAAATGCTTCAAGAATGATTCCTGTTAGACTGGTGTCGGTGCCAGTTATGTTTTCAGTAGGCATTTGGTGTATATACACTTGTCCTGATAAATTTTATTTTAGTTTAACACGATAAAAGATAGATGGTGTTGTACGTGTAAACATGGCAGCGTTGTAGGTGGAGCTGAGCAGGAACAAGTGCTTATGTGTAAACACAGTGAAGGTCTTTTAAATTGATGTTGTGACTGAAATTCTTGACTCATTCACTACTTCCTGCTCTGTTTAGTAGTTATATGTAGAGGATTATACACAGGAGAGGGGATTTGGTGACGGCTGATATCTAACCTATTTATTCCTGTTTAGTGAATGAAGTGCTTGTGTTCTCTGAGGAAAAACACGATAAAGTAAAACATTAATGATCAACTTCCTTGACCTCTTTGCTTGTGCATATGAGACTGTTGTGAAATCTTTGTCTGAGAGCGGTGCTAAGTTTAGCCCGAGTCAGTGGTGAGAAAACACAACCTTAAGGACTGAAGCTGTCTTGTGCCTGGTTAATGGATGGGTTGAAGTTGAGGCCGAAAGGTTTAAAGCCAACTTTATTTATTTTTTTTCCCTTTTTTTTTTTTCTTTCCCTTCATTTTTACACACGTCTGTAAAATGCACACTGTTACTCCTCTCACAAGTGGTTTGCTGGTTTGGAAATGTTCATTGTTTTCCTTTGAGAGATCTTCCTCTGTAGGTCATTAGCAAAAGCAGTTGTTTTCATTTTGCTGCTGCTTGCCTTTCACTCTGGTCATTGACTTTTCTTCTTTTTCATGACAAAATAGACACACAGACTTTTTTTTTTTCCTGTCATATTGCATTGTTTTCTTCAGTTCTTCTCTTGCTTGCTGGCCACTGTTCCTAACACATCATTTTCTCTCATGGTCACTGCTTTTTACCCATCTATAATTCACACAGGATGATACAGTTTTCTCTTCGAACATTAACAGCTTGAATCTACATTGGTTTGTATACACTACTGATCAAAAGTTTGGAACGAATCTGAACGTGCTAAAATATTTAAATAAGCATGAAAAGAAGAGAAAGGATCTTATTTTCATGTTCATTATTTAACCTTGAAGTATTGAAGCACATCAATTCTGAGATCGGTCCATCTGTCAGTCAAGGCAGAGGAAATGTGTCTAGGAAAGTGTGAGATTTGAACAAGAAAAGTTTTATTTCCAAACTACTTGTTTTAATAAAACACCAGTTTGCTGGTATTGTTATAATGAAATCACCACCAAAGTAATGCTAATTGTCAGTCCTATTGTAGGACGCTAGACTGTAACATACAGGAAGTGCACATTAATATTAAACTAATTTAACTTGAAGTCATTTTCAAGAAGCTTGTCTTTACGGCAAAATTATATTCGGTAAATATCAGAATTTCTCAGCAGTGTTACATTGCAGTTCATTTAATGACTTAAGGAAAACTGCAAAATTTTGACTCCAAACCTTTGAGCCTTGGTGTATACAACAGCTTCATTTCACTGGTATTATTGTTCTGAACTACTGAAGTACTGTGCAAACGTCTCAAGTCATTTCTTTTTATTTTGTTTCCAATGAGCCAAAGTGTCGTGTCATTTTTTTTAAAAAATTTTTTTAAAATATATTTTATTTTTAAATAATCTTGAGCAATAGGTCTCCAGGCTTTCTAAATGGCTCCGTTTGACATTGGCCAGTACTTGTACCTGATTGTTTTACAGAGGATTTGTTTTCCTCCAAAGAAGAGATTTGAATGTCCTTCAAGAACTATTAATGAAGACTACTTATGGAAAGCCTGACTAAGGGTTCCGGCTGTGTTGGGGGAAAAAATGGCAAATACTGACTTAAAAACTCGTTAGATTTGTACAAAACTATTTGTTATGTTTGTACATCTCAATAAATCGCTGCACCTTTTTCCCCGTTTTCCTAGCCCAACATAAAGAAATGAAGACTGACTTGAGACTTTTGCACAGCACAGTAGATACTCCCAATATTCCCCTTTTATTGTGTACCTTACTATTTGATAAAGAAATTGCGACTCTTAGGTGGTTTATTGAAAAAAGATATATTAAGCCACATTAACAAATGCTTGTGTTTTCTGTGTGATTTTTTTTTTCTTTTCTTTTTTTCTTCCCTATTCATTTTTAAAATTTTATTTTATTTTTTTCTTTATTGATTTTTTTTTCCCTCTTTGTGTTTGCTGCTACTAACCCTGGATTGGATTTGCTGGACTGGACTTGCTTCTTCATCTGGTCTGGTGTGGTTGTGCTCCCCTGTGGTTTGCATTGCCCTATGCACCTCTGCCCTTTTGGTGTTCGGCAGGCATCGGTAAACTGTCCACTGCCGATGGTAAAGCTTTTGCAGACCCCGAGGTGCTACGGCGACTGACGTCATCTGTGAGTTGTGCCCTGGACGAGGCCGCAGCCGCCCTCACCCGGATGAGAGCTGAAAACACACTCAATGCCGGCCAAGCAGACAAGTATGTATCTCGCTCACACCATCAACTCACTGCTTCATAAACAATACCTATGAGCATGCGTGTGTGTCTCTTTGCTGCCTGGAAGTAATTGTGTTGTTGTGAGGGGTGCGTGTGTTCACCTGCCACAGTGGCAGTAATTGTAGCAGTCTGGTTATTTTCAGCCGTAGTTTAGCAGAGGCGTGTTCGGATGGGGATGTCAACGCCGTGCGCAAATTGCTGGATGAGGGCCGGAGCGTCAATGAGCACACGGAGGAAGGGGAGAGCTTGCTGTGTCTCGCCTGCTCGGCTGGCTATTATGAACTTGCACAGGTATGGAAGAGGTTAGATTGGTGTCCAGATTAAGTTCCTGCTAAATACTTAAGGGGCTGTATTCCTTTGACAAGCCTATGAATATATATTTACGTTTTTTTTTCTTCTTCTGTTTTCTATTCTTAGGTTTTGTTGGCTATGCATGCCAATGTGGAGGACAGGGGCATCAAGGGGGATATAACACCACTCATGGCTGCTGCCAGTGGAGGTTATGTGGACATTGTCAAACTACTACTTGTCCATGGGGCAGATGTCAATGCCCAGTCCTCTACTGGTAAGACTACTTTAACTTCTCTATTTATAAACCATTTAATGTGACTTCAAAACACACGGTATAATCTCACTTTTGTCTTTCAGGCAACACAGCTTTGACGTATGCATGTGCCGGTGGCTTCGTGGATGTGGTGAAGGTGCTGCTCAAAGAGGGTGCTAACATTGAGGACCACAACGAGAACGGACACACACCTCTCATGGAGGCGGCCAGTGCTGGCCACGTAGAAGTGGCCAGGGTACTATTGGAGTATGGCGCTGGCATCAACACACACTCCAATGAGTTCAAGGAGAGTGCTCTCACACTTGCATGCTACAAAGGTCAGTACTTAAGTATGGAACTTGTATCCCTAGGTTAGTTTTTATGTTGAGGGTTTATTTTTAGAAAGGAATAAATGCGCATTGTCCTTTTACTTTTTTTTTTTAGTTGTTATGCAATTTAGCGCCCTCGTTACAAAGACTTGGGCTAATACTGTTGTAAAATAAAGCTCTTACATAAGTTCTGTTAGCTATCCTAACAGTCAGCTACTCTTTAAAATTCAGCTGGTTATTTTATTTTTCATTTTAATGAAATGTTTTTTAAAAAAAGTCTACATCTTAAGATCAGTAAAATTGGCGTACTTGCAGTCGACTCTGAACTGATCTAACTTGTTACTTTCCCCCAGTGGCAGGCTACTCCCATAACCTTGTCCAAAGGCCTGTAAAAGATTAATTACATTGATTTTGTTTGTCCTCTGCAGGTCACTTGGATATGGTGCGTTTTCTCTTGGAGGCCGGAGCAGACCAGGAACACAAAACGGATGAGATGCATACGGCACTGATGGAGGCCTGCATGGTAAGCATCTGACCTAAAACCTCACTTCACATTTCACACCTCAAACCACTTGTTATGACTTTGTATTTGTAACTATAAACAGACAGTACATACGTTGAAGTAATCGGCATGGTCAAGAATGAATTGCTTTATATATCTTAGACTCCCTTTTGTGTCTCAGTACAGCTCAAACAAAAGAAACTTTAATATTAAATTTGAAAAAAAATAACATCAGAAACATAACAGCGGGTCTTATTCAGTGTCCAAACCCAACAGAGTTCTGCTAATGGTTGGGTACTCGCATGGTTAAGTGGGAGAAAAGTGGACTGAAAGAAGATTTTAATAATTTACACCATCTCCCCTATGCTAATTGGTTTTTATCTTGTTTGCAGATCAGTCGTGCTAAATAATTGTGGAAGGGGTGTGCAGTTTTCTGTAAACATTAATTGTGCTATTGTCGATGGAAATGTACAGCAATGTTTTTAGATGCCTCTTTCATCAGTCTGCTAAAATGTCACTACTTTCTCGTTTTAAACACTTTTTCAAATTGATGGTTTAAATTCATGTAGCTTGACTAGAAATTGATACGTGTATTTATTCAGGTGCTTATCTCTATATTCTCTGTGTGTCTCGCTGTCCCAGGATGGCCATGTGGAGGTGGCACGGCTGCTGTTGGACAGCGGCGCGCAAGTCAACATGCCAGCTGATTCCTTTGAGTCGCCCCTTACCCTGGCAGCTTGTGGAGGACATGTGGAGCTGGCAGCCTTGCTTATAGAGAGAGGAGCCAACTTGGAGGAGGTATGCAAAGATACACTAAAACAAAATGGAAAAAAATTGTATAGCTGTAGATACATTTGCTGTGAAGATATACTATAAATGCTCCAAACCAAAAAGTGTCGGTCCTTTTTAAACAAAAGTGTTTGCTTCCAAAATTGGAAAACGGCTAATTTTTCACTGTTATCTAAAATGTAAATGACAACATTGATGTAACTGGCTAAATGCAGTTGGATGACAATTTCTATCCACATAAACACAAGTCAGGGTTGTGTCCGTGTAACCTGCGAGTCATTTTCACCCTTATGTTTTCTGATCTGATGATGCTTCTGTTTGTGTCCAGGTTAATGATGAGGGCTACACTCCCCTGATGGAGGCAGCCAGAGAAGGCCATGAGGAGATGGTAGCACTGCTGCTGGCTCAAGGTAGCAGCATTTGTTCTTGCATCTCTGAAACACCATAAAAAAAACAAAAACAACTAACAATTTTGACATGATCACAGTCTGTTATCATTATGTTTTCCCATTTTAGTAGCTGAATATAACAAAACTGGTCTTGCTCTGTCGTCTAGGTGCTAACATCAATGCCCAGACAGAGGAAACCCAGGAGACCGCTTTGACCCTAGCATGTTGTGGAGGCTTTTTAGAAGTGGCTGACTTCCTCATTAAGGCAGGGGCAGACATTGAGCTGGGCTGCTCTACCCCGCTAATGGAAGCTGCACAAGAAGGCCATCTGGAATTGGTGAAGTACCTACTGGCTGCAGGTGGGCAAGGAAGAAGATGCAGCAATGGTAGAAAGAAAAGACACATCAAAAATGTCTTAGACTCTTGAGCTCACACTCCTGTAACTTTTTCTCGTTCAGGAGCAAACGTTCATGCCACGACGGCAACTGGCGATACAGCACTGACGTATGCGTGTGAGAACGGACACACTGATGTGGCAGACGTGCTACTGCAGGCTGGAGCCAATTTGGTACGCCGTACTCTTAAATCCTCTTAGTCACTTATGATTTGCCCTGCTTTAAAAAAAAAAAGTATTTACATTGGTTCAAGTGACAGCGGGGCAAGAAAAGATGTGTAAAAGTTTTTTGTGTGTAAATGTATATTGATTGAACTGAGCATCTTCTATTGTGTGAAGCAAGACCTTGACCTTGTAGAACCTGCACCTACAGCAGCAGTTTTCAAGATGAATACAGATTATAGCCATTTTGTTTAACTTCTGTGTTGAACTCAACAAATCCACTTCATCTTTTTCCTTTAGGAGCATGAGTCTGAAGGGGGACGGACGCCCTTAATGAAGGCAGCGAGGGCAGGGCATCTCTGTACAGTGCAGTTTCTTATCAGCAAAGGTGCGTAACTGAGTAGCTCTTGGATTTAAATACAGGTATTTGAGGGGGGAAAAATGCATATCTAACCTGTAGAGTCAGAGAATTGCCTCTCTTGAAAGGGGAAGTAGATCGTTTATATGGGAGGGTTTTGTTTTGTTTGTTTTTTTCTGCACATCTGTCACTTAATTTATTCACTTCAATTAATCATAGTTTATTTCATTGCATGAAGGTATGAGAAGTTTAAAATTTCACCTGAAAATTGTTTTTTCCACCATTACGCTTAAAGTGGAAGACCAGCAATTGTTATTGTGTCCAGGTTAATGATGAACCACATTATTGAATATCTGGCTGTAGATATGCATTATCATTACTCTTATAATATATACATTTGTCTTTGTCTGTGTTAGGTGCTAATGTGAACAGAGCCACTGCCAATAATGATCACACGGTGGTTTCTCTGGCCTGTGCTGGAGGACATTTGGCTGTGGTGGAGCTGCTGCTGGCGCATGGGGCGGATCCTACTCACAGACTCAAAGTAATGCACCCAGTCTGGATTAACACCAGCTGCTTTAATAACGATTATGCTCATTTGCATGTGTTTAATGATAATGCTGATAGAGAAAAACATGCCATGTTTTTTCTTTGTAGGATGGCTCAACCATGTTGATAGAAGCTGCTAAGGGTGGCCACACCAATGTGGTTTCCTACCTGTTGGATTACCCCAACAACATCCTGTCTGTCCCAGCCCCGGACCTCTCCCAACTCACTCCCCCATCGCAAGATGCCTCTCAGGTATATGCAGCAACATGATAACCCCCCCCCCCCTTTTTTTTATTTTATTTTCTTTTTTAACTAACATTTTTGCAAGCATGGCTGTTTTCTTTCTTTTTTCCATTGCTTTAACACAACATATCCTCTGTCATAACAGGTTCCTCGTGTCCCATTCCAAGCTCTCGCCATGGTAGTGCCCCCTCAGGAGCCAGACAGAACCCCATCAAACATCGCTACGCCCCCTCCCGTCTCTAGTAAAGGTAAACTGTCCTAGGTACCCGCTCGGTATACTTAAAAGGTTCTACTTACAAAGTGCACACTTCACTGAGCTGTAGATATATTTATTTTGCCATTTTTAAATCTCAACATCTTTGATGTGTTTTGTTCAAATTCAGGCGTGTCCAAACAGAGACAAGCAGCCCTTCAGCCCGGTGTCCCCAGCTCTGTTGGCCGGGGACCTGAAGCAGAGCCTCTGCCACCCTTCCACTTGTGCCAGCCCCTAGAGTGCATTGTGGAGGAGACGGAGGGAAAGCTGAATGAACTGGGCCAGAGAATTAGCGCTATTGAGAAAGCCCAGCTAGAGTCGCTAGAACTCATTCAGGGGGAGCCGCTCACCAAAGACAAGATTGAGGAGCTGAAGAAGAGCCGAGAGGAGCAGGTATAATCCATCATCCACTTAAGATCTGGTCTCATTTTGATCTTAAGTTAGGTAGCCTTTAACTTGTAAGCTAATTGACCCTTCAGTGCTCCCCCCCCGTATGCATAGCAACATATCACAAGTTAGTCAAACAAGGATGTGACTCTTCCTTAGGTTCAGAAGAAAAAGAAAATCTTGAAGGAGCTGCAGAAGGTGGAGCGTCAGCTGCAGCTGAAAACACAGCAACAGTTCACCAAAGAGTACATGGAGGCAAAGGGCTTAGAGCAGCAGGAGGCTGGACAGAGCCAGGGTCCGGGCCCGGGGCCTGGATGTGCATCGTCTGTTCCAGTGCCTCTTCTCACCACACCGGGTGCACAAGTACACAGTGGCTCTGACAAGGACGAGGAGACAAGCAAAGATGGGGAACAGGAAGAGCCGGAGGATGACGTCGAAGAGGTGAATTTTTTTGTATTTGTTTTCTTTGTTTGAATAATGTTTGTTCCCTAGCACTGTCCTAACAGATCCGAGAGACTTAATATGCTCACTGTATTCTTTCAGGAAGAGGAAGATGATGATGAAGAGGGCTCAGAGGAAGAACCAGATGGAGAAGAGGATGATTACCCCAAGCTTCCTCAGGTGGACACAATCATGGGTCACAGGGATGGGTCGCAGTCACGACAGCAGCCGCCTCTTCCCCCTTCGCCACAGACCCAGCCCCAGCCGCCTCCTCCCCCTCTTCAGGCAGCCTTCGTTCCTATCCAACCTCTGCCAGACTACAACCCTGCAGACTACCCAGGAAGTACCAGTCCAGAGCTGCAGAGGGTACTAGTAGGGCAGCAGATGTTGGGGCAGCAGCAGGGTCAGCAGCTGGCTGGGTTAAGCCCAGGAATGATACCTCAACAGGCTCCAGATGGGCTCTTGGTAGCTACACCTGCACAGACGCTCACAGACACACTGGACGACATCATGGCAGGCAAGTACTCAGAAGTTTAACTGTTGGGTGTGAGATGCGAGACTGTGCTCTACAAAGTTTTGTTTTTCCTTTTTTTTGGAGGTGGTGCTTACATTTGTTTTTGTTTCTTTCTTGCAGCTGTGAGCAGCCGCGTGCCCATGCTGAACACTACATCTTCACCCACACCCCTTTCCCAGCCGCCCACACAGACGCCCGCAAACATCGCTTCTCCCCCTTCAGTCCTACCCCTTTACCCCTCTGTTGACATAGACGCACATGTAAGCCAGTTTGACATGACAGTATACATATTGTGATAATCCAAGTTAATACATTTATGTAAAAAGTAATATGCCCTGTTAAGAGAGAGTGTTTTCTTCACAGACGGAGAGTAATCATGATACGGCCCTGACGCTGGCGTGTGCAGGAGGACACGAGGAGCTTGTGTCTGTCCTGATTTCACGGGGAGCCAACATTGAGCACCGGGATAAAAAAGGTATCTTAGAAAGATGATTAGTCTTCTGATAGTATGGCAGTCTGGAGGGTTAGAGTTTAATTTTAATTCAAAATAGTTTCATTTAACAAAGGACTCATTATTTCTGTTCTCTACAGGCTTTACGCCGCTGATCCTGGCCGCCACTGCTGGCCATGTAGGCGTGGTTGAGGTACTCCTGGACAAAGGGGGTGATATTGAGGCTCAATCAGAGAGAACCAAAGACACACCCCTCTCCCTGGCCTGCTCTGGGGGACGCCAGGAGGTATAAAACTGTTTCAGTTTACTCTCACAGTCATGACATTCCTATACTCCTGCCGCTAACACCATTATCATCCATGTTGGTAAGGTTGTTGAGTTGCTGCTGCTGCGGGGAGCCAATAAGGAACACCGCAATGTCTCAGACTACACGCCTCTCAGCCTGGCTGCCTCTGGGGGTTATGTCAACATCATCAAAATACTCCTCAATGCTGGTGCCGAGATTAACTCCAGGTGAGCAACAACTGATACCATACATGTAGCATTTTCTCTGTTTTACGCTTCTTTTCTAAAGACTCTATTTCACTCTTTTCAGGACTGGCAGTAAGCTGGGAATCTCTCCTTTGATGCTGGCAGCTATGAACGGTCATGTGCCAGCAGTGAAGCTGTTGCTGGATATGGGTTCAGACATCAATGCCCAGATTGAGACCAACAGAAACACAGCTCTGACCCTAGCCTGCTTTCAGGGGCGGGCTGAGGTCGTCAGTCTGCTGCTAGATCGCAAGGCCAACGTAGAGCATCGTGCTAAGGTGAAGACTCGTGATCACATATAGCAGGACTCTGCTGCCACATTCAGAAAGTCAAATATCTCAGGGAGGTTTCTGAGTCGAGTGCACTGTGAAGTATCTGCAGGGACACCTTAATAAGAGCTGGTTGAATTAGCTTAATAATAAGAGAAGTTATTTAGTGCTTCCTTCATTGCCTTCTTTAGCAAAATGAACATGGTTTAAGAATGGAAATGAGACAACAAAAGAAATCATCTATATATATTTTACTTCAATTACAGATGATCTAAAGGCAGAGTTGAGGAACTAGGAGTAGATGGAACAAAAATCAACCATCACAAGCATTTCACCATTTATGTTCCTGTTTGTTTAAAATCTGAGCAATGAAGTGACATTTTTCTTTGTATGTAAAATGGATTAAACAATCCAATAAGAATAGACTGATTAAACTATTTGGGATGAGTTTTTGGTCCCATTTCAGGACCTGAGTTTCATCATAGCAGACTCAGTCCCGGCACCAGTACACGTTTCTTTTGTTAAATCCTTAAATTCTTCTTTTCCTTATCCTATGATGTTTGTAAAATAGTAAAAAATAATTACAAAAGAAGGTGGGAAGTAATTTTTTGGGACTGGTTGACCCACCAATTATCTTCACCATGGTTGAGCTAGGATTTACTTATTATACTTATATCCATCCTTTTACAGAGCTTGACATAATGGTGTGTGCTGACTACACAACCTGTTTATTATACAACCTTAAGCCCCCTAACTTCTCCCACTGACTCCGTGTCATGTATGAATTATTGGACGATACAAACACTATTTTTATCCTTTCGGGTTACCCTCTTGGCCTTCTTAATAACTGATCGGTTTAAACAGACTGGTCTTACCCCGCTGATGGAGGCAGCATCAGGAGGTTATGCAGAGGTGGGCCGAGTGCTGCTGGACAAAGGCGCCGATGTCAACGCTCCCCCTGTTCCTTCATCCAGAGATACTGCTCTCACCATTGCTGCCGACAAGGGCCACTACAAGTTCTGTGAGCTGCTCATCAACAGGTGAGGACTGTTTTGAGTTAAATCTCACTGTGATTCATCATTTAAGGGAATTGGGTTGAATGCAAGTTTATTTCTTAGTGAAGCAGATGTTTTAAGCCACGCTCTTTCTGTTTTTTTTTTCTTTCTTGTTTTTGCTTTTAAAAACCAGATGCTTGCCATAAATTGTGTTCTGTCTTCTAACCTCATTAGCAAGGTGGCTTTCATTAACTGATGAAGGCAACAATTCTGTCTTATTTCAGAGGTGCGCATATTGACGTACGAAACAAGAAAGGGAACACTCCCCTCTGGCTGGCAGCGAATGGTGGTCATTTTGACGTGGTCCAGCTCCTGGTGCACGCCAGTGCTGATGTAGATGCTGCTGACAACCGAAAGATCACCCCGCTCATGGCTGCTTTTCGTAAGGTGCGCAGTTGAAGAAGACCTAAGAACGTTGCTTTGTTCTGCTGCACTTTAGGACGACTGCAGTTACTAATTCTTTACTTAAAATTTCAGGGTCACGTGAAGGTGGTGCAGTATCTTGTGAAGGAGGTCAACCAGTTCCCGTCAGATATTGAGTGCATGAGATATATCGCCACCATTGCTGACAAGGTAGGTATTGTTTGCATTTCAGTCAGTAGTCACCTACAGAACCTTTAGAGGAATATGCAGAGCTAAAACTCCAAATGTGACCCTGCAGGAGCTGCTGAAGAAGTGTCACCAGTGCATGGAGACCATTGTCAAAGCTAAAGACCAGCAGGCTGCCGAGGCCAACAAGAACGCTACCATTCTCCTCAAGGAGTTAGACTTGGAGAAGGTAATTTCAGTCACATGTGATAGTGTTTTAGGAGGTAAAAGCATTTTGAATAAAAGGCATAGATAAAAAGAGATTTTATGACTCTTGCAGTCTCGAGAGGAGAGCAAGAAGCAGGCTCTGGCTGCCAAGCGTGAGAAGAGGAAGGAGAAACGCAAGAAGAAGAAGGAGGAGCAGAAGAGGAAACAGGAGGAAGAGGAGGGGCAGAAAACCAAGGAGGAGACATTTGAGATGCAGGAGCAGAAGGAGGATTCCGCTGAAGGTATTGTTTCATTGGAACTTTTAACTCAAAAGTATTTTCATGACTTGGATACATTTTAACTAGAATCTTGTGGCCCGATTCTTCCTAATGCCTGAATTTTACCCTTCGCCTTCCTCAGAAGCAGAGGTTCCAATTGAACCTCCGAGTGCAACTACCACCACCACCATTGGTATATCTGCCACCTCCACCACTTTCACTACAGCTTTTAGTAAGAAGCGAGCGAGTGTGGCCACTACCCCAAGCACCAATCGGAAGAACAAAAAGAACAAGACCAAGGATTCGGTGCCCAATGAACCCATCATATTGCAAGATCCGCAGGTGAGCACTACTCTTTTTAATCTGCCCTGTTTTCATCTCCAGCTTATCCTAAAGATTGAAGAGGGGGAAATGACCAAATGTATGCATTTCTTAACAGGTTGCACTAGCACAGCACAAAGCTGACAAGAACAAGATCCACGGCGAGCCACGGGGTGGGGGTGGGGGAGTGGCAGGCGGCAACAGTGATTCTGACCCCTTGGATAGCACCGACTGTGCCAGTGAGAGCAGCAGCAGTGGGAGCAAGAGTCAGGAGCTCAACTACCTCCCTGACCTCACCTCCTCCGGCACCTCCTCCTCCTCTTCCTCGTCGTCCTCTTCTTCCTCTGCCCCCTCCTCAGGAGCAGTCCAGGCCCTCCTGTCCGGCCCAGAGAAGAGACACAGTTCCCAGACGCAGAGTGACGGCAAAGTGGAAAACAAATTCACAGTCTCCATCTCAAAACCAACGCAAAAGTGAGTCTCTGATCGAGCGGGCACGTTTGTTGTTTGACATGTACTTTTGTGTGTAACTTTGGATCTTTAGACATAACAACTACTACTTTGTTGCGTCCTATCATGTCTGTAAGCAAACAGTCTGTCTGGTTCCAGAGCTGCAGATGCAAGCGACTCCACCACCAACTCCCTGCCCTCCCCGTTCAAGACCATGGCTCTTCCTGTCACCTCACCCAACAGTAAGCTCAGCCTCACGAGTCCAAAGAGAGGCCAGAAAAGAGAAGAAGGTTGGAAGGAAGTCGTCAGAAGGTCAGTTTATGAGTTTGACTCGACGTGTGCAAATTATCAATAGCAATACTTACTTTTTTGTTCTCCCCATTGTCAAATTTTACTTTTTTCTTTTATTATATTATTATGTATACATCTTAAGGCAAGGCATTGCTTGCACACAAAGCCAATGATTGCATGTTTTTTGATTGAATTAAGAGACAGCTATAGTACAAACATTAATATCATCATTTCACGTGTTCTTTTGAAGATCAAAGAAGCTTTCTGTACCAGCGTCCGTTGTGTCTCGGATCATGGGTCGAGGAGGCTGCAACATAACAGCCATCCAGGATGTGACAGGAGCTCACATTGACGTGGACAAGCAGAAGGACAAGAATGGAGAGAGGATGATCACTATAAGGTAAAAGCAGCACCCTCTGCTGGACTACAAAGCCATTACAGCTAAATTATATCAGATGGACTGGTATATGAAGCCTTTTTATTTTTTTATTTTTTATTTTTTTTGGGGGGGGGGCATGACAAAATACAGATCTGACATTTAATGTGCGAAATATGCAGATTTTCTTTTGCTAGTATTTTCCTCAAGATACTCCCAGTTCACAAAGCGGAGGTGGAAGAGTGAGATATCATATAAGGAGTCTTTGCAAGACATTGCGTTTTTTCAGAATAAAGGCAAGAAGCATATTTTGGGATTGAACGTATGCAAAGCTTGCCTGTATACCTCTACATAGCCTGCAAAACAGCTTTGCCTCTATTGCTACATATGAACATCCATGCTATTTTGAAAGTATGGGTCAGCCTCTTTAATAGGTTTACTGCTCTTTATTCACATCATGGATGCTTAAGGCTGAAATGAAAATGAGTGATTAAAATGACTTACGAAATTGCGGCGAGCTATACTATATTCAGTGTGTAGAGGGAAAATAAGCACATCTAGAAACTTTACTTCCTCTTTGGTGTAGTTTTGCTGCTTAATGTTGTGTATTGAGCTTTTCTGGGTTTGGTGTTTTGTATGAGGTGCAGAACCTAGAGCTACAGTTGGTGGGCAGTTATTTGGCAAAATAATAAATGACATATTTTTAAAACCCTTTTTTTTTTTTTTTTTTTGCCAGATTTTTTTTTTTTTTTTTAAGGACATATTTTTGAATAAGCATATTCTGGTGTTTGGTTTCAGAGGAGGCACGGAGTCTACAAGGCATGCAGTCCAGCTGATCAATGCTCTTATCCAGGACCCGGCCAAAGAGCTTGAGGATCTGATTCCCCGGATTCACATCAGAGCACCGGGCTCGAAAACGACCTCAGCTTCTTTCCCCAGTACCACGGGGGCCACCAGTGGTTCAACCACTGGGCCAAAGGCTCTAAGCTCATTGCCCACGTCAACAGGCGTCTCGTTCCAGCCTCCCTCATCCTCGTCTTCATCCTCTTCTCAGGCTGGGGGAAAGATCGGGAAAGGGCTGTCGTCAAACGTCAGGCAGCCTTTCCCAGTGTCCCTGTCCCTGGCATACACCCACCCTCAGCTGGCGCTCCTGGCTGCTCAGACCATGCACCAGATCAGGCACCCTCGTCTACCCATGGCGCAGTTTGGTGGCACCTTCTCTCCTGCTGCTAGCACCTGGGGACCTTTCCCCGTGCGCCCTGTGAGTCCCGGCAGTGCTAACAGCTCCCCCAAACACAGCGGAGGATCCAGTAACACAGGACCACAGGCCAGACCCAACTCGAATCACAGTGAACACAGCAGCACCGCAAGCTCAGGAGTCCCAGTCACGACCACCAATACCGCCACCACCAGTGCTCCCAACACATCCGCTGCTATAGCTACACCTCTTACGCCTAACCCTACTCCATATAATCCCCAACAGAGTGTCGCTACGCCTTCCTCTGTCAGAAAACAGCTCTTTGCCCCAGACCCCAAGCCTGCCGGTGTCACACCCGTTTCTGTTTCGTTGCCTTCCAGTGGCAGTAGTACAGTACGAGGCACCGGCTCTCCCGCACATCACAGTTCCACTACAACTACGGCAAATGCTCCTCAGCAGCCAGTGGGACCCATTTCACAGCCCCCCATCCAGCCAGTTAAAACAGAGCCCAGTGCTGCTCCCCCTGCTGGAAAAGACAAGTCGTCTCTGCCCGTAGAGAGCCAGCCCGCTGCTGTCAGCGAGAGCGGCAACTCTGTGAGTTTCGCGGCCCCTGCCATGTCCTTAGCTCCAAAGCCAGAACCCCGCCAGCAGTTACCTCCCCCTCCCTCCTCTGTACCATCCACAGATGTTCCACAGCCTCACCTCAACCCACAGCCCAGTTCTCACCTACCCACAGCACCTGCTGCTGTTTTCTCGCACAACGTCGTGCACCCCAACAACACAGTACCCCACTTCTCAGCACCTGCGCCCAGAGTCTCCCATCGTATGCAGCCACCAGGGCCTTATTATTCCCTTTCTGAGCAGCAGCAGCAAACACAGCAGCAACAACAGTCTGTATTTGTACCCTTCAGCACTCACCAAGAAGTCCCAAAACAAACCCAAAACCCAACTTCCCAGGCAACAAGTTTGCCTCCACAAGCTCAGACCCAAGCTCAAGCCCAGATCCCAGGCTCCCTTCAGGTCTCTGGTAATCTTGGAATGATGAACGGTTCTCAAATGCAGCATGTCGCCAGTGCAGGCAAGCCTCAGCAGATGCACGCCAACCTCGGTCATACAGGTCTCTTCAGTTTCAGCAGCATCTTTGATAACAGCAACCAGGTAGGCGTAAATAAATCTTCACAACTACAACTTTACTTGACCGTGCATTTACTTTGGTAAGGGCACCATTCAGCTGGATTGTGATAGTAATCAGTTGTGCTTGCCTTAGCAGGTGGGAAACAATCCAGTGTGGGGTGCATGCCATTTGCCTACTCGATCACCCCCAGAGCAGTCTTTCTCGGCTCAGCAAGCGTACATGAGCATGGGCCAGATGGAGAATATGATGCCCCCACCTCCTCCAGACAGCTCAAAAGCCCCTGGCTACCGTTCCACCACCCAGAGGATGGTCAACAGCCCCATCGGTATGGCTGCATTTTTGTTTAATTCCAGTTCTTTGGGTTTAATAATCAAAATAATTATCAGAATAATTTCAGGAGAAATAAAGAAGGTGGTGATTACAGTACACATGCAACCGGATGTGGTGAATCTATGTTGACATGTAAGGTCTTATTTATATTTAGTACTGTAAAGCTGACAGTCTCCTTCTATTGTCTGTGTCCTTAGCGTTGCCTAACTTTGCCACCGGGATCTCTGGCGGTGCTGTTTTTCTACCTGGTCATACAGCTGGCACACCCTCATTCAGCAGACAGCACTTTTCCCCCCACCCATGGAGTGCATCCACATCAGGTACCAGGCTCACAGACCGCTTCTCTTTAATTCTTTTACATTTTAGGCCTTAAATGTACCCCTGACCCCTTTTATAATCCCTTTAACATTAATTTAATATTAGAGAGTTTAATAGCATTTTTCCATGCTTGTTTAAAAACAAAAACAAATCAGTCTCTTAAAAATTATTTGGAAGTGCTCTAACCTAGGCTTTGTCTTTTCCCACCAGGTGAATCTCCTGTCCCACCTCCCTCCACGGTGTCCTCCTCTGCCCTTTCCACCTCAGCGGTTGCTTCACCTCCTCAGCCTAAGCCAGGCAGCTCCTCGCAACAGGACCGGAAGGTTCCCCCACCCATCGGCACAGAGCGGTTGGCCAGGATCAGACAGACGGGGTCTGTAAACCCACCTCTGCTCACAACCAGCTACACGGCATCAGTTGGACAGGGAGGCATTTGGTCATTCGGGGTTGGCAGTGGTTCAGGTAAGAGCAAATTGGGCCCGTGTGAGAGTTGAACACAGCCATATACAGAAATGGGTTCTCAGTAACTTTGGCGTCCAGCGATAAAACCGCCTTGTGTTGTTTTGGTACAGAGGCCATGTCTGGTTGGTCCCAGCCCTTGATGAACAGCCACATGATGCACCCGCAGATGCACGCGGAGCAATCGGCCTTCTCTCAGCACCAGCCCATGGAGCAGGACGACACGGGCATCGCAAACCCTGCTAACAACTACCACCAGCCGCAGCATTTGCCCAACAGTTACATGGATTTCCCAAAGGTAACTCAGAGTAACAGCTCTGACGGACTTTCAATGCCCATTTGTCTGTGTACTTGTGTTTTAACGGCTATCTGTGTCCATTTTGTCCAGGGGATGCCAATGTCTATGTATGGAGGAACCATGCTGCCCCCTCATCCTACCATGGCAGAAGGCCCAGGGGGGCCGATGTACAATGGTTTGCACGCTGGTCATGCTGGTGACCCTGCATGGAGCCCCATCATTAAAGTGGTCCCAAACAATGCAGATAACTCTGACCCACAACAGCAGGTAAAGTTGGCCTTTATTAAAATCAGACTTGCGACACTTGTGCAGATTTATGCCGTTTTATAAGGAGCAGCATTTGACTAATAACCCCCCTGACCTTTCTCCTCTCTCCTTCAGGTGTGGACCGGTACCTGGGCACCTCATGTGGGCAATGTGCACCTGAACCATGTCAATTAGACGGCATCCTACAGCAATCAAACACACACAGCATGACCCACAGTGCAAACATGTAATACCAACTGACCGACACGACCGAATAAGACGACGAAAAAATTAACGCGTAAACTTTTAAACTTTAGTAGAGACCTGAAATGCAGAGTAAAGGTTGAAGAATTGGAAGTTCTCTTTGACGCCATTCTTTGATGTGCCTATCTAACGAGGAAAGAGGAAATTGGGCCAGAGCTGTTATCAGTGTCCCAATGATGCAAACACACACACGCGCGCGATCACCTGTTCAACAGGATCCATTCTCTGCGTAGTTTAGCGATTTTTGACTTTAAACCCGCGTACACCGTTCTTGGGCTGCGGGGTGGGGTGGGGGGGGGGCTCAACATGAAGTAGCTATTTAAACTTGGCCCAGAACTAGATGATGATTACCTGAAGAGCGAAATCAGAACCTTTTAGAGTGGTAAATACATGTATAATTGTTTACATACTAAAAAGGGTTAAAATGAGAGTAAATTTCATGTCGTATAGTGGCTCTACTTTATGTAGCCTGTATTAATGTGAAATATTTACCTTAATATTCAATAAAAAGATTGAAAAATATTTGTGCTGAAGCTTTTTTGTTTATCTTTGTTGATGCATATGACTCCTGAGTCTTCAGTTAAGTTTTTGTTTTTTTTATCCACTAGATTTTGATTTTTTTATTCCTCTTTGGGCTCAAGCTTCCTGACTGCATGATTTCTTAGGCAGACATTAAAGTATTTCATTCTAAGTGCTTCACTGAGGGGGAAAAGTGATTTCATGTTTGAGAATCAGTGAAGGTTGTACAATACTGCCACTCAGTGGTAAGAGTGGGGTTTATTTTGTGAAAAATTGAGAGCTATGTGAAAATCCCAATATACCGCGTAGCTTTCCTCCCTATAGCAAACAATTTGTGATTTAAAATAAAATGTGGCACCTGAAGATTCGTTTAGATTTAATGTGTAGCTGTTTCATTGATGCATTGTACAGCACATAAGGAATGTGCCACTGGAAAGTGAAACCTCACATTCAGGAAAATTAGAACGTCCAGCAGTTGCTACAAATATTTATTAGGCCACTTTTTTTTTTTTTAAAATATGGGATTCAATTTCAAGTAATTACAAGTCATGACATTTTAATTATCAAAATGGAACCATCCTGCTGTGTATATAGAACCTCAATCTTGATTGTTTGTGGTAAGTATCCAGTTACATCACTGGACAGTAAATGACCTAAATTGAATTTAACATCCGCTGAACTTTATTCTAAAACAAATCTGACTTTTTAATTTCTGTTAAAGTTAAAAAACTGCACATTTAACACACCTGCAAATAGGTGGGGGGAGAGTTTAGCTTTGAGTTGAAAGTTGTGCATTGAGAAGCTGCAATAAAGTGTACTCTAAAGTAAAAAGAAAAAGCGCAATTATATCTAAAGAAAAAGCACTTACTGCGCACAATCAGATATTGGATCATAATATTGCTGCAGCTGGGTATGCTTTTAAATACTTGTATACTAAAATACTTGAATATCTGCACTAAGAGGCCGTGGTCAGTGTTTAGTCTAATTTATATTTCTGTTTTATATTTCTGAAGTGAAAGATTGATGAATTTGTCCAAGGCATTCCTCTCTAATCAAGGTAGACTTTTTTTTTTTTTTTTAAATTTAAAATATTTGGACCTTTATTGTGAAGCCGTGGAAAATTTTAACCGGAAATGTAGTTCTTGGGATTTCCTGGTTGTCATACCCAAGGTAAGCATGGCGGCAGCAGCAACACCCGGAGTTGCAGAGCAAACACCCGGAGCAGCTCCGCAGAGAGCTGTGCCGTTTGATTTATCCCAGGCTCCAAACATCGAAGGCTTCAACCCTTTGCCTAAAGTCAAAGATGAGACTTTCAAGGAAAAGTTTGCGAGGAAAACCAAGGAGAACCCATTCGTCCCGATAGGTGAGTTACACAAGCGGAGAAAAGCGCTGCACCGTAAAGTCACAACTGCGGTCTGCTATGTCCTCTACTTCACACAACTATGTTAGCGCTTAAATATAAAACATAAAGGCTTGGGTGAGTGGTGGGCACGACATCAGCTGATAACACAGCAGAGGTGTGTGGCTAGATCGACGTAACCGATGACATATTTCCCAACGATCTGCTTTCGGTACCGGAAATATTCCCGGAGCTGCTCCTCCAGCTGTGCGGCAGCGTCCTCTCAACCCCCGGAGGTCATTGTGGTCATTCTTCATATATTTTGTAACTCGTGGTCTGCACAATAAAACCTTCAATACATCAAAGCGTATTAAAAGCCGTTTTAAGTGGATAATGTAAAACCGGACAAACATGTTTGGGATATAATTGGACTGTATCTCACATTCTTGTTCATCTGTCAACAGTTATTTACGCAATTCTGTATCTGATATACTACTTACTGTTGCTTCACGAGTGCTTTATTAAAATAGCCTGTGCTGTTTTCTTTCATTGTTACTCCCAAAATCATACATATAGTCCGTTGATGCCTATGATGATATTGCTGATTCTTGTTTTGTGTTCCCTGAAGCGTTTAAGATTCTAATTTAGAAGCTGTTTACGCTGAGGTCATCTGTTGTTGACATCTGTAGCAATAATGCTGTCATTAGAAATGAACAGTCTCCTTTTATTTTACCGTTGACTGCAGCCACCCTGATAACTAAAAAGTGTCTGTGCCAAAGGAAAGTGCAGCTTTTATATCTCCATCACCCCATTCTACTTGATATTAGTTACACTATTCAGCCATGAGCTTTTCCTTGTCTGTGGATCCAGTTAACTGTCCTAATAAACTGGGTTTATAAGCTATAATTTCTTTATTTTCCAGGTTGTTTGGGAACAGCGGGAGCGCTGATTTATGGTCTCCGTGCCTTCCATCAAGGGAAAACCAGACAGTCCCAGCTCTTGATGAGGGGACGCATCTTTGCTCAAGGCTTCACTGTAGTTGCCATTATTGTTGGTGTTTTTGCCACGGCTCTGAAACCCAAGCAGTGAAATGGATCGATCCCACATCTCTGCCATTGTCCATTCAGTGTGTGGAATCGCAGCAGACTCTGGACTTCTTTAAATGAACTGAATAATGTATTGGGTCTTTAACATTCTTCAGACACATATGTAAATGTCAGCATTATTTATTGCTGTTTAAAAACTGTGAATCACTCACAAAAAATGATTATTTTCGCTTCTTGCTGACAGTGTGGAACAGCAAAGTTGAATCGGCTTGTTACCAGTAAGCAGGCTGGACTTCTTTAACACTACTAAAATTGTGTTGAAGCAAATTGCTGATAAATGTAAATTGTTTTCTTGCTCATTTGGTGAGCTCGGCTTCAAATGTATCCCCCATACTGTTATTATTATATTCTAATAAAATGTCACATTTGAACCTGGTGTCATATTTAAGATAAAGCACCATATCTTGTGTTTGAGTTTCCTGGTGTGCTAACCTATAAGGTTATATTGACAAACTCAGTGTGGAAATTCGTTGTTAATGACTTGAGTTAGGCCCAAGTCCACCTTAAAACACTCAACAGAATAAAATCCTCCTAAGAAGACCTTCAGGTGTTATGTGTAGTGTAATAGTGTAAATTATACACTTTATAAAGTCACCTCTCAGAGAATTGTGCTAGCCAAGTTAAGCATGATATGTATAAAAAATTATGCTTAAAAGATTTAAAATATCTGTAAATAACCCAAACGTGGTCATAATATTAGCACTGACTTTAGAGCTACCTTAATTATTTGTCGCACATATGGTGCTGGAAACATTCCTCAGAGACTAGAGCAGATGTGGTCTTCTGATCTGCATTCAGAGATGCTCTTCTGCATACCTTGGTTGTACCAAACAGTTATTCAGGTTACTGTTGCCTTCCAATCAGCTTGAACTACTCTGGTCATTCTCTGTAAACCTCAGAGTTGTTTGTGTGGGGAAATCTCAGTAGATCAGCAGTTTCTGAAATACCCAGAGCAGCCACTCCAGCACTAACAACCATGCCACATTCAAAGTCACTTAAATCACCTTTCTTCTCCATTCTGATGCTCTGTTTGAACCACCTATCAAAGTTGCTTGTATGTCAAAATACAAGGGCATAAGTAAGCAATTATCACAGCTAAGAATTGAAGACAAATCGTTTGAAGTGATCATACTACACTGTTTTTATTTTCCAGTTCCCTTTTAACATTCACTTTTTCACTATTCCTTAAATCCAAATAGGCAGCATGTGAAACAGTGTGAAGACATCGCTGTTGTAAATGACCCCGTGCATCATTTCTTTAAAAAAAAAAATTAAAATTTGTTGGCGTAACAGAAAATGGTATAATATAGCAAAATAAGAAACAAGCCGTAAAATGTGTGAACTCTGAAAATTTCAATGAAATCTTTGGTTGTAGTTCAATGTTTCTTAATTTAGCTGAAATCTTGCCAAATTGAAGAGAAATTCATCCAGCTAAGTGCTCAAATTGTAGAAAGAGGTTGATCAAAAAAGGCCACGAGCTTGGGTATGTTATAGTGAAAAATATGCTAACTTAAAAACAGTAATTAGGGATATAATATAATACAGTGAACATTAATGTGCTTCGGTTAATGGTTTATAGTTGATGAGGCAAAACTGGTTACAATCTAATCTGTAACAGTGCTTAATCGCTAAGTGTTTGACCGTAATGCTAATTTATAAATTCAACTAAAAATGTGCATCCAAAATATTAGGAAGTCATGCAATAAAGTTGACCTAGTAACAATTTATAAGTTAAAGGAGAAAGGGAAATTACTGAATTTACAGTAACAATATTTTCTTAATATAGCAGTGATGAAGCTGACCAACTAAAGGATGTTGTAACAGTAATCCCTCCTCTCACAGGTTTAAGTATATTATTTGACTCTAACAGGCATCGTTAAAGGCAGGAAGTGTTTAAAGGTTATAAACATACCAGGGTGTTTTTCGTACACAAAAGGGCATACAAATCCTTCTGATGCAAAGTGAGATTAAAAGGCAATGTTTCTAGCTCCCCCCAGCGACATGCTCTAGCGAACTAGAGGTGTCTGTTTGAGAGAGATCAGCACAGAGCGCATTCGGGAAACATCCTTCGCCTGCTTGTTGGTTTTTGGATTGAAGTCACAGAGACGAGCTACTCTCTCCCATTCAGACCCGGGGCTGTTGCTGTCCGTCTCTGCCAGGAAAGCCTCCTCAGATGCTCTGTGGATGTGAAGGGAAGCACAGAAAGGTGTCGGTGAGCTGGAGGTTATCAGAGGGATTTCACGAAAGCAAACGCAGCCTGAGCCAAACACGGTTCCCAACCACAAAGTTCAATCACACCAAGAGCACGTGCTCACGAGATAGTAAAAGCAAAAAATACCTCATGCATGTCTTTATGCCGCAGATGGTGTAGAAGATAGATGTAGCTTCCAGATCTAAAACCCGAATCCTGCTTTTGTTTTAATGGCCAGCAGGGGGCGACATCCCAGACTAATAAAGGACTTGAAAGTAAATAGACGTGGCTGAAAAAGATCCTCGGCTGCCTCACTCTTTGACATCAGTAGAATTTTTCACGAGGACTTTATGGGCTCAGAAGTTTTTGGTCCATTTAAAAAACAAAAAAATAAACAAACTAAAAAAAACCCCTGATTATTCTAAGGGTCAGATTGAAGCAGCTCATTGGCTAACAATTTGTCAATATCAAATCATGGAAAAGCATAATTGGACTTAAGGGTAGCTACTAGGGCTGGGCCATATTATACCGTTCACGGTAATACCGGTATAATGTTAGGCAATGATAGGAAAATGAAATATCGCGATAGAATGGGAGTAAAACGCGCATGCGCAGTGCCTTTGTTTTCATACGCACATGGCCGATTGTTGAGTGAAACAGATGAACCAGAATTGGTTTGTAAAAATGGTGCAACTTCAGTGATGTGGAACTGGTTTGGTGTTTGTTCGTCAGATACACAACAAAGCACATTTTTTTGCAGAACATGCAAGCGGCCGTTGTTATTGTCATATTTGTCGGACTAAGATGCTCTTAAATCTGGGAGTAATCTGGGTCCTAAACTCCGTATACTTCAGGTCAAACAACACTGCAGCATCACTTAGAGTTAAAAACTGTCTAAATTCTTTCATCTTTAATAAAACGATCAGCATTGCTGCTTTACCAGGTGTAACTATAAAGTTTAACTTCCAGGCATCCATGAAAACAAAAGTTATTACATTTAACGGAGTTAGAAGTTAGCAGGAAGCTAGCGGAAGTTAGCTCGCTAGTTTCGCTAGTTACCTAAGCATGATATTGCATGTTCTGACTGAGAGATTTCTGAAAAAAATCAAACGTACAGCTCTGCTATCACTTCCAACATAAATGAAGACAGGAAACTAAACAGCAGTGACGTTTGTAGGGTTACTGAAGTTGGGCTAGCTGGTATATAATGATGTGCTACGTGATCGCTAGCGACACAGCTATGTTAGCATAACATAAACAGTGAAGCTGGAGGACGAACACTAACACTTTTCCACTTATAAAAGTTAACGTGAAGGTTCCAGATGGTTAGAGACAAATGCAATCGCATGGCAGGATACTGTAAACGGACCAAACTTCAGTCAGGAGAACAACTGAGATAATCCATCCACAATACGAGGTTAGTCATTAATATACTGCAACAACATGGGAATAGAGCAGCTGCCAGAGAATTCAACATTAATGAATCAATGGTACAGAAGTGGAGGAAGCAAGAAGAATGAGTTTAATAAAGTTTGATTTATCTGACTGCTTTGTTTCGCTTAATGTGCCTTATAATCCCGTGCACCTTATGGTCCGAAAAATACGTACTGCACACTGCAGTTTAATGTTGCAAAGCACCTCTTTTTAACTTCAGTGGATATTATACATGGTTATGCTCAGGATATGTCAGCCCATTTCTACTGGAAATGCCTTTTGGTTAAACTTTCAGCAAGGAATTTGCATTTGCACTGTTACATTTTTATAAAGCTTTAATGTACATAAAAACCAGCTTCTTGTTTAAGTGAAAATAAATGGAAGGTTGTCTTTTTGCGCTAGTAATTTTGTGGAGTTGTAGTTTGTCTCGCATCAATTATATCGTCGGTTATATCGTTATCGCAAATTTTCAAATATATATCGTGATAAATATTTTTGGCCATATCGCCCTGCTCTAGTAGCTACATCCATCTTTCATACAGTCTATACTTTATACCCAACATACACTTCATTGTTGACATATTTAATATTTATTTTTGGTATATAAAAACATCCAGGGCACAAATCAGTCAAAAAGAACACAAATAATGCCAAATGAAGCCTTTGACAAAAAAGAAAAAACAAAACAAAACACAATTCCAGTGTTGGGTCATGCATCGTGGGCAAAAGAGGTCATTCAGGGGGCAGATCATACAATATTAGAAGGCAGAAGAATTCTAAACGTACACAAAGCCTATAACATCAGAGTTGGGCTGTTTGTAGAAAGCCTTATCAGCAATCCTAGCGTGCAGAGCAAGGCCAAGAAAGCAGGAAAAAAGAAGGAGAGGAGAACAGTTTCAGTGTCAGTCAACAAGCAGAAAAGTGTTAGAGTCTGGGTTATTGTAAGCAACTGAGAAACATTTCTAATGAGGTGGAAACAGTGACTAAACATCTCGCACTAGTGTCATAAACAATCTAGGATGGTCTTTGCTCTAGCATGGGGAGGGGGCGACTGCAGCATTTTCTTTCTGCTGTCTGCATTCTTTTCAGCTAGCTAGTTTCCTGTTTTGCTTTCTGGGCACTTGAACTGGACACACAGCTGTAGACTAATATCTCATCAGAGTATTGCCTCTCAGTCCTTTATAAAAAAATAGAAGAAAAAAAGAAAAGAGCTACAGATGCAGAGCGGTACCGTGCCAGACTTGGATAGAGTCTGTTGGGAAGTGTGAGAGAATAACTGGTTAGCTTGGTCAAGAAAAGAGAGACTGCACAGTTTATGACACTGAGGGGAACCAGGCTAAATGAAGTACTAAGTATTATAGTGTTGTAATCTGTTGTGATCACCTTGGTGCAGTAAATTCAACACATATACCACAACCGTGTCAATTTATCAGTCAGCTGTAAAACATACACAGGTCTAGGATGTAATCTTGTAGAGAAAGGCACAGTTTCCCACACCTCGGAAGAACCTATAAGGACCTCCACTGAACCTCCACTGAACTTATAGTTTAGAGCGAGGCATGTTTGCTAACTGAACCACAATGTTTGTTTTACCAAGAACAACTACCTCTAACTACCAATATAAAATTCAAAACAAAGGTAGTAGAGTGATTACAACATCACCATCATCGATTACTTCTCTGCACATTAGCGGTGGGGTGGGGGGGTCAGATCCTAACCTGTTGTTGGTCTTATTCTTCTCCATCTGCTCACTTTGGTGTACGTGCCAGTCTTCAAGCTCCTTCTTCGCTTTCACTCTCCATTCTTCCTCCGCTGCCTTGGATGCCGAGTCTTATTAGGACGCAAGAAAGCAGAAACGTCACACAGTTGTATTACATTTAATTTCTTCTGTTTCTATGTGTGACACAGATCTTTTCTGATTAGTTTAAACTTTATCACCAGTGTGTTGAAAGCCAGTTTAGCCTCTAACAGAAGGGCAAATAGCAGTACAGTGAAGTGTTAGTAAATACGTGTGAAATGAACCAGGGACCTTGTAAGGAAAATAAGAAGAATCATAAGAGCTACACAGCACTAAGTGCATTACACACAATCACTGACAGCGGCAGGGAAACATTGTTACCAACCTAATGCTTCAAGGCGTGCCTTCTGCTCCTCCCTCCATTTGCGTAAACTTTCAGGTTCTTGCCTTTGAATATCCACCTGGGCGATGGCTGCGTAGCTGTCTGTTGGGCCATTGGACTCCTGTTGGGGTACGCAAAACATGTACACCATTAGAAGCAGCTATTCGGTTCATTTATGCGTGAACGCCACAGCAAACCCACTCCTTCATCACATGATTACGGTGTTCGGAATAAAACTCAACCACACATAGGTTATATAAAGAGACAGACAAGACTGAAGCTCACCTGAAACAGGTCTCCATTCAACGTGGCAGGCTCTTCAAACCCGTCTAGCATTTTTTTTTTTAAAAAACAAAACAAAAAAATACAGATATAAGTTTAGATGAACTTCTTGGAGTTTATCCGCTTATACTTCCTTGCTATCTGGAGCGACTTATGCTCGCTGCTACTACTACCGTGGTGTAACTTTTGGTCTCGAAACGGATAAGACTTCAGAAATGCAGCAACACCTGTTTGGTTACCTGCTTAATATTGTCTGGGCTGCTTTGTCGGTTAGAAGGCCAGTAGCACTTGTTCGCTTGCTTAGTTTTAAGGTGCTAGTGTCACATAGCTAATGTTATGTGGGATAGCGTTAAACAAAACCTACGTTGTCGCAGCTAGCTAAGCTACAAGGCTAACGTACTGTTAGTTTGAATCTAAATAGGAAGCAATAAGAGTGTTAACCACTTATATCAGACAGCGGTGTTGTTAACATATGGCGGTGGGGCCTTTGTTGGCTAACTACTAAGCAAGTTACCGATGCAAGTTCCTGTATTAGTATTAGCTAGCTCTAGTTAGCTTTGTTTGCTCGTTAGCTGACGTTAGCTCAGGGACAAGCTTGCCATAGTTGTCGGTCTGCGGCTGCTGAACACCGGCTCCTTCTAGGATCCCAAATGCGTCGCCATCGTTTTCTATCCCCGCTATCTCATTCTCCTGTTGAGCCAGGAAAGCGGCGGCCGGGTCCTCTTCAGTCGGGTGCGCTCCGTTGTCAGCCATCTTTCACAAAAAGTGTAGAAGTTTGACTGAGCTTGCTTAGCTTGCTAAACGTTAAAGCCACAAAAAATCAGGCCACCGAGCTCTGCAACGTTAATAGTAACAACTTAAAAATTCGATTAGAGTGTTATCTATTCTAAATATCGCTTGGAAAAATAGAGTCAGCTAGTAAAGCATACGGAACAAACAATCTACGCGTCGATTAAAGGCCGTAACTGATGATTCATTATTTCTTCACTTGTTCAACCAGTATGTGTATGATGATAGAGCAGGGGCAGCACCCCGAGGGGACCTTTACATTTTGTTGGAGTTTGTCGCCATCTGCTGGCCATCTGCAGCACAGCACTGTCATCTCAAGGGTTGTAGTGCTAATGCAGTGACAGTAATAAAAAAATATATACAAACCTTATATAGCACAATTTATAAACAGAAATGGAAAATGGTTCGTAAAAGCATAAAGGTTATGCATTCACCCCCCCTGCAGGAAAATGAATATCCTCAGCAAAATCTACATGAGTGGATCATTAAAAGGGAGACGCAGCAGACATCCTCACCACTTAACTGGAACACCTTCAGATCCTCCCTGCCACCTGCTTCTGGATCAAAGATTTCCTCACTAACCGCCCCCAATCAGTCCGACTTTGCCCCCACCTCTCCCCCCACTCGCTGTCACTCTGCACCAGATCCCCCTATTGTATGCCCTCTACACTGATCTCAACCCACCCAACCAACATAGTCGTCAAATATGCTGATGACATACTGGGTTCATCTCTGATGGAGGCGTACAGGGCAGAGGTAGAGAAACTTGTCACACTGGTGCTCAGAAAATAACCTAAAGCTGAAGGTCCTTAAAACAAAAGAGCTCACCTTGTCCTCCGCTGGCCTTCTACTGCTCCACAGTGGAGCATGCTCTCCTACTGCCTGGGTGTTGGGTACGCAGGGGCCACAGCTGAGAGCAGGAAGGATGTGCAAATGTAAATAACATCGCCCAAAAAACCATTGACTGTCCTCTGCCAACCCTGGAGGCCAGGTCAAGATCTCCGGTCAGTCAGGTCCTACACCTCCAGACTCACAAACAGCTTCTTCTCCTGGGCCATTCGGACTGTTAAACACTCAACAAACACCCACACCCCACACCTGCCCACTCACCTCACCATGGTTTGAGTAATCCTCATCACTCAGGTGACTCACACACTGTCTATTCAGACCATGTATTTTCTTTACACTGCTTCCAAGCACTTTGGAACTTGTTCTCTAAAGTGTGCCTTTCTCTTATTTTTGTATATACCCCTCTTGACTCTATATATTTCTCCTGTTTGCTATTTACTCCTGCTACGGATCTTATTAACGGCCTATGCTTTGCATTTATGATCATTAGTAATGACCTTTCAGTAATGGTCGATGTGGTTAGTGTTAGTGGAGTTTTGTACCATTTAAAAATCCATAATTGGAAAAAACAGCACTGGATAAACAGTTTGGGGACAAAGTTAAAGAGACGAGGCTGATATGGTTTGGATACATGCAGAGGAGTGATAGTAGATATAGTGGACAAAGGATATTGAAGATGGAGCTGTCAGGCAGGAGGAAAAGACCACAGAGGAGATTCATGGATGTAGTGAAGGAGAACATGCAGAGGGTTGGTGTGGCAGAGGAGGATGCTGGCGATAGGATGAGACGAAAGTTGTAGCGACCCCTAGAGGAAGCAGCTGAAAAAAGAAGATACACATTAATTATTGCATAAATCTGGCTAGAACTGATATAGTGTCTGTCATATGAATGTTAATAATAAATATTACCCTCCTCAATTGTTCAAAAGAATCCTTTTTTAACACCTGTTTTTGTTTGCGAACAGAAAGAATTACGGTTTTTTTTTGTTGTTGTTGTTTTTCTTAACTGTTACGTTAAGCAAAAGAAAACAACTCCATTTGCAGGTGCTGATAGCGCCAAGGGCACGAAACAGCATACCCATTGTAGTGGAAGTTCCGTTAGGTTTCACAGCGAGCGATGTGTATGATCGTTTTGTGACTTCCTCCCCTTTCTTTGGAATGTACAAAGGTACAAAAGAGCGAGAGCTCCACTTCTGTTCCAGGGACTGCGATTGATGACATGCGCATGATAATAAAGAGTGTTGATTGCAGCTGACCGTATCTGCGCACTTTCTTAACTTTTTTTGTTTTGTTTTGTTTTTTGGTGAGACGTTTATCCACTTATCCGTTTTCCTACCAAGGAGCTTCCCTCAAAAATGTTTCACAAAAGCATTTTCAAAGAAAATATAAACCAGAATCAGAATACTTTATTAATCCCGAAGGAAATTAGGGAAATTATAAAGCCAAACATAGTAGCACTTGCAGTAGAAGCAAATACTGCTTCTTCTTCTTTCTTTTTTTAAAAACTAACTTCACTTTTCTTTTTTATTTTACAGACTCTTGCGCTATTTCATAGTATAAGGCTCTTACCATGCAGGCACCAGTGAAACTTTCATTTTAACTGTGTTGTTTATTGTAGACGTATATATCTGTTTCTCTCTCCATCTAGGATAAGTCATGTCAAATTAAGTTACCTATTACTATTAAATAATAATGGCTTAGCTATAGCTAAGCCATTATTATTTACTGTACTTACTATAGTAAGTACAGTAAACAGCGTGTGTAAAAAGTTATTCTTCAGGGGCGGTGTCCTGGATTAGTTCATGTTTATCCCTGAGGCATAGTCTTATTTATTTATTTATTTATGTTCCTTTAGTTAAAACCGACGGAGTGATTGAGAAAAGCTGTTTCAGGGCGGCTATGATGAATGGCTTTAGTAGTAGCAGCTGATGAGTGCAACTCGGCCTCTGAGTGAAATGAAGCCTCCGCCCATGTGACTTCTGACGTCTCAGCAGAGTCCTGCTAAAAAGAATTTGAGGGAATGAGTTTGCTGCTCACCAGGGGGATCCACGGCGGCTTCCTGACGTTTGCTTCAAGGAAGTCTGAAAAGTTGCCTGCTTGCCAACCCACTTATCAAATTTTTTAATTATTTTTAATCCGGTACACTCGTGATGTCCGGCGAGCACAGAGAGACACAAGAGGTAAGCTAATGCATCTTTGTGTGTTTGTGTAACTTCTTCAAACCAGCTTTTTCCCCACAGAGGAGGTTTGTATGGGTTAAGCTGGTGCTCCAAACTGTGCAGGCTCATGCTTCTGGCCATCTTCCCCGAGCCCCTGCTGCTCTGTAGCTGTGCTAACTACTTTGTCAGAGCCGAGAGTTTTGTCCGGTTTTCGTGTCCCGTGTTGTCGCGAGTGGAAACCTGGCTGTCTGCGGCGGTGTTAACCGGGATACAGCGTTCACAGCGTGGCCTTTAATTACCGCTGGGAAATTAGTGTGCTAGACGCATTGAAGAAACCCGTGTACGCTCGTAATTGCGTAGCGTGTTAACCAAAAATTCCCTGTATTTGAGCTCTCATTAAGAGCAACACGAGTTCCTATAGAACTAATGCAGCAGCTGCAATAATATAGAAGATTATAAATAGCAACACCATAAGCATGGGGATGAGTGCCACACATTTATTGGCTTAAAACTGATGCTTTTATTTTCTTGCCTATCATACAGGGTGGTGTTTAATTAAGTAGAGTGCAGTCACATTAATGCTGTAACTTCCTCCGCTTTAATACAGTCTGAGTAATCAGCTTTCAGTGTGGTGTTTGTCACCAGTGAAATCTAGCCTCCATTACCTGCTGCTCATGCTGCAGGTCTTTCTCTGTCGCCTTATGCTCCTCTGTATCATAGTTCATTTCCCTGGCTCTGAGAAAAACTAATTTAAGCTTTGCCAATAAAGAGTCAGGTTTGTACAGATCTAGAGGCTGCATTGACAGTGAATGAATGCGAATGCAAGTCTTTTTTTATTTTAAGGATTTCCATTAACTTTAGCAGATTTGCAGGTTTTCTTAGTGGGATTATTTGGGGTGCTAGGCTGGATTAAAGGCTAGATTTTCCTTATCTGTGAGCACACCACTGTCTCACCAGCCTTTACAGTGTGTGTGAGCGGCTCTGTTGCTTTAAGAGCTTGATGTTAAAGTATAATTGCTGAGGGTTTTTTTTTTTTCTTGCTTGTACTATGTTTCATGCCCTACAGAAAGAATGTAGAGGGTTGTGTGCTTTGCTTCATTTGTGGCCGTCTGCCGTTTCCCAAGTGCAATGAACTTAGAGGAGGAGAAAAAAAAATCTCCTGGCCCGTGCCAGAATCCATGGGTCGTTGACGTTACCTCTCTCCATCCTCCTCTGCCCCCCTCCTCCTCCTCCTTCTCTCCCTGTGACTCATGTGGGTGTTGGGCTGAAATAGTTTGGTGTAGTTTTACATTCCTTATATAGCCTCTGAGGAGTGAGGAGAGGCTACGGCTTGCCTGTGTCACAGTCAGGATCGAGGGGGTAGGGTTTGCCAACAGAGAGGGAATCTGCTTGCTCCAGCTTACTGACTCTTTAGCTTTCTCCCAGGTTTGGGCTACCAGCTGACCTTTGAGGACAAGGTAGGTGGCATAGCTGTGTGTCACGGAGACCTGTGACACCTGGTAGGTTTGCGGAAGAGGAGGAGGAGCAGGGCTAGAGTAGCCGTGTGAGCACAGAGGTCAGTGGTCAAACCCTAACTCTGTGTAAGCCACTAACAGAGGGCTGCATCTCATGTTGCCCTTTGGTTCTTAAAACTACCTAGTTATTTAGTGCCTTGCCGCAGACTGGCAGTAATTAATTGCGGTGAAGCCACGATACCTGTTACCTGGCTGAATACAGCAAGTGGCACATTATCCCCCCCGAAGGAGGAGTTGTTGCTGCTATTGTTGTGCAGTAGATCTTCTAAATGCTGCACATTGGTGCTGCAGTAGACTGAAATGAATTAAACTCTAACTTCACCTTAGAGTTTAGCTTTAGATTATGACACCAGGCTATTTGTGTGTTTTGAAATGTGTAAAAATGGCACGTCCAACTGGCACCGCTCCCTCTTTATTGCCTAATTTTGACGTGCCGTAACATGGTTATTCCTAAAACTAAGACGTGACATTATCTGCTGTAAAAGAAAACAACTTGAGTGTTATTTTCTGTATGCTGTGTGTATGTGTGCTCTTGTGGGCTGGTGGTGCTGAGAGCCAGCAGATAGACTGTTTCAGATAAAGCAAAATAATAAAGGACCTTGAGAACCTTTTCCGGGCTTTCTGGCTAATTAAGATGTTTCCTTTCCCCCTTTTTTTTTTTTTTTTCTTTCCTCAAGGGTATGAATACGTACTCTGTAACCCTCAGCGGCTCGCCGCCTTGGGGCTTCAGGCTGCAGGGTGGCAAGGACTTCAACATGCCTCTCACCGTGTCAAGGGTAAGAAAGTGCGCATGGAATCAGCTTTTGTACTTTTTTTGCATCTGTGCAGAGCAGCAGTTGAGGTGTTTGCACTCTCCTCGGAGATTTCCTCTAAGCTTCTATGAAAGCCTCGGCCTGTTAACAAGAGTCTGTTGGTTTTAAGTACCAGCTTGGCCACCTCAGTCATCAGGGCTTACCCTGCCTCAGCATATGCATGTGTCACATCACTTTTTTTCTTTTTCTTTTTATTAGGCACGGATAGTAAAGGGTTTTGTCTACAGAAGCATTTCCATACTATTCAAATGTTTTTATGGCTCATTTTGGTAACCCTTCCCGATCTGTTCTAACATGCAGTTTCTTTGCATGACACTCCTGCTGTGTGCTTTGTACTCTGTGTGTTCGCTGCCCTCCTCCTTCCCTGGACAAATTTTCAGATACTCTTTTATAAACTTCTGTTGCTATTGACGAAAGCGGCGACCACTTTCCAGCCCATATAAGTGCAGAGCTGCTTTGCCTGACAAACATACAGACTCGCACTTGCAGCTACGCACACAGACGCCTGCACATTGCACACACATAAAATCATTCCAGCTTTCCTGCCAGCTATTGCTCACACAGATCTAGTTTTCTACTATGCGCTCGCTGGTTTTATTGCATTATTGCACTGCTATCCAAATAAACCGGGTGATCTGTAAGTGTCAGTCTGACTTAACAGGTATTAATTCTGTAGTTATGTTCAATATTTGCAGTTTATTATTTCAGAGATGATTAGGAGTTAATAGGTTTGGACCCTGGTGTAATTATTGAATTGAGCTTTCTTTGTCTTTGTAGGTGCAAAAAAAGAAAAAAAAGATTGCATACTTAAAACAGACAAATGCAGGTTCCCATGAACTGCAGGGTATTGTGAGTAGCATCACACTGAGGTGCATGTAGAGCTCATCTAATCCTGTGGCGAAGGCAAACGTTATCGCCAACCCTGTCAGTACTTGTCTTGTATTTGCTCTACTTACTGCCAGGCATTTCAGTCAGAAACACAATGTTCCCCTTGGATTTATGACAAGAAGCATTTTACTTGTACCCATAAAAGACCGAACAGATGTAGAAACCTCTTTTGACGTACGGCCACAAACAAACTGAGACATAGCTGTTAACTTGGAGGAATTTCAGTCCAGGCAGACGGGGCGTACTGCAGGGTGAATATCAATGTGTGAGTCAGTAGATCTAGACGGCTATCAAACGAGTTCTCATCTAAATGTGTTGACTGATTACTGAAGTGGCGCAAGAGCCCAGTTTGTCTGCATTCCAGGTACATATCACACGCTGGTGATTTTTCCCTACTACAAAAACTTGTGTGATATTTTATAGTTTATGATTTATAGTATAGCAATATCCTTCCCTCAGGTTGGTCTAAGCTAATCGCTCCTAGCCGAGGAACAAAAACCCCTTAGTATCTCTAAGCTTGGAGCTGTAACGACTGGTCAGCGGCCAATATCTCTGTTTGCTCCAGCACTGGGCCTCGGGGTTCACAAGTTATAAAGATGTGACAGATTTTCTCTCTCTTTTTTTTTTCTTTTTTCTTTCTTTTCACCTCTTGGGGACTGTTTGCTCTCATCGTGATTGTCATAAAAGTAGGGACAGCGAGTCCCACAGTCGCAGAGGTTGAAAACAGCCCAACAAGGGGCCGTAAACCCCAATGATCTACAGTATCCCTTAGTAACAGGAAGAGAAGTCAGACCTACACTTACTGGGTTCGCATTAGATGGATGTGGTGGGTGGTCTGTGTTTGCTGGCTTGTAGCTGATGAGTATGTGAACCCAGACGGACGGTTAAGTGATTACAAAATGAAGAGAGTGTAGATTGATGGAACAAAAGGCTCTTGGAGTCTCTGTGAGGTGATGAGATTGCAACTCCCGAAGGATCCATATGTCCAAGTGGTTTTTGTTTTGTTTTTTTGGTAAACACCAGATGACAGTTGCCATTGTTTGGGAGTGGATTTGTTGAAGCCGATGGTTATTTAGGCCACTCGAGCTTGATCGTGCTGTGGCAGATGGTGATATTGTTTCTTGTACTGCACGTGGATATTCCAATTATCGATTTGTAAAGTTGCGGCTTTGACTTGCTACCTCCCCGTGTTTGGCGCTCGGTTTTATTGGTTTCCATGCTAGACAAATATGGTTGTTTCCTTCCTCTGTCTGCAGGCGGGGAAGGCTATGCTTTCTCAGCATTCCAGGGATTTTTCTCATATCCACTCTGTTGCTGCCAACAGACAATCCCGTTGTCTCCTTTCTGTGTCTAATACGTCTTGCACACTCACTTTTCTCATTCACGTGGTGGACTCCTCCGGTCTCAAAGGGATACTTTCCCAGTGAGATCAGAGGAATGATGGCCATTACTTTTAAGTCACAGTGAAGGGAAAAGGAAGAATAACTTTTTCACCTTGGATTAATAGGTACACATTGATTTAATCCTGAAAGAAATATGTGCAGGGCTTTTATTTTGCTCAATCAATGTTCAGCTCTTGGGACACAGCTGATTTTCTTCTAGCTGTTCTAATTTTCTTCCTCGTGGTAATAGATGCTTAAGCATTTCTAGCTAGTAAAATCATTAGTTCGCGTGACTCTTCACCATACCGCTAAAGAATTATCTATAAAGCATGTCATTATAAGCCATAAAACCTGACAAGATTATGCTAGTCGCAGCCATGCCCAGTGGACTTTGCTTCGCCCTCTCAACAACTAGGATCTGAGTGGTGCTTGGCTTTGGTTTCTTTTTTGGTTCAGACCTGAGCGTTACTTGAGTTTAAGTGGGTTTTAAAGGGACAGCTATTTCTTATTTCATATCCATTAACTTAAAGGACTTACAAGAGACGGCTGAAGCACCAGAGGCTCAGAGACCTCCACCTTTACTCCCAAGTATGAGTCAAACTCTAGAAAGACAGAGTCCTGAATTTTCCATAAATCTGTTTGATGGTTCCTTTTATTACATCCTTCCTGCCTTGTAGTGTGTTCATTTTTTAATACTTTACAGCTCTAGACTGTAATGAAGAATTTCCAGTATAAATATGTAGTCTCTCCCCGTGACAACATCAGAATTATTTTCTCAGACGTACTAAAGTTTCCTAAGAATTCCCCTAAAGCTGCAGAGGATGTTGGTATTTAAGGAAACGCTTGTCTATGATGAAAAATGCCAAACTTCACTTACTAGCATAATGTAATTCTTTAACCATGGTGGTATTGTGCAAAATTCTGTTTGCTTTTTGAATGTAAGACTGTGATGACCTTGAAGTAGGCCGTCTTCTTGACTCAACTTGTATCTCGCTCCGCATATTGACGCCAGTATCCTGTTTCAACAGGAAAGGCATGAAATATAGGAAGCAAGATGTTGTGGTAATGCAGTTTTGTCACTTTCCATGTCGACTGCAACGCGCTCTGGTGCAGCCCCGCAACTCTTCCGAGGAGTTTGTCCATATATCTGACCCAGATCTCGTGCCAGTGTGATTCCAGAAACATTATGATAGCATAACCGAGGCTTCTGAGTGCCATCTGGTTTCTTTTGACAAACACATGCCATACCACTGAAATCAGATGTTCATAGGAAATTACTAATGATGTCATGTCAATAAGCAAGTAGAGAGATTTGTAACCGTCTCTCCACCACCAACACCCATCCACCACCACAGCTGGATGAGTCATCGGCTCTTATATTCCGGTTTCTGGGTCCCAGTCTGACTAGTAGGCCATCTGTTGCTTTATCTCTTGTATCTTCTTAAACACTCTTTCTTTCTCACTCTCACACAAACTCCGGGAAGAGAGGCCTTGTTAGAGGGGTGATTTAATAATTCAGAACTTGCTGATACATCGGCTGCAGGGGGCATTTCTCCTAGTTGGATAAATAAATGTCTTATGATGCAGTGTTTTTAAGGTGAGTTGGTACTAGGTGTTCAGTTGCAGTCATGTTGGGGGGGTGACCACATACTTACAGGTTTGAGTTTCCATTTCTCAGAGTAATATTTATGGCTTGGCATCAGCTGTGCTCTGTGTGTGTGTGTGTGTGTGTGTGTGTGTGTGTGTGTGTGTGTGTTTTTTTGAGTGAGTGATGTAAGGACAGACTGTCTCTTGGCCTCCAAATAGCCCTGGAAAGAATAAAAGTGAGCTGGTGCAGAGTTACACAGTCAGTATATCAGAAGTTGCAGATAAACTTGAGGGCATTATTAGTTTAACCAAAAAAAGAAAGGCTGAGAGCAAGTGTGGGGGGGCCCTGGATCACCTGTGAGGTTACCCAAGGAAAGAACTTCAAAGTTGAATTCAAAAAGCTGCATTTTGAGAGGCTGGCGAATGCTTTGAAATTCAATAGCATTCCAAAACAGCTTTGCTGCTCTGCCAAAAAGCCTTGAAACTGGCTACAAACTCTTCGGCTAGCCTCGCAGTTGCAAATACTTGAAGCTGGAGAAACGTCGTGTCATTGGCATGATCGCATTTGCACAAAATCATGTGTAACACGTAGAGCGTAAATAAACGTATATGATAAGAGCTGGCCTTGTCCCGCAGCCGTCTTTGTGCCGCGCCCGGGCTGTTGTGGGGAACAGTGGAGTGCGTTTCAAGAACATGTTTTCTACTGACGTTAACTGTATTGACAAACTGCTGCAAAGTGAACGAGGTGGGTGTAGGGTTTCTGTCTGCCCCCCACCAACCGAAGGTCTGAGCACAGCAACTTTAACTGCTGTCCTCTCAAGTAAGGGAGCAGCTGCACTCTGAACCTGAGCCAGAAGCACAGGTGTCCGTGTCCATCAATAACCAACTCTCTCTCACACACACACATTCGCCTAATGCAGTCCACAGCGTTAGAACTTTATCTACATCATCTTTTTAAAAGCAAAACCAGTTCAGGAGGAGCACCATGACCATCCCAAACAATGTCATTGGTTCTTTTTATTCCTCCTAGAACAGCGGTCCCCAACCTTTTTTGCGCCACGGACCGGTTTATGTCTGACCATATTTTCACAGACCGGCCTTTAAGGTGTCGTGGATAAATACAACAAAATAAAACCAGTATAGGTACCAAAAAAGGGAAGATTTATTCATAACACATGGGAAAAGACCCAGGGAAACAGAGTTAACGATAAAAACATTAAAAAAAAATAACGATTAAAAACCCTGAAAACCATAAAGCCACAACTCTTGCGGCCCAGTACCAAACGACTCCGGTCCGTGGCCCAGGGGTTGGGGACCGCTGTCCTAGAACACCTGCAGGCAGTTTTGTAACACTATCACTAAAGTCAGTAATATATTTTACCCGATAAAACATTTTTCACATCACATCCTATAAAATGGAAAAAATGTATTATGTGGCGACACTATAAAAAGGCTCTAATTAGAGACAAATTATGGACTTAATGGAAGTCGGTCCACCCATTCCTGGGATACGCGAGCCTCGTCTAGTCAAGGCGCAGTTGTCCTGCATCGCTGACAGTTGTCGGAGATGGATTCATTTTTGTTTTTATTTGAGAGGGGAAATGGCCAAATGACCCTAAACTCTGACCATCATATGAATTCTCTTGGAAATTACCACTAAGTGAGCTTCATGATAATCACATGACTGTAATCACGTGGGTAAAAATCCCCAACCTTAGAGTTCTAGGGTTAAAGAAGATGGCCATTTATTGCTTTGTAGTTGTTGGTTGGGGAAAGCTGCTGGCTTTTCCGTTGTATGGGCTTCCTTAATTTCTTAATATACCCCTTGTTAGGAGCTTCGTTGTTAAAAGCTTCCAAAATTCCTGGGGTTTTCTGTCCATATTCTATGGTTCGTGGGTATTTACTGTGTTGGTTAACATTTTAAAACCCCTTTTGATTTAAGGGAGATTAAAGATACAGCTCCCAAGTGACTTTGCCAGCTTTTCTGTGGCCAAAAACTAAAAGGACATGCTGTTTAACAGTAATCAAATAATTGTTTTGCTCTGGCACAGCGACGAGATGCTGGAGTTTTACTACGCAGTGTAGCAGGGAAGCAGGACTGCAGCTCTCTGTAGTGAACCTCCATGGCATTATGCCAGGATGTGGCCCTTTTTTCCGAACACGTCACATGTCACAGTTGTTTTTCCCTAATGTAAGCTGTTAAAGGCCTTTTTTGAAGTTCTTTCTAAACTAAGAAAAATCTTTCTTAACCCCTCTAATTGCTTCCAGTGAGTGAAAATCAAAGGCAATTAAAGTGATGCTTGAACTTGGCTGTAAAATAAGTGTAACTCGGATTGCCCCTTAGGAATGCATGTCTTCCTATTTTTAGCTTTGCCGTGTTTTGATGCCAGACTGGCTTTAACTTGCGTTGTCTTTGTGGGGCGCAGTCATTTTTCAGCCTTAACCGTCATCTGTTTATATTGCATATTTACACCCCACCCCCACCGACATCGCTGTTTATGTTTAAAGCGTGCAATCAAAGCGGCGAGTGCGACAGCTTAGCCGAACATGCCAGAAAGCTATTGATTGCACCACTCCTCTGAGCTTTTGATGAGCTAACATTTACAGGGATCCATGACATCAGAGAGTAACCCTTGTGGGGCCTTTTTAAAAAAAAAAAAAAAAATTTTTATTCTTTGTTACAAATCTTGGCACTCCCTCACTTATCTAATGCTAAACACTTGGTTCTTCATTTATTTAGAATATGACACGTCTTTCCATTGGAAAAGCTGACTAAGCCTTTACTGAACACGGCGGGTCATCTCTCTTCTGTAGAGGTGTTGCCAGACGCGCCGTGCACATGTAGAATACCATTACTGCCTCTCTAAACTCTGTCAAGTTTTTCCTGTTGTAACAGGACCATATCCTTGACTCAAGCTCTGACTCAATAAGCCCGCGTTCTGTGTGACAGCCCGAGAGGATGATGTCATACTCCTGTCAGTAAGTGATTTACCTGCCTGCGTGGGAAAAGGTAGATGGTTCTTTCCAGTAAATGATGTGACTATTGGTAACACACGGTCCTTGTCTGCAGCTATCAAGTATGTCTCTGGCAGTCTGCGGTAAATCATAAGCTGCTGACTGATAACGTCATGATGACCCATAATGCCTGTCTCTGCTGGTAAAATGGACCCAGAAGCGCAGACTCTGTGAGCGGATCATCGAGTTTTAATGATCAACACAGCAAAATCAGTTTTGGCTCAGGAGGTGTAGGGGGTTGTCACTAATCACGAAGTTGAAGGTTGGATTCCTGGGTTTTTCTGAGCTGCTTGTTGAGATGTCCTGGGGCAAGATACTGAACACCAAATTGCCCCCAATGCGTCAGCATGTGTGAGATGCATAAAGCGCTGTCTAAGTCTGTGTGTGTGTGTGTGTGTCTGAATGTGGCTCACGACGTAAAGCGTTCAGAGTTAAGTCTAGAAAGTGGCATACTAAAGCAGCCTGTTAATGACTTTTTATGTTTAGGTTGTTGTTTTTATTTGACATGCGTGAAGGGGGGCTGAGCTGAACATGGAAGTCACACAGCTCGATCTTTAAAGGGGGATTTATTAAGCTTTCTTTGACGTTATCTCTAAAAGCAAACTTAAAATGCTCTCTAAAGCAGGGGTGTCAAACATAAGGCATAGGGGCCAGAATAGGCCTAGCAAAGACTTCAATGTGGCCCACTAGATGGTCCCTGTAAAATCTGAAGGAGGGCTTTTCCTACTGAGAAAAAGCTCCCCTGTTTTAAATGAAAGGTTTTTTCCTTCTTCAGTAATTTTACACATTTATTTGTTACAGTTTAACCCCAGAGAGTCATGCTGATAGATTTCTGTCATTTATTACAGCAGTGTTTCTTTGTTATGTAGAAAAACTGAGACACACTGTTTTAAACGGCTCTTCTGTTTCTCACATTAACCCTTTGTTTACCACGGGCCCACTTGCGGTCCCATTTTACAAGCACCTTTAAATGATTGTAACTCCATTAACGTTTGTGCTAGATGGGAAACTCAAATGGTTTCAGAAGAAGGAGAAGGTGATCTTTACAGGGATATTTGGTGTGTCATGGTAGCGCAAGGCATTCACAAGGTACTGCTGTCTGAACACGGACAGAAACCGTCCTCTCTGCCTTGATGTTACCATGTACGCTTCACATTACCATAGCTGTCTAACCTCCTGTCTGAATTTGTTTCTTATCCTCCAGCTGACGCCGGGCGGAAAGGCAGCTCAGGCTGCCATCGATGTTGGAGACTGGGTGGTGGCGATCGGTGACGCCAACGCAGAGGAGATGACCCATGTGGAGGCACAAAACAAGATCAGAGAAGCGTCAGGCTCCCTCACCCTCACCCTCAGCAGGTTAGCCGTCCGACATCGCGCGATGTAACGAAATGATACGCTTATCTCATTCAAACAGAAGCACAAATCCCCACAAAACAAATGCCCGATTTCATCCTTACTTTGACAAAATAGGACGACATACTTTGAGTGAAACTTGATCCAACGTGACGGATTTTAAATTGGTTTTTAGATTCGGGCACGGCTCAAATAAAGCAAAGTAAATATTTATTGGCAGAAAGGTGTTATTAATGAGGAGTTAACAGGATATCTGGAGAATAATTCAGAAGATTTCATTAGCATCGAACAAAAAAAACCTTCAGGCACATTTATAAAGGATTTGATCCTTTTTTTTTTTTTTTTTTTTCACTTCACCCTATTAAAATATGATGGCCTTTTTGCTTGCAGGCAGTTTAAAAGACTAACTTTGTGCCTGTCGGTCTGAAATTAAACTTGATACAAATGAATTATTCACTGCATGTATTTTAATAGTAATGCTAGGTGCGCCATTCTCACTTATTAAAGCAGGGGAATGTCGTGGATTTGGCAGAGGTACAGCCTGTCTGAATCCGTCCTGGCTTACTTCTAACAGTAATATTCTGTCCTTCACATCATGAAGAAGGAAACGCAGCGATGAGTGCCGTCGGGTGGATGTACCGGCCTTTGTTCTGTTCAAATACACCATCTTCAGAGGAACCTTGGGCACCATACTTGCCTCAGTTCCATAATGAAATTAGAGAAACTTTTATTTTTTTCAGATGCAACACTTTGTTGTTAAATGTGCGGCAAGAAAATCTTTTTATTTTGCTTCAGTAATTTTTAATTAGCACTGCGTAACCTTCTATAGGCAGCACTTATACCTGCTCACATACTTCCTGCCAGAAATACTTGACAAAGTCTCTCAGTAGAGTCGAAGCCAGAATGTTTCATCAAGAGCTTAATTATAAGACAGCGAGGGGAAGGTGGGGGGGAAAAAATCCCTCCCAATGAAGGATCAAACGTAATCATTCAAGGACCTAAAACCTTCAGAAAATGAGAAGTATTGACTTGTTAAGTAACAACGATGGGCCGGCTGCTGTCATGGGACTCATTTTGATTTTGTGATCCTCATAAGTAAGATGAAAATGGCTGTGTTAACGTCTTCGCTTTATTGTTCCTACCAAGAGACTCGACTCTTTAATTCTTACAAATCTTCTTTGTGCGTTTAGTTGAATCCGAGCAGCCACAGGTCATTTATCAGGCTGCTCAGAAGGCAGAGCCATTACGTGAATGAATAGAAGGGAGATTTGGAGATATGTTTACGGCATTTTTTTTTTTTTCTTTCAAATATTCCAGGTTTTCTTGCATTCGTACAACATAATAGATTTGGGCACTTGGCTTTCCCGCTCTTGTTTCCCTTTTTATAATGTTGATCAGCGTGTTGCTGGACATTAACCTGTATTTCTAAGCATTTTAAGCTCTCTTTCCTTAATTGGACAACCACTTAAAACAGGGTATAATGTCCAGGAATAAAAAGACTTGCTACATCCTGTTGATGTGTTATCAGATCAGTCTTATCATTCATTAAATTATAGTGTACATTACATTCTCCTGGCACTTTATTTGGTATACTTTGGTCGTACTGGGTTGGGCCAGATATGCCTTGAACAATAGTTCATGGTTCAACAAGGTGCTGGACACATTCCTCAGATTTTGCTCCATATTGACATGATGCCATCACACAGTTTCTGGAATACTTTTTTTTTTTTTTTTTTGGCTGCACATTCACGATGTCTACACTGCTGCTCAGTGGATATTTTCTCTTTCTGCTTTCAAAGTCACTTAAATCACCTTTCTCCTCCGTGTTGGTGCTCGGTTTTAACTCCAACAGGTCGTTTTGACCATGTCTACATGCCCAAATGTACCAAGTTGTCGCCGTCTGATTGGCTAATTAGATATTTGCATTATGGTGCGGTTGAACAGGTGTGCCTAATAAAGTGGCCGGTGAATGTAAGCGGTATTGCACTGTGGATATGGATGTCAAAATATAACGTTGCTTTGTATTTGAAAAATATCTGTTTAATTTAAATATGTGGCTTCACAGGAAATGGTGTAATATTTCGACAGAACAGTAACAGGTCAGCGTGTTTACTTTTCTTGCACTCTGTGGTTTTTCCTCCTCCATTTCTCGTCTCCTTGTGGAGTCCGGCTTTTGTAAACATTCTTCTTCCCATGACTCCCCAGTCTCCTCTCTTCATCTCACCCCGTCCGATTGTTATTATATTGTAAGACAAGCAAATATTGTTTTCCTGAAACTCTTTTCAGAGAGGAGCTATTGTCAGTCTTATTTATTCGTATCTTGGCTGCCATCCACGGTTTCTTTTTATGCCTAAAGAGGAGGACAGCTGCGCGATGATGAGATACGGTCTATTGTTTGGTTTGGCGTCTCATTTTGTTCGACACCAATGATCATCTTGTTTAATAGAAAAGGTTTTAGCTTTATCCTGAGCCTTTTTATGGGGACTGGAATCCTCCAAAAAATATGTCCAGTAGAGTTTCACCTTCACAGGAAAAACATCCCACAGCATCCACGGGGACACATTCGACTCATATTTTAGCCGGCCGCTGGACTGGAGGCTTGTGTTTGGAGAATGTTGGTGAAGTGTGCAAAGTTGATTACAGTATCATGGGAGGTTTTTGTTATTTCTAACTTTATCTAAGATCAGCTTGAAAGCTAAACGTGCATCAGCTAAGATAAGTGACCCATGAAATGAGGTGGGAAATGATCTCATACACCGTGCGTATTCGGTTTCAGCACAAGCAAACTGATTTCTTCCAAAAACACAGATGAAATCATCTTCATATTTGTTCATTTTAGTCCACCTTGCCAAATTAAACGCGGTAACAAAAGGGTCATGGCACGAATTCCCCATGTCCCAGATTTCAAATGTGTCTCATTAACTTGTCAGCCTAGCTAAGGTGAGCTCAAGCACTGTGTCACATCGATTTGTCTTCCAGAAATGTGACATGAGCAGACATGTCAGTATGCCTTCCCCTCGCTGCCCTGTCTATCTGCTCAGCCCTGTTGTCATTCTGTCTTAAACACTGCTCTATTAGCGGCTGAGCAGGCGACAGCATGAGCGGTTATTATTTTCTGTGTCACAGGAAGCGCGGCCCATTGTTTTTGTTGGTGATTATAGCCTCAAACAATGAGTAACTGCAGGGTGGATTCATTCTGGCTTAACCCTATTTGAGCTTTGTGCAGCGTGTAAGCGCTGGTCAAAGGGTGGCGGTGATTTATGTTCAATTATTTCAGGAGGAAACAGAAGTGTAAAGCTGGCCGCCTCCATGTTTAATGCGTAAAGATATATTCTAATAATCGTGTGCTCTGTCGGGGGCGGGGGACACCGCAGGGATGTTAATCCTGGGAGAAGCTTTAAGACCTGAACAGGACTGATTGACCCGCTGTATTCTCAGCTCTCTTAATAAGTTTATTAAAATGAAAATCCTTTTTTTTTTTTTTTTTTTTTTCTTTGTGAACCTTAAAACAAAGTACAGCACACAAACTGTAAAAAATTAAACAAATTTTTCCAAGTTACCTCTTACGATAATGTGAAGTAAAACTAGTGGAAATATAATGAACAATAAGCACATTTTTTCTGACGTGTTGATTTTTTTTTTCCCCCCCTCTTTCTCTTTAGACCCTCCAAAGCGGGTGGAGACCAGAAGGTAAGCCTGCATTTATCTGACTCGCCGAGCTCACCTCAGCGTGGACACTCTGGATGGTTTGGCATGGTGTGCTGTGCTGTGACAGTTAAATTCAAACTTAATTGTTACTCACAGTTTTTCGTGTCACTTTGTGTTCTTCAATTTCATCTGAATCACCTGCCTTGTCAAGCTCTCACAGAGTCCATGCACTCTGCATTAGCCAAGCATCAGCAGGTTGCAAAATTAGCAGTTTGCTGGGCAGTTGTCGCTGATGCATTTGGAATTTCCCGCACAGTCCCTGATACCAGATAAATACTGACGCTTTAAGTCTGTGGAGTCACCCGGTCAGCTGATCAAACTGAACGGTTTTTAGAAAAGCAGCCGGCACATGACACAAACGCAGAGTCACTGTTCTATTTTAATAGTTTATTTTCTTGCTGCAGTCCATGCACAATACTCAAAGAGGAAATCTCATTAGTGAGACACGTCAGTTATAGACGACAATTTGAGCATTTTCATTTTAGCAGCAGTAGCAGATTACATTGGCCAGCAATTGGCCGACTGCCAACACAAATAAAATCTGTGTTCACACTTCTTAAGCATTTTTTTTCCATGTGTAGAGAAAAGCCCGGAGGCTTTTGACAGAGCCGCCGTCGCAGTACAGAGTAATCTTTTTGCTATAATGAAATATTGGGACTGTGCTGGAAAAGCTTGGGCTTGTGCGACGGCAGATGGAGTTCTCTGTGCGTGTCACAAACGTCTAACTGCATGTCGTGCACTGTGCTGCATTGTCTCCTTCTCCCACACCCTCACAGGACTCGCTTGCTACAGCTTCTGTTCCGCCAAAGTACTCCTTTGCCCCGAGCACGACCATTAACAAGATGGCGAGGCCATTTGCAGCAGGTGGTGCTAGTGCCAACTCAGGACCTGCTATTAAACCTGTGGCCTACTCTCCTAAACTCAACACCCCGTGCTCGCAGGGGCATGCCAGTACACCCCAGCCACAGAATGGGTAGGTGGATGAATAAACGCTATTACCATTGGAACCGCAACGTGACTAATGTGGTTTTAATGGCATTTTTCTGACGTCTCATTATTCTTGTTTTAAACTTAAAAAGAAAATAATGCCTTTAGGAATTTAAAGAATTTAGTCCAATCAGTGCTGCCGTGTGGTGCCAAAGTGAAGTCACAGATTTTTTACATTTTCTTTTAGGGCATGTTAGAGAAAAGAGAGGAGGGCAAATGCAAGCTGACTCACTGTGGAAATCCAATTATTAACTGTGCCAATAATTTGTCTAAACTTAGGCTAATGCTAAACACAGCAGTAGTAGTTGCTGTTGTAGATTGTGTCCTGATTAAGTCTGGTGGTGTTTGTATAGCAGGAAATGTTTAGCTGAAATATGCAGTTCCAGCTGTGGATGAAAGACAGCTGCAGTGAAATCTATCAAGATGACAGAGAAGTATTGGGATTGGTTATATGTGCCAACAATCAGTCACAGTTTTACAGCCATGTTAAACTCTGTGTTCTTTGGACACTGTAGATGCTGTCACGGGTTTTTTCTTTTTCTGCATTGTTTAATCTTTGTTCCCATCATCCTCATTTTGTGTGTTTAACTTAATCTGTTTACTCAGTCACTTTCCTTTTTACGTCTTCTCTAACCTTAGGACGGGGGGAAAAAAACGAACATCATGATTTAAATCTTTAAGATTTATACAAAGACTTTGTTTAAGGCTGGATTCGAGTATAGATTAGAATGAGTAAGCGACAGTGGAGGTGAGTCTTTAGAAAATGATTGCAAGTCGGTGTAATGTGTGGGAGAGAAAAGCATTGATGTTGTTTTTAATAGTGGGAACTGAAAAGAAGATGCGAAATATTTCTTGCTAAATCATTTCTTTCTTATAACAGATTTTCCATTTCAGCAGATGGGTTATTGATCGAGCGTGATTATTACTCGTCTCTTGCATCTACAGTTAGCAGAATGAAATATGTAATGTTTGACAGATGCAGTGTGGCGCTTGACATTATGATTCTGATGCACAAATCTCACACGCTAATGCTGATCGAGCTGTCACCGAGTCCTGGTCAAGGACACTTCGGTACGTGGAATAGCCGGGGAATGAACGCCGGCCTCTGCTTTTACGGGATAATCTGCTGTACCGCCTGAGACGCAGATTCCCAGAAACAATTTGATGTAGTTTGCTGTAAAAGTGAGCCTTTGACCTTGAAATGTTCATTGCTTTTTTTTTCTTTCTTTAACCCGCTGAGTTTTTAATATTTTTTTCCAAGTATTCCTGCAAGAAATGTGTTTTAAATGATCTGGAAAGTAGAAGTTTGGCATGAAATGGTCTGTAAGGATAGGCCGGTCCAGTTCCTTTTAATTTGGGTCATGGCAGCGCTCCGTCTCCAGCCGCTGGTGAGATGTGGTCTGTTGCTGTATTTAGCCTCATACATTCTGTTGGTTTCCCAAGCTTTTCCTGCTCTGCTTTTCTTCTTCTTTGTAAAATCAACTTTTCTTGTTACTCTGCAACACTAATTCCTCTTGTCATGTTTGAAAAGAGTTGAGCGTAATCAAAACCACCAGGTTAATCTGGTGAGGACGTCATCTATTCTTTGATTCTCCACAGTTAATAGTTGGATCCAAAAAGCTGTCTAAGCCCGACGTGTTAGAACAGGTTTAGCATTGTGTTTGGACAGAGTTACCAGTAATACATCACTGCTGTAGCATTTATGATGAGCAGATCCCTCTTGTGCTCCTGTTGCCCGTGAATGAAGCCGAATGGCACAGAAATTAGGTTTAATTTTCCTTTCAAAAGGCTACAGCTGTGTACGTACCTCTGTGAGGCGTTTGTGTACGGGGATGAGAGGAGCAGGAAAGCAAATGTTTTGTGCCAGTCTGCTGAGTCCTTTTGGGTCAGGGTGACAATGGATGATTTGACAGTCAAACAATGCCGTCCTTCTTCCTCCTCTCACAGAGCCTGCTGACAATAGCAGCATATCTCTACACACCTCTCGCATGGTTTCTGCATTTTGCAATGTTTTTGATCGTCTGTTGTGTGAAACCTTTGTCGTGTATAGACGTGCTCAGTTTCTCCTCCCCCTGAAATCTTAACTCTAACCTTTTTCCCCACTCTTTTCTTCTTTTAACTCCACAGATGGAAGCTCATTACAAGTTAGTATGTTTCTTTTCTTGTTGGCATTCACACTTTGTCTCATGACAAAGCTGTGCACAGCCTGATAGTAGTTCGGTTGCATGTCTTTACTGGGTGTGACTTCACAAAACTATTGTATTAGAATAACTTAATTTAAAAGAAGAATGCGAGACGAATATTGTGCACATTTTTAATTAGCCTTAAAGTCAGAGACCCCAAAAAGGAGAATGAAGTTGCAGTTTATCTCCTACTTCACAGTTAAACTATTTATTAGATTGCAGTCTGTGCAAAATAAGAAATATTGTCAAATATCGCCTTCCATCTTCTCGTTCCTATGGTAACTTCACGAGCCTAGTGTTTACGTGCTCTTTGGTCTAATCCACAGGGGTGAAGCAACTTACTATGATGATATCTACCAACAGTCCAAGTAAGGGGCAGCTGCATGGTGGCTGTGCGGTCGGCTTTGTAGGCTAATCTGGCTGTTTATGTAAAAGCGAGAAAATGCTGATGCCCTTTTGTTAGACTGAGTGACTGTGTTTACAGAGCGAGGATGGCAGTTCATTAATGACTGTGTCTTTTGATATTTCTCTCGCTTGTTTACGAACGCATGCTGCAGTTGACCTACAGCTGTGCTTAAAATGAGCAGCTTAAAAAGCATTTCATTTGAGTGATTAAGTTGTTTATGAAAAATAAATGCCTCTCCTTTTAGCTTTTTTTCCTCTTCACATAAAGCCAGGTACTGAAGTGAAGTGGCTTTTCTTGCGCTGATTCTAATGACAGTTATGAGTATCTTCCGTTTATGAGCTTCTGCCGTGTCCCCATGAGAAATCTTAGTAATGGGTGTCCATTAGTGCTGTTATTGCGTGACTCTGATACTAAGCGTTCCTCCATGCGTTTGTGTGAGTGGGTAGTCCCTGGATGTGATTGTGTTAACCGCACCTGCTGTGTGCTCCTGCTCCTGGGTGTGTGTGCGCGGCAGGCACGGCCTCAGGGTGGAGAGCATCCCCTGTTTTATTCCCAACGACCGCAGCAAGAAGAGGCTGATTGAGGACACTGAGGACTGGCAGCCCCGCACTGGCACCACCCAGTCTCGTTCCTTCCGCATCCTGGCTCAGCTCACAGGCACCGACTTCAGTAAGTCAGGGCCTAAGACAGAAGTGATGGACTGTTACAGCAGAGAGTAATGGGTTTGAGGGGTGGGCCTCTCTGTTAGTCAAGATAAGGTGTAGGATGGGGGGCTGTTACTAAACGGTTGATGTGATTTGATCTCTGGGACTGAGTGTGACAGCAAGAATGAGTGACACAGAAAAGGTGGATGAGGGGTTTCTTCATTTTTCAGCTGAAGAGAGGTGGCTGGTGTTTTCACTGACATGTTTTCATGTTTTGTTTTGTTTTTTGTTTGTTTTTTTTCTACCCTGACTGTAACCAGTCTGACAAAGGAAGAAACTGCATAGCTAAATATAAGGAATATCATTACTTATTCTGAGGGGTTTGTCAACATTTGTATTAGTGAGGCATTCTGATGTGTGTCTCTCCTGGATCTCTCAGTGCAGGACCCAGATGATGAAAACATGAAGAGGTCCAGGTAAACGGATTGTCATTAATGTGACCGGTCACGTGTTTGTGTTTGTACACTTGCATATGTGGAAGCCTCAGCTTGGCAGCTACTTTGAAAAAAGAAAAGGAACAAAAAACCTCTCCTGTCAGTGTAGTTTAAATCGTGCAGCTCTGCCTCTGTGTACCACCACAATCTGATTTAAGTGTAGACCTGAAGATCAACTTAAACTGGTTTAACAGAATCATTACACTGATCATTCAATAATTAGACTTTTTGCAGTGTTTACAGTGAGATGGGATCATCATTATAAATGTGAGTTTATTCATTAGAAAGTAGCAGGATACAATTTATGTGCGCAGAGCTGTGTTTTCTGCTGAGATTCAGTCAAATGCTGCATAACTGTTCATGAATGGCCAAGTTAGGTCACCTGACCTCGACTAAACATGCTGCTCTCTTACTGTAGACAAAACTAAAAGTAGAAAACCCCACAAAGCTGCAGCGACTGAAGGCAGTTGTAGTAAAGGCCCAGAAAAGCATCTCAAAGGCGGAAACGTGGCATTCGGGGATGTTTATGGTTTCCAGATCCTGCCTTAAAAATGATGCTTCTCAATTTGTACACATACCTTTGGGCCTGTAAAGGGATGGTACTGAGGCATTATATTTATATTAGTGATTTTAGCGTTAATCACGTTAAAATGACGTCACAACCGCATTAACGCCGCAAATCTCCGTTAGCCAGGTGTCAACGGGTTAGCTCGTTAACGCGTTAGCACCGTCCAGCCCCACTCACGGGGCGATTCCCGCTAAATTGCTAACGGAGATCTGCGGTTATGGCGTTAACGTCATTTTAACGAGATTAACACAACAGCACTAATTAATAATGAAAAAAAAGGTTTCTGATCAGTGTCTGTTAAACTCGTTGAATTAAAGCTAAAAGTCTGCACATCCTGACTGTATCCATGGTGGTGTTGTACAGATATAGCAACCATAATTTTGCTGCTTTGAACATCAGCATGCCCGGTGTGTTTTTGTTCATAGTGTGGTTTTGTTGTTGTTTTGAGTCTGCTCAGTAGCATAACATATTAACTTTTTTGCTTTTTTGCTGTGTTACTAAAATGCAGATGGGAAGAGTTGATAGTATTTTAATTTCTGGAGCCATCGTCCAATTACCTTGGTGCATGCAGCAGCAGTATGCTATTCCTCAAAAGTCCCCTTTTATTTTAATTAGTAGATTAGCAGGTTCCTTCTGTTTCCATACTTTTCTAATCGTTATATTTAAGAGTACTAAATGTCATAAATGTTACTACTACATCCCTCTGCTTTTTTCTTCTTCAACTTTTCACTTTGTGCACTTTACTCCCTTTTCTGCTCCCTCTCATCTCATTTATTCTCTCCCCTGCAATCTGTTTCCTTCCTGTCTATCTCTCTTTCATATCTGTTTTTGCCTGCGGTCAGGGAAAAGTTCCTCACTGAGATTCAGAGTCCCCGCTATGCCCGTCTGAGGGATTGGCACCACGACAGGTCTGCTCGCGCCCTCAATATTAAATCCTGAGCGACATCCTAGACGCCCTGGGACGCAGAGCCCAGCCAGAGCCGGCTAGCGATATCTACACTGCAACGACTACGTGATAAAGACGACGAAGATAGTGGACTGTCTCCTGGCAGTTAACAAATTCACCTCCTTAGATGCAGATGGACTGACAAAGAAATCTGGGGAAGCGAAGAAAAGCAAAAATATTAGAAACGTATCCTAGATGACAAAAACCTAAAGTGGAACCTTGCATACTGAGCCTAAGCATAAGATCTCCCTCTGAAATTCTGACTTGATGATTGTTGACAACACTGTGGACCATTGTGTCTGTAGCCCTATTTTCCATTTCACACTGCGTTACTCGGAGTAAACTGGTGGAAAGGTGGGGAGGGGGTCTCGGCGGTGGGAAGCACTGTTCTTTCTTCTTTGATTGTGAAGTTCAGACCCTCCTTTTGATCTCTGTCTGTCTCTTTTGCTGCCTGTTTACATTTATTGAGTTTTCATCTTTTAGAGTTCTCAGTTTTGATCCCCTCTTCTAATAGGCTTCTCGCACAATTTAAAGAAAAAAAACTGTACTTTTTTTTTTTTTTTTTTTTCCTGCTGTCATCAAAAATATATAAAACATCTGGGAAAAAAAGCAACTCTTGTTCTCTGTCCTTCTGTGTTTCTTTTCTTGTTTACTTTAAGCTTACAAGGGCATATCTCTCTAACAGTTCTTTTCTTTTTTTTCCCCTGCTGCTAAGTCACAATTGCTTTACTTATAGTGTGCTGGACAAAAAGTGATTATATAGAAGCGAGGCTTTATTCAGTATTTATGCAGGTTGGAATTAATGGGATGTCTTAAAGAGCCAGGTTCAAGGTTTACTTTTATTGCCCCTGAGAGAAAATTGTTGTGCATTCGGGCATAAAAAAAACCAACAAATGTGCATACTCATTTATAAAGTGCTGAGATGAACTGTGAGGAAAGTCTGTCTCGAGTTATTTGCATTTTCCTGAAATGCGAAAAAAAAAATGTAATCCTGAAGCGCTATAGGTTTTGACACCAGACTAAAACAAATAGGTTTGGTAGGTAATGACTTTTCATCAGTAGTATTTCTTGTAGTAATGTTTCTGGATGTATAAAATCCATAACATCTATAGTGAAGGACGTCTATAAATCCCATTTTAAAAATGTCCACAGATGAGATGATTTAGAGCTTGAGGATACAGCTTTAAACCCTTTAGCTGTGCTCACACTCGCACATCTGACTCATGCTTATACTTTGTTTCTCGTGCTGTCCAAACAAATCTCATGTCATGTAAGGGGTGTTATATAACATTATAACTGCTGCTTGATGAGGGGGAAATGGTTGGTTAACCAACGCTGGTCCATAAACATCGAAATTCAGCTTGATTGGTCTGAAGCGCACAGACCCAGGTGGAAGACGAAGATAAATTATTAGCACATACTGACAGGTTTTTATAATTTGGCAAATAATTTGTTTAACAAATGCAGCAGTAGTGAGGAGAGCAGATTTATGTAATGAGCTTGTAACACACTCACTGGAAATGCCTTCCTGGTACCTGATTGGACCCAGTGTTTTCCTTCAGATCCTTACTACTTTGTGCTTATAGACTCAACAAGGTGCTGGAAACATTCCTGGGAAATCTTGGTCCATACTGACATGACAGCATCACACAGTTGCTGCAGATTTTTCTTTTGGCTGCAAATCTATGACGTGAATCTCCTTTTTCATCGCACCTTGAAGGTGCTCTGTTGGTTTGAGATCTGGAGGTCAGGTGATCTGGGCGTGTGAGTACAAGGAGAAAGCAGTTTGAGATGGATATGAACCATTGGAAGATGAATAGTTTGTTGCTGACCATGTCCTGTATGAACAATGATCAGGTAGGCTGTGCTAAAGGCCTCTAAGAAAATGTCCTCCACACTGTTACGCCACCACTCGGCTGAAGCATACAAGACTGGATGGATCCATGTTTTCATGTCGCAGCATAGTCAGAGACTGATCAGTCCTGGCAACATTTTATCGGTCTTTTGTTTCCAATTTTTGGCAACACGTGCATACTTTTGTAAAAGTGCCTGTTTAAGTTGCTTGTTGCCTTCAACAAAACATTTTTGATACAGAGAACTGCTGCTTACTGGATATTTTATCTTTCAGACCATCTTCTGTAAACCTCAGATGGTTTTGTGGGAAATTCTGGTAGATCTGAAATACTCAGACCGTGCTGTCTAGCACAAACGACCATGATGAATTCAAAGAAATCTAAATTGCCTTTCTTTCTCTTTCCGATGCTCAGTTTGAACTTCAGCGGGTCATCCTGACCATGTCTACAAGGGTAAATACATTCCGGTGCTTCCATGTGATTGGCTGGTTAGTTATCTGGATTAAAGAGAAGCAGGTGTATCAAATGAAATGGCTGACAAATGTGTTTTAATGTATAGTGAAGTTGGAGGTATTACTAAGTGACTAATTAAGAAAAATTAGTGGAAAACTAGCTAGAGTAGGAATGTATCCAGACCAATGTGCTAAATTAGACAAGTTAATTGAGTCAAGCATCAACTTGTAGAGAAATTTCAACTGTAAGAGAGGATTTCAGAGGGGAAAAAAATCAATGTGTAAAAATATTACTTTATATCTGTAGAAATAACAGTAAGCAGGAAGATACTGAAGAAAGATTTGTGCAAAGCTTAGATGTGAAGAGCCAATAGGAATGAGGTTTCTCATTCAGCCCTCCTAGGCATGTGCCACCACTGTCGCACATGGTTTTTAGTCACATTCGACTTCTTGCAAAGCTGCATCACCTTTACCTCCTCACTGGGTGGAGGGGTGACACATGTCAGAGGCTTGTTGCTCCATGAAAAATCAAAACCTGCTATTTCCTTTGCCGGATGCTGAGCTGCCAGCAAAGTTCTCTGCTTTCCTCGTTGCTCAGGTTGATGCATCCCACAGGAGTGGATACCCAAAAAGGGGGGAGAGAAAAAAGAGAAACCGGTACAGATGAATCTAAAATCAGAGCTGCAAAGGATGAACAAGAAAAGTGAAAGGAAATGCTCCAGTCAAAAGCTAAATAAATAAATAAAAAATCCCGTCTGCACAGCCTCTGATAGAGAAAATGTGCACCTGCATCATATCAAGCCTCTTGCTGAGCAGGGAGGAGGAGGAGGAGGAGGAGGAGGGGGTTTGAAAGCAGGGAAAATGTCAAGGATAACGCAATCTAGGCTGCTCCAGGTGGGAAGAAGCCGACATAGAGGTGTAGTGCAATTTGCACCTGCAACATTCATCATAGTGAGGTGCAGCAGAGAGAAGAAAGAAACCTCATGGTTGCGAGACAGCCGAGCCATCGGCCTTTCAACACCTACGGGCAGCCTGGCAAGGGAATGTAGCCGGGGCAGCGGTGTTGAATAGGAGTTTGTTTTGTCAGTTGTTAGGTGAGGTCCCAGATGTGAGGCTTGTCAGTGTGTCTGTGGAGTGGAGGGCAGCTGACCCATGGTCTGTGAGTCACACACGAGCAGAAACAGCCTCTGTCCTTTGTTTGACTCCATCAGCAGACATTCTGCTCATCCAGCCTTCTGACTTCCTCTTACGCATTTTTCTTTCTTTCTGCGGGTTCTTTGCAAAAATCTCATGGTAGGAGGTCTTGCGATCCTTAATTTAGAAAGATTTAGCTTCCTTACTGTCACTAGTCCTATAAGCCAGATTCTTGGTATTGCAAAGGGATTTAATGTTCTTTATTATTCCAGAAATAGCAGACGCCTTTTAGGCTTTTTTTTTTCTTGCTAGATTGCTCCTAGCTGTAACTTCTGCCTCTGTAGCTACAGTTTTTTTTTCCTCGTGTATTTATGTTTGGCGACATAAATAACATTCTTTCATATACAGACTTAACCTGATAAAGGCACAACTATGGGATGAGGTTGGTGTAGGGTAATTGATTTCACAATCTTTCATTTTCTTTACGCTAATGAAAGGGGATTTCATCTCCTTTCATTAGTGTGTTTTAGATGGCACAGTTGATGATGTAAACACGATAGATGCCTAAGGTGCTTTTACAATCCCCGCCCGGTTCTTTTTCTCAAGATAAAAGTCTCCAGAGCTCACTGTCTTGGCTCAGAAGTTGTTTTTCTGTCTTCCGTCAAGATTTGAAGCTTTTTCTGAATATAGTGACGCTTGCTGCGGGTAACAGATCTTTGAAATGTAGAAAACGCTTTATTTCAACACTCCTGCACATGCAAGCTCTAAGCGAAACTCTTCCGCACCCAAATCTGAAAGCGACTGAGTTTCCAGTCGTCTAACTTTTGCCTAACTTTGAGCGACGTCAGCCGCCTGAGGAGATGTTGGTGTTTCTTATGCTTTCATGAGAGGCTGCGGCTCTTGAACAGCAGGGCGATGACGCTGAAATCACGTTCGACTTGATTGATTTTTGAGTCATGATAGAAACTGCTCACTGTTGCTCTTTGATACTGGTGAAATTTCAATTATTGTGCTGCTTTCAGTTAAATCTAATACACTGAATCAGAATGTGTGATCACAACAGGTGGGGGCACCACGCTACCCTGTTAATCCCAATTAATATTAATAATGATGCTTGGAATCATTCACACACAAGGTAATCCGTGGCACAGCATAATGGTGACAGCTTAGCCATGGCAGGAGATATCCAAACATGGCATCCATTGAGAAGTAACTATAGTAGGTGTGTGTGTGTGTGTGTGTGTGTGTGTGCGCATGTCTACCTTTTCTAATTAGTCATTTTCTCCCCACAGCCTTGAGCCAACTCCCTCACCTGCCAAGGCCCAAGCAGCAAATAAACCAGATGGTGAGTTTCTTCTCCTGCTGATGCGTTAAAAAGAGCCCCAGCAGCCTCCGGGAGAGGCTGCGCTAATCGATTCTAAGTCTTAAGTGTCAATACAGCAGCAACAACGCGACACTCAAAGTTGTCACCACAGACATCTGTTTGAAGGGTGGATTGTTATGGGATTTTTTTTTTTGTGGTGTGCAGAATCGACAAGTGCCGCCGCCGCACCAAAGAGTTCTGCTCCTTCCTGCCGACCGCCGTGGGTCTCGGACCCCAATTTTGCCGACCGCTTTCACCCAGACAAGGTCAGCACCGTCGTGACCCAGCACCAGAAGCCAGCCCAGCCCACGCCTATGCAGAGCCGCAGTTCCATCCTGCAGGCTGCACAGCAGGCGCCGGAAGACAGCGGGAGGACCCCCATATGTGGTGCCTGCAACAAAATCATCAGGTGAGGCTGCACCGCTGCTACACACAGGCTGATTCTTTTTTTTTTTTTTTTTTTTGTAATTTAAGTCTTTATTTGTTTTTTACGGAGCCCCGCAGGGGACATGGGAGAAAAAAAATTAAGACTGACTTTTGCGAGATCTCGCAAAAGTTTTAGCCGCATTCTTCGGAGGCCGCCAGCTCGAAGCCGACCGGGAGGTCGAGGCACGATGTGCCGGGAAAGCGGTGTTCCTCCCGGCTGTAGTAGGTCTCGATCTCCCGTTAGCTTCGAGCTAGTGGCCGCCAGCTCGAAGCCGACCGGGAGGTCGAGGCACGATGTGCCGGGAAAGCGGTGTTCCTCCCGGCTGTAGTAGGTCTCGATCTCCCGTTAGCTTCGAGCTAGTGGGTGTCAGATCTCCAAAAACGTCGGAGCACTTTTGCAAATATGTGATGTCTTGTAAACCGAGCAGGTATCTGACGTTTACACAACTACATTCACGCCTCAAAATATCTTAAAAGTGTATTTTGTGACCCAGAAAGAGTAACAACTAAGTAGCTGCCGCCATTGTTGGAGTTTTGCGAGATCCCGAGTTTGTTTTGCGAGATCTCGCAAAAGTCCGTCTTAATTTTTTTTTTCTCCCTAATTTTTTTTTCTCCCATGTCCCCTGCGGGGCTCCGTAGTTTTTAACATTTAACAACATGAAAACATAAACAAAACAACAGAAAAGAAACAAGAAAAGAAAAGACAGCTTCCAATCCCATGGTTAATTCACCTTTGTATTTTGGGTCTATTTTCAATACTTACTATCGGTATACCCGCAAAAAAAGGACAATTAAAATCAAATTCTTAAGTTATTCCATTACTGAGTGCCTACACAAACATACAATGCAGCAAGCATAAAATTTAACTAAAGATAATTGCCCTGACCAAATAAATTCCAACCATCTCAGCCAAAAACGCATCCCCATGATTTGTCAAAACCCTCCCTATCATCATTAATCCTAGCCAAGAATTTTTCATACGACACCATTTTCAGCATATTTTCTTTCCACCTATTATATTCTGGAGGAGATGGTTCCTTCCATACACTGAGAATAACTCGAGCCGCTGCGATCACCCCCACCTTTATAACCACAAAGTCATATTTTGAAACCCCAGGTAACACCGACCGATCCCCTAATAAGCACAGTCTTGGTGACAAGGGTATCATCAAACCAATCCACCTTCCTATTTTGTCCAATACTTTTTGCCAAAAGGGATAAACTTTCCCACATTCCCAAATAGCATGCATAAATGTCCCTGGATCTGAACTACATTTCCAGCATATATTACTGGGACTGATTCCCATTCTATAAAGTTTGGACGGAGTGAAGTACCATCTGTGTATTAATTTATACTGAGTAAATTTACCCCTGGCCTCTCTTATATATTTATCAGAGAATGACAAGATTCTACACCAGTCTTCTTTAGAAATTGCACAACTCAGATCTGTCTGCCATATAATCCTCAAGTTTTCACATATCTCTTTTTTTGGATTGTTAGAGCAGCTGTTTTCTATAAACTGTTTATGTGCTGTACTGGACAATTCTAAAAACTCCACCACCATATTTGAGCTTTGAGTAAATTTTCCTTTGGTAATACAATCCCTTATTTGTAAATATTTCCAAAAATTATTTTCTCTTATCAAACCATATTTTTGGGTTATTTCAGCGAATGACATAAACACTGCCCCTGAGTAAAGATCACTTATCCTGTGTATGCCTTTGACAAGCCATTCCTTCCAGAACACTGTTTTTCGCCCAATCTGTACAGCAGTGTTGTTCCATAGCGAGGTATAAGGTTGTCTTAAATGAGATGCTCCACACATCTTGTGCACCTCTACCCAGACAGCTTTAGAATACCCAAGCACTGGGTTATTATGAAAGTCTTGTCCATTAATTGCTGAGCCCTGTGAGAGAACATCCAAGGGTGTAAAAGGGCTCACTAGTTCCTGTTCGATCTTCATCCAGCTCAGCTCAGAGTCCGAACCTGTCCAGTGCTTGGCCAGTCTTGACATTTCAAAAGCTAAATTACACAACTTCACATTTGGGAGGGCCATTCCCCCAATGTCTTTAGAGGCCCACATTTTCTTTATATTCACTCTTGGCTTCTTGTTGTTCCACAAAAAATCTTTAACTTCTCAAATTGACTAAATACGTGTAAAGGAATTCTTACAGGTACAGATTCTTTTTAACTCGAGCGAGGCTCTCTGTGTTTGCTCCTTGGAGGCTCCTGTTAGAGATGACAATTTAAGACTCTTAATATTCGCGACACACTGCCTGTCTGCAGCAAATTAAGCCAGTCAGCATATTTCACAGAGTGTGGAGACATCTTGTTATCACTCAGAATAACAAAGAAACTCTGGTTGATATTCTGGTCACCATTGCAAACAAAGAGCTTTTATTCATTAATTTTTGAGTGAAGATTCAAATTCTGGAAAACCTAAAATTTGTTTTCAGCGTTTGCTCACATTTCACACAGTCTAGTGTATTTTTGCTGAGTGCCTTTGGATCTTTTTTCAGTCCTCTGTTGAAGCTTTGGATTATTTAGCCAATTTATATTTAAAAAAACAAAACCCCTATTTATGTGTTACTAAGTCCTTTTTTTTTTTTTTTTTTTTTTTTCTTCTTTTCTCCAGGGGACGGTACCTGGTGGCACTGGGACGGTCTTGGCACCCGGAAGAGTTTACATGCTCGCAGTGTAAGGCGGTCCTGGAGGAGGGGGGCTTCTTTGAAGAAAGGGGAGCCGTCTATTGTACCAAGTGCCACGATAACCGATACGCTCCGAACTGTGCCAAGTGCAAAAAGAAGATCATAGGGGTACGAGCTTCTGTTGTATCCAGCAAAATCAAAACAGCCGTTTCAAAGTTTTTAAAAAAAGTTAACCTTTTTCTTCCCCCCCCCCCATCAGGAAATCATGCATGCACTGAAGATGACTTACCATGTTCAGTGTTTCAAGTGTGCAGCCTGCAAGAATCCTATCAGGAATCAAGCCTTTTACATGGAGGAGGGTGAACCCTACTGTGAGAGAGGTGAGTAACTGAACCATTGCAGTCCAGACGTACTATACTTCCTATATTGCATACCTGAGCAATCTAAATGCAAATGGTTATTGTGTAAGAGTTGGAGAAGGTACAAAAAACAAAGACCGAAATGGCTTTTTTTGGAGCCACATTCACAAACTGATGCTACTGCTTCACATCCTACATGAAACAACACCAATGCTGTGACACAGTCGATTGTCTTCCAAGGGCCAGGGGAGGATACATACAACTATTCTGATTGGTAGTGATGGCTATGATGTCCTCTGTTGTGTAAAATATGGGGTGAACTCACACCTAGTATAAAAAGCTGAATTCCAATTGAAGCTAGTGTGATTTTACACATCCATTTCCCCTATAGGCCAGCAGGGGGCGACGTCTCTCAGCTTGACAAAGAAGTCAGTTTCTGTAGAAGTGCATGGAAAAAAATGAGTGTACTTCTGTCTTGATTAATGAGCTCTGTAACCACTTTCCTAATGAGTTTTTCTTCTGAATTGCTAGTTTCAAGTCTTATTTAATACAGCTCAGTGTTCACTTTGTAAATTATGGTTCCATTTAGAGTAAAATAGACGATAAAGCAGGGCAAGCTTTAGGGCATCACTATTTCACCATTAACAAGTCGCTACCATACGAGCGTGCAGTATCCTGAGTTTGAGTCTGATCCAAAAACCATAACATGCAGTCTGTGCTTCAACTGTGCTCCAAAAGATGGTAAATGTCCGCCTTTCTTTTACGATTTCATCACTCTTTAGGACAGTTTGGTTCCAGACTCGCGTGTCTGGTGAGAAAAGGATAGTTTACTTATAATAAAGACCTCAGTCATGACCAAATGTGTAGTTCGACTGTGTTTTCTCTCAAGGACTCTGTTCATTCATTCAAACAATACAACACTGAAGGCTTCACAAAACATAAAGGCGTCACCATGGTGAAAAATCCTCTGCTGGAAATAAAAGCAGTCGCATTTATGTCGTTCTAAGGAATAGTTGCTACTACTACTAATAACTGCAACAATGACAGTAGTCAGTTCTGCTGAGCAGATGGAAGCACCCACAGAAACCTGTGCTTTAATAAAGTTTAATTCTAAACTCGAGTCCAAGCCAGATAGCATTTGCCTGAGCGTGCTGAAAATCCGAGTGTGCAGATCAATTAGTTCCAGCGCCGACTGAGAACATCTCGACTCATGTAAGACGCCCCGCGACTTCACACGTGGATCGAGCCCGATTATAAATCTGCACTGGCCTCAAGTCCACAGATGAGACAGAGCAGGCTGACACCCACGAAGCACGTTTTAAATGGATGCTACAGCTCGGCCCACGTCATAGACGTCGGGGTACAAAATCTTTAAATTCAGCCAGTGCATGAATCGGGTGTGGCGTGCATTTTGTGATAAAATTGTTTCCTCTCTACAGTGCATCCTCTCCAGTCTATCTGAAATAATTGTGATTATTTTCTTTGTAAAAATCAAACTATTTCTGACACGTTTTGTCAAACATTGTAGTATTGCTGTGGGGTTTGGCAGAAACCTACATCGAGAGTCTCCTGGCACATGCCGCAGTCAATCATAA